>NC_044384.1:122171085-122771085 GCF_006542625.1 Nomascus leucogenys | reverse complement strand
GGGTCTTCAAGAAAGAAGTTCAGAGAGATCTTTCTGCTTCTGTGGCTTTCTCAGTTTCCTTCAACTTGAAATACTGAGTATTGTAAGCTGCCACATTTGGGGCTAGTGTTTCCTGTACCCCATCAGCATCATATGTGAAATGGTTTTTTCTTCCAAAAACTGTTATGAATTTGCTCTAGCAAAATCCACATTCTTATTTCTTATTAAAACAATCCCACTTAAAGTTTTTAAGTCCTAGTGTTAGCAATGTAAAACCTACTTAAAGAGTGTAATTGGATTGTTTGCAACTCAATAAATAAATGCTTGAGGGGATGGATAAAACAAACAAACAAAACAATGTAAAAACTTCAAACTTCTATTTAGTTGATATTTCTTTTTTTTTTTTTTTGAGACAAAGTCTTGCTCTGTCGCCCAGGCTGGAGTGCAGTAGCGCAATCTCAGCTCACTGCTAGCTCTGCCTCCAGGGTTCACGTCATTCTCCTGCCTCAGCCTCCCAAGTACCTGGGACTATAGGTGCCCACCACCACGCCCAGCTAATTTTTTGTATTTCTAGTAGAGACGGGGTTTCACCATGTTAGCCAGGATGGTCTTGATCTCCTGACCTTGTGATCCGCCCGCCTTGGCCTCCCAAAGTGCTGGGATTACAGGCGTGAGCCACCGCTTAGTTGACATTTCTTAATCTCAGCTGTCCTCCCTCCCTCTCAACCTCATCATCCCCCTAATCAAGGCTAAACTTGTGGCCCTGGTGGCTAGGAGTGGAGGGGTGTGGGTTATGGTCTATTCTCTTACACACTTTTTGCTCTGCCTTCTTGGAATGATGACTCTGATGTTGAGGGCAATGAGGAAGGGGATGAGATGAAAATGTTGCCTTGTATGCCTGTCCGTAGTGGAGTTGCATGACTCTTCTTGGTTGGCCGTAATTACTGATCTAGTTTGTAATTGAGTCCATGAAATCCTTGACCATGGGTGGTGGCTCCATCAGGCCCCCTGATAAAGGTCTCATCTTAAGCGGCTCCCTATGCAAGACTCTACTCCATCTTCTAGTTGATCCCTAGCTGAACACCTCCCATCCTTTGCTGTATCGTATAGCTGTGCCTGGCACAACTATAATACCGTGTCATCTGTGTTTACAGTGTTTCTATCTCTGTTGTCTACTGGTATGTTCAGCTCTAACTTACATACATTTCAGGAACAGGAAACTTTCCCTTTTTATACCATATCCACCCAGTGCTCTTTACCTGCCTCCAGGGGTATAAGGACTTGCTAGCAAGCTCAGTAACTAAACTGACCCCAGTTAAGGTACACAATGTTCCCTCTCCCTTTCATGGAGCCTCCCTCCCTCTCCAGTGTTGGGAGAGAGGAGAATAGCTAATCTTGAGAAATTCTTCAGTTCCGCAGCCTCCTTCTTTTACTCTTTACTTTTATACCAATAACATGGGTGTAAGAGGTGGGAATTAGGTGGGGGGTAGTTAATGCTGAGTCTACTGACCTGTTACCTTGTTTCTTCTCTCCTCTCTTCTCTTCTCTTCTCTTCTCTTCTCTTCTCTTCTCTTCTCTTCTCTTCCCTTCCCTTCCCTTCCCTTCCCTTCCCTCCCCCCCCTCCCCTCCCCTCCCCTCCTCTTTTCTTTTCTTTTCTTTGATGGAGTTTTGCTCTTGTTGCCCAGGTTGGAGTGCAATGGTGTGGTCTTGGCTCACTGCAACCTCCGCCTCACGGGTTCAAGTGATTTTCCTGCCTCAGCCTCCCAAGTAGCTGAGATTACAGGTGACCCCACTATGCCTGGCTAATTTTTGTATTTTTAGTAGAGATGGGGTTTCACCATGTTGGCCAGGCTGGTCTCAAACTGCTGACCTCAGGTGATTCACTCACCTTGGCCTCCCAAAATGCTGGGATTACAGGTGTGAGCCACTGTGCCTGGCCCTTGTTACCTTTCAACATGGCCCGTGGGATGGTGGCTAGGATGTGGAACACTTAAGGCATCTGCTCTAGATTACTGGGACAGCAGAACTCTGTACCTAACATCATCTTTTTATGCTATGGTTACTACCGTTTACTGAAAAAGGGAAAGAGTGAAAGGGAATGTATCAGAAAGAAGTAATGAATATTTTCCTTATAGTGGCCCAAAAGATGGTAAGGAAGAGCCTATTAGACATGGAATATTTGGATCTTACTGGGAGAGACTAGTCTCTTTATTCCTAGATCCCATCATAGTGCCTGGCACGTGCTTGCTGGGTAAATATTGAAAGAAACTTCCAAATTGCCAAGGTGCTAGAAGGTAATTTTGTGATTTTGCTATACAAAGACTAAATTGGAGACAGAGCAACCCTGGAAGAAACATGTTCCCAGTTTTTGTCTCCCCCAACTCTTCCTGAGCTCCAGTGTTGGTTTCCCTTGCCCTGCCCACATAAAACTGAACAACAGAAAAATTGGAATTGTCTTTGAAGTGACCATAGTGAATAGTGGTGGTTGTCAATGCTAAATAGCTATTTTGAAATCTTGGATTTAGCTTGCTATGGCAAAATGAGTGGCATTAAAGCCCTCACTTCTGGAGCACAATGGACTTAGGGATATATACCTAGAAATAGTGCTTCACAGCTACATTAAGTAAGAAAATTAATGTCAGGCAGTACCACCTGTAAAAATGGACCCAGTACCTTGGGTCTCAAACTTTGGAAAACCACATTCATCAACACACACACACGCGCGTGCTCACACATACACTTCAATAAAGAATACATGATGCCTCTGTTACTGAGGATTCAGCACTCAGTGTTGGCAGCTAAACATCCACTCTCATGACTACTAATACTGTTCAGGCCCCAGGGAAATGCTTTCCCACATCTCTCCCAATGTTCTCGAACAAAAGATGACTGCATCTGAATGCCGTGAAGATTTGTGGGTTGTGCTGTCTGAAACAGGGACTGCCTTGGAGTGTGGGGAATATTTGAGCAGCAAAAGCACTTTGGTAAGACAAAAGACTAATTAAATTGTAAAACCTTTCTCTCCGTGTGAGTGTGGTAGTGTATTGCATAAAAAGTATTATTTTTCAGTAGAATCAAGCCTCCATTTCCTTGCTTCTCTTCATGGTTCCAGAGGTACCTGGGAATTAGTGTTCTCTTTGCAGTAGTTGCACATGGTGACTGGAGAACATTTTGCAGTATTAAACAACTACTGATCCCCAAGTCACTGTCCATCAACAAAACATCCAGATGTGTACAATAACACTTCAGTCATCTTTGATATTTTGCTGACTTTTAGTTAGATAAAAGCTATAACTTTACACACATTTTTTAAAAAACATTATAGTTATAAAGTCTTTTTCAAGGTAGGAGACTAGAATATATTTATGTTTTCTAGACTAATGTATAACTTAAGAATATTAAACATGCTATATGTAGGTTTTTATTCGTGCTTTTCTTCCAAGCCCTACAAATATTAGGGTTGGACCTAATGTAAAATATTAGGTCAGAGCGGTGGCCTCATAAAAGCAAGTTTCCTTTCTCTTCCCTAAATAGTTGTCTGTCACTATGAAAGAATAGCTGTATCTCTGAACTTTATTTTATGGAGGTGGAATTATAGGACAATGGCTAAGATTTTGCCAGTGTTAAGTAGCCTGGTCTTTTCCCATGAAACTCAAGACAAATTTCTACAGGAGAAAATGAACTGTGATCCCTTTGTTTTCACTAAAACTGCATGTTCATGAGGATCAATTACAGGCCAGATTCAGAGCTTGTTTCTTTGTATTTAAATATATTCTTTTCCCAGCATAAATGCAAGCTTACTTGGTTGGCAAAATATGCATTTTGTCTCACAATTTAAGGATCATTTTTGTCCTTAACAATGGCAGCAGTAACAACAATAATATTAACTCACTATGGAGAAGCACTTTACAATGTTCAATGTGCTTATATATATTTTACCACCTGTTAATACACTAAGAAAGAAAACTGTGGCTTCTGGCATTCTGATAGATCTAGTTGCAAAGTTAATGGCAATATGCAAGGGTTTTTACCTCTATTTATTTCTATATTCTATTAACAAACTGAGGCTAAACATTAATTTCCAACTGGCTTATGCATTTCAGAACATTTTAAATTTTGTTTTCTTTTCATGGAAATGAAAATATAACTATAGTTTTCAGAGAATGTTTATGCTGCAATGGTTTACTTTTCATTCTGGCAAATCAGTAGCTAACTCTCTAGGGAAAGCATAATTTGGCAGTTAGATTGTTTGACCTTTCATTTTTCAGAAGTCTTTGAGGCATTGCATTTGTTGTTCATGATGGTATGTTTGGAGTTTGTATCTATCTATATAAAGAGACACAAAGAGAATACAAGTGTCAGGCAAGGAGCTGAGAAATCTAGGTTCTTGGCTTCACTTTTCCTCATCTTTCTGAGCTTCAGCTCATCTGTCTAATTACATTAAGATGTATGCCCACCTATGTAATGTAACTATTGTGAAGAACAGACTGGATGATGGATGTGAAAGTGCTTTGAAAACCGATCACTGTGGCAAATAAATGGTATCAGAAGTAAATGATACTATTATAGACTAGGATGAGCACATTAAGCCCTGATGGGCCAAATCTAGCTTGCTACTTGTTTTTGTAAATAAAATTTTATAGGAACACACCACATCTGTTTGCTTATATATTGTCTGTGGTTGCTGTCATGCTGCAGTGGCAGAGTGGAGCAGTTGTGACAGAAACCACACGGCCAGCAAAACCTAACATATTTGCTATTGGATTCTTTGCAGAAAAAGCCTGCCAACCCATGTTAGAGACCACAGACTATTTGGTTGGAATTCTTAAATGTGGGGAATAAATAAGCATCTAATCTAAAATTTTAGGAGAAAGCTGTAGTTCCTCTTCAATTGATGAGTGAATGTTTTTTTAAAAAATGTAATAACAATGGCTAATAAAGAAGTAATGATATAATTAGAAAATATCAATTTTTATAGACTTTTTGAAATAATTGATGCAAGCCAAGGATTGTCAACGAGTATTAAAACTTTTGTATAAGGTGTTGTTTGAGCAAAAATATGCTTATACTGTGTTGAAAACATGATGCCACAGGTTACTTACTAATTGTAAAAGGAAAAACAAAACCTTCCATAGGGGAGAGATCTGGTGGTCACAACCTTAGCCAGGTGATCAGGCTCTTTAGCAGTAAAATTGAGACAGACAGATGTGATGTGCCTTCTAACAATACACAAAGTTTTGAAAAACCATTATCTATTAACTATTCTTGTCAAAATGTGTAAGGAAGACTTAATTTCTAGTTTATAGGAAATACTGAGAATATAGGAATCAGTTAAATGACACCAAAATGAAACAGACAAATCAAAAACCGAAAGCATGGAAGAGCATTTCTAGATTGTTGGTGCTATAACAGCCAAATGTCACGTGGGAACCTCGGTTGGGTTCACTGTAGAAAAAGGAAAGCTATAAAGAGTCTTATGGGCCAGCCGGGACATTTGAATATGGACTGGATATTGAATATTGTTATATTAGAGAACAATTATTAATTAATTATATCTTGTTAATAAGATAATGATATTGTGGTTATACAGTGGACAGTGGGCGAAGTTTTTTGAGTTACTTTCAAATGCTTGAGACAAACACACACACAAACACATACAAAACATGGCAAAAGAATATATGAGAGTTCATTGTACTAGTCTTTTAACTTTTTTACTTTTGAACATTCCCAAAATAAAAAATTGAGAATCAAATTCAGTAAGCAATTATTGCCGGTGAAATAAAGAACCCAGGAAATTGTCATCTAGTAGAAGGAAGACTTGGGTTTCTTTGCCATTTGGTTAATAATGGTGAGCAGTAGTGTTCTCTGTGGTGTGCTTTTATCCAGCCACTCAAGTGAAAAAATCAGAGATAAAACATTCTCTTTTCATGAATTTTTCCCTGCAGATGTTCATTCCTGATGGTAATTCATCTTACAGCCAGGGAACCCACCAAAGCAATATTTTTCCCTTATAAAATTTCATCTTACTAGCTGTCACCCATCATTCCAGGCTGTTGAAATCTTTAGAATTTTGATTGGCCCATTCAATCCATTAGTTACCTTTCTCAGTCTTGTGACATCTGAATGGTTGATGAGCTCACTTTCTATGTCTTCATCCAAGTAGATAATGAAGATATGGAATAGCAACTCCTTCCTGCTCCCTAGTAGCTGAAGACAAAGCCTCACAGCATTCTAGTGCCTGCTCCCTGCCTGCAGTGGGGAGGCGGGGAGCAGGCACTAGATGCTCAGCAGCCCAGATTGCGCCCCATGCTTCAACTAGCCACAAACATAGCCTGCCATCTCTGACCTAGGACCCTTTCTGCACCAGCCCCTTCAGATCTTCTTGGCCTCAGCACTTTTTTCAGCTGCTGCTGCTGCTGCAACCTTCCCAGCATGAGCTTTTATTGGCTCCATGCAGGCACATCCTGATCATGAGGGGCCTCTCACCTTGTGTCCGGAGACATTCCTATTGACATCAAGGCAAGAGATACCCCGAGGAGGACTACAATCCTACCGAAGCATGTTCACCCTGGAAATGTGAGGGTCTCCAGCCCTATAGGGCAAATCTTTGAGCAAAGAGAGACTGAAGTCTAAAGATACATTCATTGCCCTTTCTCCCTCTAGGCAGACCCCTGAGCTGACTCGTGAATGTCGGGAACACATATTACATAATAAGATCAACTGTTCTAAATTTAAATTAATTTGGCCATATGTAAATTATACAAAATCCAAATGTCTTTAGAAACAATACTTTCCTGGTGATATTTTTTGCTGTTCCGAAGAGCAACAAACACTTATTCTAAGTCAGTGGCTCATGATTAATTATATCTGTACAAAAGTGTTTTGCATGTTTTTCTTGCTCCTGCCATTGACTGTTTTACTTTGTATATACATCCTTTTATTCTTTATGTCTGTCATTTTAAACATTTCTAGAAGTTAAGAAATGCAATTAACTGGCTTATATATTGTTGGTTATAAATTATTTTAAAACATCATTATTTTTTATATATATATATATATATATATATATATATAGCTGAACCATTCTTATTTATTTATTTAAGAGACAGGGTCTCCTTCTGTCACCCAGGCTGGAGTGCAGTGCATGATTGTAGCTTACTGTAGCCTCAAACTCCTGGCCTCAACCAATCTGCCTGCCTCAACCTCATTGGGATTACTGGTGTGAGCCACCTTGCCCAGGACCATTTGTTTTTGGTGTAGAATTATGACTTGCCAATGGCTCATTGGGAAGCAGTACGGGGCAGTGGTCTTGAGCACACATTTTAAAATAAGATTTTTGGGGCTCACATCCATTCTGTGCCATTAACTGTCTTATTTTGATAATTTACTGTATTTAATCGCTATGCCTCAGTTTCCTCATCTGTATAATGAGCATGACACTATTAGTATTTTTTATAGGCTATTGTGAAGATTGAGTTAAATATGTATAAAGCAACTGTGAAAGCACTTGGTATTAATAAATACTCAGTAAATGTGAGCTGATGTTATCATATGATGGTTATTACAATTATTATTACCACTACTATCATTAAAATTATTTTTTCTAGAAATTATCATCCCTTTAGCCATAGGATATACCTATAACTAAGATGTAAGCAAAAGTAGTCTCCTGAGCAGCTAAAATAAACACCATAAAATTATATCACTAAATACAAGATCTTTACTTAGATCTTCATTCAGAGCATATTTACTCTTATGCTGCATTCAATGCTAATAAGTTTTTTATCTATTTTTCTGGATCATAGATAATTGGAAGCATCTTATTAGAAAGCAGGAGAATAGGGTTGTTCTTTCTAAGGTGTACTTAGGGAAACCTTTGTGGTGACAATTAACTATAAAATAGGAGACAATACAGGAGAAAATCACAAGACCCTGTAAAGCATGATGACCATCAGTATTAATTCATCTGACAAATATTTATGAACACTTTGTGCCAGGCCTTGTCCTGGACCAAGAAAATGCAAAAGTGAATGTAATTGACAAGGCCTTGACAGGAGACTATGTTCCATGGCAGGGGTTGGAGGAAGTAAATACAGTCATCCCTCAGTGTCTGTGGGGAACTGATTCCAAGTCCCCTCCTGCAGGTATCGAAATCCAAGAATGCTCAAGTCCTTTATATAAATGGTTTAGTATTTGCATATAATTTAGGCACCTCCTCTGTATAGTTAAATTATCTCTAGATTATGTATAATGCCTAATATAATGTAAATGCTATGTAAATAGTTGTTATACTGTATTTTTAAAATTTGTATTCACTTTGGGAGGCTGACGTGGGCAAATCACTTGAACCCAGGAATTTGAGACCAGCCTGAGCAACATGTCAACACCCCCTCTCTACAAAATACAAAAATTAGCCTGGCGTGATAATGCATGCCTGTAGTCCCAGATACTTAGTGGGCTGAGGTGGGCTTGAGCCTGGTAGGTTGAGGCTGCAGTGAGTTGTGATCAGCACCACTGCACTCCAGCCTGGGAGACAGAGTGAGACCCTCTACCAAAAACAATTTTTGGTAACATTTTCATTTTTACATTGTTTTTGTTTGTTGTTTGTTTTTTTCCAAATATTTTTGATGCTCAGTTGGTTGAATCTGCAGATGCAGACTCCACGGATATGGGGACTGGCTGTGCAACTAAAGAATGCGGTGCATAGGGTCACATGATAGAAAGCAACTGAGATGGCAGTAGGAGTACTTTGAAAAAGACTGGGGTGAAACCCGAAGTATGAAATGAAAACAGCCTTGTCAACAGCTTAGGGACAAATATTCCATGTAGAGGAATAAGCAAGTGTGAAGGCCATAAAGTAAGAAAGAGTTCAGTGGATTCAAACTATAGAAAGAAGGCCAGAGAAGATGGAATGTGACTAGCCCAGGGCAAGATGGTGGATGATATGAACTGATATTGGAGAGCTAGGAAGGAGTAAGCTCACAACTGGCTTTAAAGATGGTAGTAAGGATATGGAATTCTATGATATAGACTCCACTGATAGGTTACAAGCAGGATAGCGGTGTGATATAATACAGTCATACAGTCACATGCTACCCAATTATGTTTTAGTTGATGAAAGACTACATATACAATGGTGATCCCATAAGATTATAATACCATACTTTTACTCTACCTTTTCTGTGTTTAGATATGCTTAGATACACAGATACTTGCCCTTGTGTTACGGTTGCCTACAGTATTCAGTGCAGTAACAACATGCTATCTAGCTTTGTATCCTAGGAGCAGTAGGCTATCCATACAGCCTCCGTGTGTAGTAGGCTGTACCATCTAGCTTTGTGTAAGTATACTCTGCGATGGTCACACAGTGATGAAATTGCCTATTGATGCATTCCTCAGAATGTATCCCCATCATTAAGGGATACATGATAGTGTGTTTCTGTCTGTTTATCTATCTGTCTATCTATCTATCTATCTATCTATCTATCTATCTATCTATCTACCTACCTATCTAGATACAGATATAGCAGGTCCTGGTTTCATTCAGCATCATCTCATTATAACATTGATGAGGAAAAAAGTTGAATCCCAGCTTGGGTCGCTGTCTGTGTGGAGTTTGCACATTCTCTCCATGTCTGCGTGGGGTTTTCTCTGGGTATTCTGGTTTCTTCTCACATCCCAAAGATGTGCACATTAGGTGAATTGGCATGTGTACATGGTCCCAGTGTGAGTGTGTGTAAGTGCGTATATATATGTATTAGTGTGCCCTGTGTTGGAATGAGATCTTTCTAGGGCTGGTTCCTGCCATGTGCGCTGAACTTCCAGGATAGTTTCTGGCCACCTATGACCCTGTAATGGAATAATTAGGTAAATGATTATCATACTTTTTTATATTAATCTTTTAAAAATATATGTATAGTTCACATTTATTTCAGTGTTTCAATATTAGAAGTGTTTAGGTTTTTATTTAGAAGTTTAGTGACATTTTGGTGATCGAAAATATGCCATGGGAACTTAACTTTTTTTAATATCAATTATCTTATGGTAAAATTGGTTTCATTATGCCTTGTTTCATTTCAAGTTGCAGTTTCCAAGAACCTATCGATGATGTTAAGTGAACAGTTACTGTATAATATAGATGATGATTGCCACTGCTAAACAGAGTGGATTGGGAAAGGGTGAGATTGAAAACAGAAAAATTACTTAGGAGACTTTTGAAGCAGTTTAGTTGAGAGTTGATGGAAGGTTGAATTAAGATATTGGTGGTAGAGAAAGAAGTTCTTATGTTTGAGACATATTTTAGGGATGGACTTGACAGGATTTCTGAAGAATTGAGGGAGTGCAGGAGGAGAGGGATAAGCAAAAAAGTGGGAGTCAGAATCACATGTGACTGCTGTTCCTTCATTTGAACATCTGGATGATAATGGTGCCATGTCCTGCGATGAAGAGGCAAAAAATAGACTGAGGGCATGGTGTTTTGTTTGGATGGTTATTTAGTAGACAGCCAAGTAGAGCAGCTGGACAGGCACTTAACTGTGCTGTTGTATGGAAGGAGAATAAAGGATGGATGTCTTGTATATCTCAAGAACCTCTGAGGGTTGAAACACAAGGGAGCATAGGAATATAATGAGGCTGTAAGCTTTTTGAGATAAATATTGGTGAAGGTTGATATTGACGTGTTAATTTTGAAAACATCAAATACCTAACTAGGTAACAGTTGATTTTAATATTTATAAAGGCCTATTAAAGTTCTCCCCAAGTGAGATAGGCCTCTTTTATTAAGAAGCTAGGGGAAACAATTCAGTTTGTTTTTTTTATTTGAGCACTGCACTTTACTCAAGCCTCCCTCATATTTACTAAAAACATCTTTCCAGGAGCCCCTAAGCAAGTCCTTTTGCGTTCGTGCCTCCTGGGTTTCCTTTCTGAAGAACAGAGGTAAATGAACTCAATGATCTCTGAAGATACACTAGATGTTAATTTTGTTTGTTTGTTTTAGAATTCTGGGTCTCAGGGCCTCCTTTAGTTAAAACAGCACTCTTAAAAAGGACTCAGAATGACTGAAACATTTAAGGGATGGCAAATCTCTGAGTTTCATTATGTACGCTTACCAAGGTGGGTAAACGTTGGAATGCCAAGGTCATTTGGCCCCCGGCCAGGGAAACTGAGTTCCATGTTGGAGTGGGGAGGGTAGAGATGCATGTCCCTTCACAGCAAAGCAGCAGGGGCCTTCTCAGCTACGTTCATTAGCAAAACTGCTTCAGAACCCTCTCTCAATCTGTGAAATCTTTGATCTTAAAAAGGGGTTTTGTCTTGTTTTTTAATTTTTTAATTTAAACTTTATATGATGTTAGCTTCTTAACAAGCAAATTCTGCCTTCCTTCCCCCATAACCACCTTTGTAGGACTGCACACTGATTTATTTTGCTGGCGAGTACAGTGATTTTATTACCTTTCACCACGTGTAGGATGGCTCCATGGCAGTTTTGTTCAAGCCCTTTGGTGGGAGAGCCTACCGAATTTGTAAAGGTGTCATTATTTATTCTTTTAATATTCTCAAACAGCAGCAGTTATGTTGCTTGCTTGAAATAAAGGCATTGAATTCAAGACCATGAGAGATTGCCGTAGGATATCTGCAGCAGGAAGTATTTGCTATTTTCAACATCAATTTCTTGACCACTTGAATCATATCTTAACCTTTTGCCAAATATTGACTATTCCTGTCAGATGGGGGCATATTGCCTTTTGTTGAAAACTAGTTGAACAGATCGTGTCAGAAATGAAGGAGAAGAATGAAGTTTGCATGATTAAAATAAATTGTAAGATCTTTGTTCAAGTTCCAAAAGACTGGAGAAGGGGAGATGAGTTGAAGTTCTTTGGCTCTGGTCAGCAGGGACAAATATCTTCCTGTAACTAGACTGTTGAGCTGAGAATTGTGGCCTAATTAAAATAAATAGCAGAGACTTGAGAAACTTTGGGAAAACTATAGACTGATGTTTCTCGGGGAAACTGTATAGTGATGTTTCTCTGGGAATTGTTTCCGGGGAAGATTGGGGTGATAGGCCTATTGCAGGTTGCTTGGTCTGTACTTTCTGAATCCTACCCACTCTTCTTCTTTTACTATTTGTACACTCCCAAACAACACTGCCTCCATTTTTCTTTTTTTGTGCAAAATAAATGGTTAATCTTCTGCTTTTAGTGTCTGCATCCTTGTATATCTTTTAGATGGAGAGAGACAGTGCATCTGGGCGTTTATACTGTCTCCACTACTTACAAGTGTGTCTAAGTCCAGTTTTCTTGCTTATAAAAGCACACCAACATGTCACATGGATACATATGTAACAAACCTGCACATTGTGCACACGTACCCTAAAACTTAAAGTACAATAATAAAAAAAATGGATTTGATTTCTACCTCAATGTGGGGATTAAATACAAATAGGAGACAACAAGGATTGAAAAGTGTGTGGGCTTTTGAGTGCATCCTGGTTTTGAGTCTTATTGGCAGTGTCATTCTGGGCAAGTTATTTTACCTTTCTAGGCCTCAGTTTCTCCACATGTATAATTGAGATAACGTCTGTGTTGCAGGGTGGTTGTAAATGAGATATAGAAAATTCTTAGCTCAGTGCTAACTGAAACAGGCACAATAGGGAGTAGCTGCTGTCATTACAACATTTTATATACATACCATGGAGCCGGACTCTAAAATAGTTTAAGATATTTCAAAATTCATTATAAATTGGGCTGGCCCTGAGCCTGTATAGACACACATATATAGTTAGCATCTTATCATGTCCTGGTCTTGTAATGCAGTTTTATGGCATTGACTTTAAAGGAAAGCATTGCAGCAGACCCAAGAACCTGAAGCCATGAGTCTTGCCTCACGCAGAACCATCAAGTACCAGGAACCTCTGCTACAGGGACGTCTTGGTGGAATTTAGTGTTTTGTAGTCATCAGTTGTCAGAGAAGATCTTGATTCAATGGAGTCCTAGTATCAGAACTTCCACAGCCAGTGTCAACTGGGTATCAGCCTTGGGCATTTTTTTAGGGCCATCTTTCATATGTGAGAGGGTAATTACAGATGGTCCACAGTATTGGTCTTTAGGTCTTAGAATTTTCCCATCATGGAGGCATAGGGTGTGGATTCACTGGCTGGTCCCTGGTTTGTGCCTGGTTTTCCAATAGAGAAAAAATTACTCATGTGGGCTCTGATAGCAGGATGCTGATTGACGTTGTATAAAAGAAGGGTTCAGTTGACAAAGATATCTGGAAAATGAAAGGAATGTATCTTAGAGTACACAGCTAGACATGAGTACTAGCTCCAGATATTCTATCTACTACCCTTTGCAGTGTGTTAATAATATTAGAACATTTTATTACACTCCCACCAGATGCCTAGCACTATGCTTGGCATTTTATATGTATTATCTCTAATCCTTCCCAAGCCCTTCAGAATCCTTTGCTGTACCTCGATGCTGCAGTTGATAAAACCAAAGCTCAGATTACATGGCTTCATCATGCCAACAAAACTAGGGGAAGATCTGGGCTTCACACCCAAGTCACACTGATGCCAAAGACCAGTTTTGCTGCACTCTTGGGGGTACTGTGTGTTATATTCCCGAGGGAAAAAAAAGACACGCCTAAAATGATACTTTGAAAACCATACCTCCACTGGTTTGATCTGAGGAATGCTGAGCTGGTAGTTATGCCTGGGGAAGAAATAACTCTCCGCATGATCCACTTTCTTGTGAACCACAACAAGAAGAGAGAGGTGGTGTTTAATATTTAGCAAATGATAAGGCATGGATAGAAATCAAATTAAAGATCCTGGGCTTAAACCTGAAGCAGGGCCTTGGAGGTCACCTGATTGTGTCAGTCACAAGGAGGCCCAGAAAGTTCCAAGAGACGGGGCAGTCAGGGTGAGGAACACCTGGAGGGATTTGGGACAGCAACCATATTCCAATTAGTTTAGAGAGTTTTTTTTTTTTTCTTATTTTGATGTCTAAGTATGAGTCAGTTGCCTACCAGCTGAACGCCAGCCTTGTCAGAGGGGGTAAAGTCAGTTTGAGGCACTGCGATGTTTCCTAACTTGCCAGGTGATAAGTTGCACACCTGCCCTTATTGCTATAAAGCCTTGTTTGTTTTCTAGTGGAGGGGGCAGGAAGACAAGTGGCTCTGCACAGAGAATTTTTTGTCTGCTTCAGCTGTTTTCTTATTTTAAAGCCAATATTAGTAGAAGTAGTCCTTGTTTTTTTCAGCATTGTTTACTTTCCAATATTTATACAGGGTTATCTATCATGCCCTTCCCTGGAGCACTATTTTATAAAGGATAGGCAAGTTTAGCTCCTTCAGCTTCTCCTAAATTTTAAATAAGAGAAGAATTCTACATGTTCCTTTTTTTTTTGCCTATAGTGATTAAGATGAAAGCCAAAAAATTTCTCAGCTCCTCTAATTGTCTTCCCCATGAGTGATTATTTTTATTCTTCTAGATTCAAAATCTGATTTAAAAATTCTGTAAAACACATTGTTTTTTACATAAAGTCAGTGATTCCCCATGTCTTACGTACTTTGTTGATATGAACTTAAATGCTTGGTTAATTTAAAATGCAGAAGGTGTTGAACCTGTTTGATTTGGTTCCCAGATTTCGCTTTTGTCCCAATTCCATATCTAGCTGGAGAGAGGTGTCAGGGGCTCAATGATCCATTATGCTCCCCCACATTTATTGGGGTGTTCTTGCACCAGGGCATTACTGGAGGCTAGAGGACTTTTCTGGATGTGGGGTGGGGGCAAGGGGTGTGAAGGACTTGTAGCTATCTATTTTCTATATATTCTCTGTATAATTTTCACCTGTAAGCACAATAGCATTTATAAACAGAATGGGAAAACATTTTTATCAAGACTCTCTATTTTTCTCATTTGTCAGAAGGGACATTTTACGGCTGCTTTCTCCAAACTTTCAGAGTAAATCAGTAGCTAAACGAGGACTTCGTCACTAACCTCAGAGATGATGATGCAGTTGCGAATTTTGTCTTGTTAAAATAAATTTCTATTGAAGCTTCCTTTTCACTCCAATTTTTGGATTTTGTGGTCTCCCATCTATTCTTTCAATCCCAATAGGGAGCTTATTATTTGGCAGTTTCCTCTGAAACATTATGGTTCTGGAAGTTGACTCCGGATTGATCTCCACTGATCCTGTCAGCAGGGACCGTGGGACCAGCCTGTCTCCCATTAAGACCTATTCTTTGACTAAACCAAATTCCCTGAAGAAGCTGGGCTGAGCTAGCTGGGACCACATGTGATGTTATAGGGCGGTATCAGGCAGGCAGACTTCTGATGGCCCATTCAGTTTCAGTAGATGCCTGGATTTTCTACTGGCACTGAGCCAGAGGCTGCTAGACTAAGAGGTGCCTCTAACCTCACTTGGTGACTTCATTTTCAAAACCGAACCTGAGAAACTGGCAATGTGTCATATCTAGACTCAGAAGCAATGGGCCACAATATCTTGTCTGTATAAGGCGCTCATGCTTCTTTGCCACATTATTTGATAATGGTTTCATGTCATGAATGCACAAGTAGAGAGATCTTATGGAATGCCATTTCTGAACCAGATAAAGCTATTTGCAATTTAGAAAATATATTGGCATGAATAAGGACAGGCATATATTTGCTGTCACCCTTCTCTAAAGGTGGAAGAATAACCTGGTATAGAGGATGATGGAATTGGAGTTAAGAGATGTAGGTCCTTGTCATGCTGGCAAGAACTAAGTGAGGCACTGGACTTTTTTGTGCCAAGGATTCATGGAAAATGCCATGGGAGTCATTCTCTGGTTAACAGAGGTCAAATGAGGATCTGAGTAAAAACTGTGATGTCTGTTGCCTTTATAGGCAAAATGAATAGGTTAAGGTAGTGACTGTGAAGTCCAGGGGAAGTGATGATGCTGAAAGGTAATACGTAAAGTGATGGTGGGAAGATGAATATCAGCATAGATGAAGAGTGGGAACCAGCAGTTCTTTAGCAGTTTTGTTCCGGTGATGGTCCTGGGCTTGGTGATTGATCAGGTGTGTTCTAGAGTACGGCAGGAAGATGCAGAGATACTATTTAAAAATGTAGGAGTAATGAACGTCCGAAAAGGAAGAAAAATGAACTTATAATGCCAAATTGAGAAAAATATAAAATGATAAATATATTAGGGTTCTCTAGAGGACAGAACTAATAGGATAGATGTATGTGTGAAAGGGAGTTTATTAAGGAGTATTGACTCACATGAGCACAAGTTGAAGTTCCACAATAGGCCGTCTGCAAGCTGAGGAGCAAGGAACCAGTCCAAGTCCCAAAACCTCAGAAGTAGGGAAGCCAACAGTGCAGCCTTCAGTCTGTGGCCAAAGGCCCAAGAGCCCCTGGAAAACCACTGGTGTGTAAGTCCAGGAGTCAAAAAGCTGAAGAACGTGGAGTCTGATGTTCCAGGGCAGGAAGCATCCAGCATGAGAGAAAGATGAAGGCTGGAAGACTCAGCAAGTCTGCGCTTCCGTCTTCTCTGCCTGCTATATTCTAGCCACACTGGCAATTGATTAGATGGTGCCCACTCTGATTGAGGGTGGGTCTGCCTTGTTCAATCCACTGACTCAAATGTTAATCTCCTTTGGCAACACTCTCACAGACACACAGGAACAATACTTTGCATCCTTCAATCCAATCAAATTGACACTATTAACCGTCACAGTAAACGTTCTTCTAATAGAATATTGCCTCCATTGTGTCTGCTCAAGTATCAGGAAGTAAAAGTTGAGGCCACAGGGAGAGGACCACCCAAGCAGAGTCTTTGCAGTGGAGAAGCCAGTTCACAGAGCAACTCAAAGGGCTATTTCAGACAAGGTTCAAGTAGCAATTCCTCGGTAATTCCAATTTCTTTATCACAGTGGATCACACTTTTTTTTTTTTTTTCCTTGAGACTGAGTCTCACTGTGTCACCCAGGCTGGAGTGAAGTGGTATGATCTCGGCTCACTGCAACTTCTGCCTCCCGGGTTCAAGCAATTCTCCCTTCCTCAGCTTCCTGAGTCACTGGGATTACAGGTGCCTGCCACCACACTCGGCTAATTTTTGTATTTTTTAGTAGAGACGGGGTTTTGCCATGTCGGCCAGGCTGGTCTTGAGCTCCTGACCTCAGGTGATCCGCCTGCCTCGGCCTCCCAAAGTGCTGGGATGAGTCACTGTGTCCAGCCCACATCATCTTATGTTGCTGAGATTTATGCCATAAACTTGAGTGCAATTTTTGATTCATTATTTGTTTTAAGGAACTATATGTGAAGCTGGTGGTTTAACACAATGATAGAGCACAAGAACATTGGAGTCAGGTGACTGGATTCAAATTCTAGCTCTGCCCCTTACTAGCCGTGTGACTTTGGGCAAGTTTCTTTCGCTCTCTCAATGCCTTTTTTTAGTCCTTTGCAAAAGGAAGATAATAATAGTACCTACCTCATAGGGATGTTGCAAAGATTTAAGAGACAGAAAATATCTAGTTCATAATAAGTGTTCAATATATGTTAGCTACAGTTATTATCAGTATTAGATTCACAGGGTTCCTTTAGCACTAACTGTTGTAGTAGAAGCATCATGAATTGAACACTGGGACAAACCTGGACTTGAATAGTGACTTTTGCACTTATCACTTGGGTGACCACGGGTAAGCCATTCAACTTTTTTGAGTTTCAGTTGTACCCACCTGCAAAATGGTACTCATGGTACTTGCATGCAGCACTGTTGGGGCTTTAAGAATGGCTCATATGTGCAAAACATGAGGCACAGTGCCTGGTTTGTGATGGCTTTCTCATAAATAATAGCTACTATCATTATTGTTGCCATTTTTTCTTGTATATAAACATAGGCTTAACATTACCCATGGGTGAGAAACATAACTGAGATTCAAGGGCTATCATTTCCTGTCCCAAGGTTAGTATTTATATTGAGCTTCTATTTATTTGCACTACTGGCTCAAACTTCTTGTCCTTTCGTGACTTTGGCTTTTGGTATCTCTTCTGATCTTTTAAATTTTGATCCTTCTAGGCTCATCTAGATATTCTGACTTCTTGTTGAGGCCCTGCCAGTTCATCCTTGATCCAAACAGCATAGCACCTACCTGGATTTAATCTTAGCTCCAGTATTTACGTTAAGCATATGACTTAACTTTTCTGAGCCTCAACCATTTTTCAAATGGTCATTCTAATAATGATCTTACTAGATCTTTGTGAGGCCTAAATAAGATAAAGTATGATAAAGTACCTATCTATATCCACCATTCAGATGGTGCTCTGTGTTAAATTGGTTGCCCTGGAAACAGACTCTGAGGCAGAGATTTATATGTAGATTTTTGGGGGCAGTGGTCTCTGGAACAACATCTATAAGAAAGTGAGGGTCGCAGGATTAGGCAAAGGGGAAAGTTGAATTGCAGTGCAATTGCAAATGAGGCTTCAGCCAAATCCAAGGGAAGAGTCCAATTGGGCTGATCCTTTAGGATTATCCCAAGGGGGGCCCAGCTTTTGTTACTGCATCATCCAGTTATTGGATGAGGGCTACCTAAGGTGGATGGTTGAGTGTGTAGCTCCCTTTGACCAAGGGCAGTTCCTGGAGAGGGGTGCAGCTATGAGCTGTTAGTAGGCAGCACTTCTGATAGCTGCAGGATTGAGTGCCTCTGTCCTGAAGGGGATCTGGGCACACAGCGCAGCATCCACTATATGCTCAGTAATTTTGAATTGCTTCTCTTCAATTCTTTGGCATCCATTTCCTTTTTTTCGTTGTAGCTCTAAGTTTCACCCTGAATATCACTTGTCTTTTTCTCTAGAGAGTCCCCAATTCCGATGTTTCTCCTTTTGAGTTGAAATAGGTTATTTTATGATTTTCATCTTTCTTACCTTGGGAGGTAGTTGCAGCAGGGGTTGAGGGGTGAATTAGGGAAACCAGTTATTCATCTCTCATTGTCCAATGAATAAAGACTTAAAGTGGAGGTGGTATCTTTCATTTTTAAATTTAATGGCCACCTCTGAACATTTGATGTTGAATCTACTCAATTTTGTGATGAACAGATTTGTAAGGCTGTGTCTATGCTAAACGTGAAAGAATGCTGTGATCAGTTAATGGTGTATAAGCATATATAGGCCTAGTCTACTCTCACAACAGAGGACACTTCTGTAATCCCCAGTTTTTCCTCCCACACACCAGTCAAGCAATTCTGTGGCAGATTCTCCAGCAGACACCACCTGGGTGTCCTCTAATTCAATTCGATTCCGACAGTATCTACCTGGAGAGAGTGTCACATCCCACAGGTTTAGGACACAGCCCCACAAGACTTTCCCCCACTTCAGATGCCAGTCGCAAGTAATAAGTTGTTACTGACACTTCTGACCAACCACACTTCTCAAGTTCAATTAATTTGCTAGAGTGGCTCACAGAACCAAGACAAGTACTTTACTTTTGTTAACTCATTCATTATAAAGGATATTACAAATGATACAGATTAACAGATGCATAGGACAAGGTATGGGAAAAGGAGCAAATAGCTTCCGTGCCCTCCATGGGCATGCCACCCTCCAGAACCCTCCATGTGGTCAGCCATCTGGAAGCTCTTTGAGGGCCTGTTCTTTTGAGGTTTTTTGGAGCCTTCACTATGTAGGCATGATTGGTCAAATCATTGCCTATTAACGATCAACTTAACCTTCAGCCCCTTTCTCCTCCCTATAGATTAGGGAATGGGGCTGAAAGTCTCAACCCTCTAATCGTGCCTTTATTTTTCTTGTGACCAGCTCCCATCCTGAAGCCACCCAGGGACCCCCAGCCACCAGGCATCTCATTAATATACAGAAGAGGCTCATATCACTCAAGAGATTACAAGGATTTTAGGAGCTGTATGTAATGAAACAGGATGAAGACCAAATATATAAAAATCCCATTATACATCACAATGTCACATGATGTCTGCTATGGGAGTGGGTTAAGAGACTGGTGGTGCTCATGCTCCATTTTTGTCATTTTAAATATAGAGCTTTGTCTTCCCTTTCAATGTTAAATATAAAAATGCTTTGGCTTTTTCTGGTCTTCTGGGGTAAATTTCTATACCAACGTTCACAGCTTATTTGCCCCTTTAAAGATAATTAAGCCATATGCCTACAATTGTTTCTCAGGTCACCTTAATCACTTCTACAGCTTTGTCTCCTGGAAAACTTTCGTTAAGTAATTAAGAGTTCATTAAGAAAATTGGGCTACTTTCACAAATGCCTTTTTTAAAAAAAATTAATTTTAACTGTTCTGTTGTAGCAACCTGCTAGATCAACACAAATGCTTTTTTATTTGCCTTCCTGTTAAATCGGGACTCACCTTTTGTGACTATATTACATTAATGCATGTTTGTTTTATGGATTTGTTTAGTGTATCCCCTAAGGAACATTCTTTCTCTGCCATCCTTGCCTGTCTTCGATTGTGTAAGGTCCCAGAAGGCAAATACTATGTCTTTTAAAATTGTATTGTACAGTGCTGTGCACAAATGAACAATTAATTCTCAGGATACTGACAGTGGGAAAAGGCACAAAGAAACTGATAATATCTTAAATGATTTAAATGATGTCTTTAATGCATTGGTTATCCCCCATTTTTTTTTTCTAATAAAAGCTGTCAGAAAGAAACAAGATAATGTTCAAAGTATATTGAGTTTCTCTGAACTAAAGTTCTGGTTAAATTAAAATTATTATTAAAAGATCAGTCTTAGGTGTTTCTGTCTATATCCACAAGCTGTTATTGTTGGATGCTTTTACCAGGCTCTTTAAATTGTCCTCATGAGCTTAAAAGCCTGAAGAATAGCAATGGTGGCATTGGGGAAGGTAGAGGATCCATACTTGATGTGGGTCAAGGGTGGTCAAACTTCCTGTAAAGGGCTACACAATATGAATATTTTCAGCTCTGTAGGCCATAAGGTCTATGTCACAACTAATCAACTCTACTGTTGTAGCATGGAAGCACCTGTAGACAATATGTAAATAAATCATGGTGGTATTCTAATGAAACTTTATCTTCAAAAAGAGAGGAGGGTCAGGTTTAGCCTGTGGGCTATGATGGCTAACACCTGATCCAGGTGATTAGTGTAGATTCCCCCGATTACTCCTGCACTGATTCTGAAATACATCACTAAATTGAACCAATGGCAAGAGAGACACAATTGAAAAGTCAAGAATGTGAAAACAGTTTTAATGACTTATATTCGCAACATTTGTTGCCTTGTTTGGTTACTCCTGGGCATGGTGCTCAGGAATGCTCAATAAAGAGTAGGTTCCCCCGGGACAGTTCCTAGTTACCAGGGTCCTGGGTACTCCCATTTTTAAGATCCTGGTCACCAGGTGGTCACAGTATGGTCTCCTTCACTTAATAACTGCCAGATGTGGGGTATCCACTGGTTTTCTCTGCACCTAACCACATTTTTCTTTCCTGGATTAAGCAGATCGTGATATCTTCCCTACTGACTTTAAGGGTTGTTATAATGGCTGAGCGAAATGTTGCTCAAGCACACACTTAGTCACACATTCCTATTTAAAAAGAAAATATTAAGTTTGCTTGACCCACTGTACTTGGTTGATTTTTTTTTCTCGGCAGATTTGTATGTCTGTGTTTGAGTGATACTAAATATCCAAATATAGTTAAATAATTGAATGATTCTTAAGCTTTGCTTCACAGTGGACTCACCTGCAGCATTTTTAAAAATCCTGGTGCCTTGGTAACACCTCAGATTAACCGAATCTGAATCTCTGTGAGGGGGACCCAGCATTAATATACTTTTAAAACTACCCAAGTGTATCATTTTCTGTTGCTACTGAAACAAAATACCACAAATTTAGTAGCTTAAAATAACACAAATTTATTATCTCCCGGTGTTGTAGGTTATACATCTGACACAGGTCTCATCTGAGCTATAGTCAAGGTGCTAGCAAGGCTGCATTCCTTTCTGGAGGCTCTAGGGCAAGCTCGTCCAACCCGCAGGCCACATGCAGTCCAGGACAACTTTGAATGTGGCCCAGCACAAACTTGTAAACTTTCTTAAAACATTATGAGATTTTTTTAATGCTATTTTCTTTTTAGCTCATTAGCTATCATTAGTGTTAGTGTATTTTATGTGTGGTCCAAGACAATTCTTCTTCTTCCAGTGTGGCCCAGGGAAGCCGAAAGATTGGACACCTGTGCTCTAGAAGCTAATGCATTCCTTTGCCTTTTGCAGACTCTAAAGAGGCCACCCATGGTCCTTGGTTCATGGCCCCCTTCCTTTTCAAAGTCAGCAACAGCAGATCAAACTCCCCTTTTATCTCATCACTATGACCTTTGACTCAACTCGTTTTTCTTCCTTTCCCCCTTTTAAGGACTGTTACATTGGGCCCATCTGGATGATCCAAGTTAATACCTCTGTTTTAAGATCAGCTGATCTTAAACCTTAATTCCATCTGCCATGTAGCCTAACATACTCACAGGTTCTGGGGAGTATGGTGTGTACAGCTTTGGGAGCCCATTATCCTACCTACCACATCAGGTAATTACTACTCTGAAAGGGAAAAGTGTATGAGCCCTAACTAGTAGAAGCAAATTATTCCCACATGTATTCTGTTGACGGCTAGTGCATAAGCATTCATTCCTTCATTGATTCATTCTTTCAATAAATGGTGATTTCCTTTTGTGTTCTTGGCATTGATTCTAGAGATACAATAATAAACATTGTGGTGAAGGTCTAATGAAAAGAAAAATGTATTTAAATAGAGAAAATACAGATGCCTTGGGTCCTCCTAGAAAGGGTCCTTTCCCAATTTTGAGACCAGGCTAGGATTTGTGGAAGAAGTGATGTGGGAATTACATATGTATAGAATATAGAATAAAAATAGCCTTAGTAGCTCTTCCAGACACTTAAGGCATTATTTTTAATCCTTACTGCAAACTTGAATAGTGCATACTATTACTGCCATTTTGCAGATGTGGAAACTGAGTCTCATGAAGGTGAAATAATAATAATAGTTATTGTATTATTCTATGAAATCACGTGTGTAGTTCTATACTAGGGAATTTTAGAATGGCCATCATTCCTTTAAACACTGAGCTAATATTTTGCTGTCTTCCAATTTCAAATGTCTTTCTGAAGAAAAAAAAGGAACAGAAATCTGATTCATCCTCTATGGTTATAACTGACACATAGCCACATAAGTGTTTAGCCTTGTGGCTTGTTTTCTGTCTGAACCAGAAGAGTACCATGTTCTCAATGGAGGCTTAGTCAGTATGGATTTTATTGGGCATAACAGGACTCCCAGCATACAGTCACTGTGTTACCACTGTCAACATTACAGTTCATCCCAGTATCAAAGTGACTGGACATGAGGATCTGGTGCCTTCTGGATTTAAGCAGTGAAGGGTCATTTGAAGATTTCAGTGCCTGCTGCTCTTTTGAAAAGTGAGTAGGAGAACCCAGTTTAGTGTTCTTAGACTTACTTAGCTCCTCCTTTCCATCTTAGGCCTAACATATCCACTTGGGGTGCTTCTACCATGAATCTGTTTTTATTGAGTCATTTGACTTTCACAAGTAGCCAGATTTAGTTTCTCTGTGACAAGAACATAGATAATGCTTCCTAGACTAGTCATTTCTTGTCTATCATATCTACAATCACTGAAGGAAAAACCTACAGTGTATAGAATATCGGGATACATTGGAAATTTCTAAAAGAGGCTTTAAAGAATTTCTTTGAGTTGCTTCATTCTAGGCATTGATGCTTGAAATATAAAGATAAATAGGAAGGCCACGGTTTAGTGGTAAAATGCAGATAATTAAATGAAGGAAATAAAGGTGCATTGTGATGTATTAAGAAAGGGCTTTAGGCCAAATTTTAAGACCAGCTAAGGATTTCTGGAGGAAGTGATGCTCAACGGTGATGTAAGGATTAGGTAAGTAGAGAATGTTGGATAATAACCGCCTGAATGCCTACTCTGGGCAGTTAATAAATTATCTTTAATTCTCACAAAACCGTGCACAGTGGTTACTGTTACCACTATGTTGCAGATGAAGCTCCTACAGAGCAAGTAACTTTTAAGGTCTCATAAAGAAAATGACAAAACTGGAATTGGGCTGGGAAAAGACTAAGCTTCAGTACTAATGTAATGGCCATTAGCCGTGTATTTAAATATAAATTACTGTGGCTGTTTAAATTATTGGATAGTTAGACTTTTTTTAATTAAAAAATTAAAGATAGTCTAGGTGCCTACATGGTATGGATATGTTACTAACCCAAAAAAGTTCTAGAACACCTTTAAATATTTTCTAAATACCCTAGAGCAATACTGTTCAATAAAACTTTCTGCAATGAAGGAACTGTTCTTTAATCTGCACTACCGAATATGGTGGCAACTAGCCACATGTGACTGTTGAGTACCTGAATGAAGTGTAAAGAAGGAGCATAACAGGACTCCCAGCATACAGTCACTGTGTTACCACTGTCAACATTACAGTTCATCCAGGTATCAAAGTGACTAGATATGAGGATCTGGTGCCTTCTGGATTTAAGCAGTGAAGGGTCATTTGAAGATCTCACTTCTTTGCGCTTCATTACACTTCATTCAGGTACTCAACAGTCACATATGGCTAGTTGCCACCATACTGCGTAGTGCAGATTGGTGTTCTAGAACTTTTTTGGGTTAGTAACATATCAGTACCATGTAGGCACCTAGACTATCAGAGCCAGAAGCAGACTTTATTTCTATATGAGTAGCTCTGTTCTATCCTTACTAGTCACAAGGTAGATAACAAAAGATTCAAAAAGAGGCTTCCCCAGCCTGTTCTACTAATACGTGGAGAGTGGGGCAAGAATTTGGGGGTTCATGTGGTTAGTATTTTCAGGGGACCACATGTTTCTTGTGCAGGAAATGCAAGTGGTGACCTTAGCATGGGGATAACAGAGGGCTATTTTAGCAAAGTGAAGCACTACTACTATGTATTGAGAGAGTACCTAATAAATCAGTTAAACGTGTCAAATTGGAAATGATTAAGATAGTTTTCAAGTGATAGCTAAGCATCCATTTATAGATAAACTAGTAATATACTAAAAGAAGTTATTCTTATAAGAATATTCATTAATACAGATCCTTAATATTAATATTCATTAATACAGATCCTTAAAATACTCCAATGTCATTTCTCTCATCTTAGTGGAAGTTTACCTTTCCATAGTGCTCTCAACTTATCTAAGGAACTTTATAAGTTTTAAATCCTATCATCTTCAAAGTCATCCTGTAAAGAAGGATGGACAAGTATTATGATCAGCAATGATCAGGTGAGGGAAATAGGGTACTCAGAGGTTTACTTTTCTGTTCAAAGTAGGTGATCTGGGGTTGATTCCACATCTGTTGGCGCCGAATCTTTGGATATTTCCAACAGCCCCAAAAAGGAAAGAAAGCAACCTCGCTTATTTAAGGAAAATTAATCTATAATTACTATTTTTTCCCATTGTTTCAAAAGTTTACCCCCAAACATTTCATATTAATGAAGTTTTACTGCTCTCCAGAAGATGTTGACTCATGCTGGATTGAAGAGAATCCAGTAGGCAGTTTGTGGAGTCATTCAGTACATATACATGACTTTTTGTCTCAATGTTGGAGCCATAGGAGACAATGAATAGTTGCTGTTTAATCACCTGGTAAGGACTAAGTAGTAACCAAGTGTAGGCACCTAAAGTGGATCTTACTTTGCTTATTACTGAGAAACACTCATAGTTTCTATCACTGTTACAGACCGTTAAAGTGGAATGGGTTTGTTATTGATGGGCTATGTAGCAATTCCAGTGTGATAGATACCAGCAAGCACACATGGAGTGAACTGTCTTGCCCTAGTCTACAAATAGAGATCAATGACTATTTTATTTGCTCAACCCTGCCTCCAGTCCATGGCTGTGGCCTCCATCATGAAGTAGCTGGAATGATTAATGATCTATTGGAGGTATTAATGCCTCTTGTTTTGGTACTCTAATTATAGAAGCAGATTGGAGCCAAGCTTTTAGAGTGGGTTTGAGATTGAAAGATATTTGAAAAGCAGGTGATTGGTCCAACACTTCCACTTCTTTCAATTTAACCATAAATCAGTTGTGAGTGATTTTTTCACTGTAATTTTTCATAGGTTTTGAACTTCGGTAATGAGCATCCCTGTCTCATAGTGAAACTGTGATTTTCCTAGATCTTGTTGGAAAGAAGATGAAGATTTATGAAGGGGGATGGAAGGAAATATATTGCATTTCTTTTTATCCTCTGCTTGGTATTTTTCTCTTCCTTTGCTGTACTTCAACCCCTATAAGTCTCAACTTTCATGCATGCCACACATGGCATATAGTATTTGGAAACGGGAAAGCTGCAGTGTGTCTTGACCTACTTTCCAGTGACTGTACAATTACAAATAAGAAGTTGATGCTATATAAAGTAGTACTACATTCTTCACTGAAAAGAACATATGGAGAAGCAAAGAGTGCATTTGCCCAAGCAGCACCAATTTTTAAAACTCATTTGCTGAATTTGTTGACTTAATTTTTTTTTTTTTTTTAAGTTGAGGATGGCTCAAGGCATTGCTATCACCCAAGAAGCTACCGTGAGGACTGTGGAAAAAATTCTGAGGAACCCTAGGTGAAGAGATAGGTTTAAATTGGAATCAGTTTGACAGTTTTTCCTTCCCTAACTAGAACTGCAGCTTACCCCACTGTGGGTAATGTAATACATCTGTGCCTGATGAAAATCTGGCTTGCAAATTGTGGAAAAGCACAGGATTTTTTACATTTGTATAATTTTTATTTTTTAAAGTATCTTATTATCTGGGAAGTAGATTGGCAGCAAAGGGCATCTTAAAATAGATTGTTTATAGACACTCAGATGCAGCAAATGCACATGTTTACCTTTATACCATAGCACATGGAAAATTCCACCAGGTCTCTTAGGGTATTCAATTTTTGTAGCTGCAACACTAAAGCCCTATGTATTTGAGTAATGTATTACATTTATCGTTTATTTAAAATATGAGGTTCATATATTAACAGCTTTGTATTCCAAATAGAATGAATGGAAAGAATGATTCCCTTCCGTATTAGGTTTCTCCAGAGAAGCAGAACCAATAGAATGTATTTAGAGATATATAGAAAGAGATTTATTATGAGGGACTGGCTTATGCAATTAGGGAGGCTGAGAAATTCTATAATCGGCCATCTGCAAGTGGAGATGGGGGTATAGTTTCAATCCAAACCCTAAGGCCTGAGAACCAGGGGAGCCAATAGTATAGATCCCAGTCCATGTCTGAAGACCTGAGAACCAGAAGTGCTGATGTCTGAAGGCAAGGAGAAGAAGGAGGTCCCAGCTCAAGCAGAGAAATTTTTTTTCTTTATTTTTAAGTTTTATTTTATGTTCCAGGATACAGGTGCAGAACATGCAGGTTGGTTACATAGGTATATGTGTGGCATGGTGGTTTGCTGCACCTATTGACCTGTCCTCTAAGTTCCCTCCCCTTGTCCCTCATCCCACAACAGGCCCTGGTGTGTATTGTTCCCCACACTGTGTCCATGTGTCTTTATTGTTCAACTCCCACTTATGAGTGAGAACATGTGGTGTTTGGTTTTCTGTTCCTGTGTTAGTTTGCTGAGGATGGTGGCTTCCAGCTTCATCCATGTCCCTGCAAAGGACATGATCTCATTCCTTTTTATGGCTGCATAGTGTTCCATGGTGTATAGGTACCACATTTTCTTTATCCAGACTATCACTGATGGGCATTTGGGTTGATTCCATGACTTTGTCATTGTAAATAGTGCTGCAGTAAACATATGTGTGCATGTGTCTTTATAGTAGAATGATTTCTATTCCTCTGGGTATATACCCAGTAATGGGATTGCTGGGTCAAATGGTACTTCTGGTTCTAGATCCTTGAGGAATCACCGTACTGTCTTCCACAATGGTTGAACGAATTTACCTTCAGAGGGAATTTTTTTTGTTCTATTCAGACCCTCAATGATGCCTGCTCTCACTGAGGAGACTAATCTTTACTCAATCTACCTATTCAAATGCTAATCTCTTCCAGAAACACCCTCACAGACACATCCAGAAATAATGCTTACCTGCTATGTTGGCATCCATTAGCCCAGTCAAGTTGACACATAAGATTAATCATCACACCTTTCTTCTTTCCTTCCAGCCTGCCTGCCTACTTTTCTTCTTAAAATATCTACTGAGCCATTATTACGTACCAAAACAGTAAGTTAGTCTTAGGTGGCTGGGTAGTGGGAGGGAAAGGTAATATTAAAAATAAGATTCAGTCCCTGCCATCAAAGACCTTTCACTTTAGTTGGGGAGAGTAGACAGCATAGGTTTTTATTATTTTTGCAGACAACAGAGTCCATTTTGAGCCAAAAAAGAAAGAAAAAACTTGTTTTGAGGGCATTGGGTAGCTAGCAAAGTCTTTGGAAGGCCTAGGAAACCAGTTTTTTTGGTTTGTTTTTAAGAGATAGGGGTATCTCTGTGTCCTTTAGGCTGGAGTTCAGTGGTGCAAACATAGCTCACTGCAGCTTGGAAGTCCTGGGCTTTCCTTCTACCTCAGCCTTCCAAAGTGTTGGGATCACTGCACCTGGCCTGGAAACCGGGTTTAAATGCCACATAGCCAGATACAAGAGCAGCCAGGAGAAATGCCAAACCACCTCTCCAAGGGAAGTCCCACTGCTTTACAGTATTGAGCAGAACCCTCTGCCAGAGCTGCCACAAAAGAAGAAATTCCTTTAACACCACACTTGCAAGAAGAACTAATGTCCGCAAGTGAATCTTTGTGTGTTTTGAGTGACCTTGTGTTGCCTTTTTTTTTTCTTTTTTTCCTCTCCAACCTCTTACAGTTCTACCTACTTAGCAAACATAGGACACATCTGCTTTCTTACCTGCAAAAAAGTCCAGGGAGTGTAATTGTTGGCTTTCCAGTTTCTATTACATAGGAAGTTACATCAGGTGGGTTGAAATGCATATGGAGGGAATGATCCCATAGTATCCACCTTAGGGAGACAGGTTAGCAGATAACTAGAATAAATTGTGTGTTATGCTGGAGTAGATAATAGTTCTGTGGGAACACCCAGTGAAGGCACCTGTCTCAAAAGGAAGGAAGGGTATTCAGGGAAGCATCTTGGAGTAGGGCTACACTTGCTGAATCTTGAAGGGTTTCAGGATTTTATTAGTTAGGATAGGATAAGATAGGTACATGTTATAGAAGCAAACAGCTTCAAAATCTCAGTGGTTAACACATTCACACAAAACTCCTGCAAAGTCCGTGCTCTTGGGGGCACTGGGTACAAATTTGTACAGCCCGGTGGCAAAATGAAAACACTGGGCCCCTTTTCTAAAACTTGCGAGACAGTGACAGCAGAGCATTAAGCCAAGCACAGAGCCCATCCGAGTGCAGGGTCCTGGGTGATCACATAGGTTACATGCCCATGATGCTGGCCCTAGGTGAGGGTCTAGGAGACTCTCTAGAGAAGCTTTCTTCTACTTGGTAATTCAGTAATTCATGCAGCTTCAGTCTGTGGCTCTGCCATCTCAACACAACCTCTTCCACATTTGCCAAAACTGGGCAAGAGAGAGACTAGAGGGCCACACAAGGCATTTCACTGCCTCAACCCAGAAGTGATGCGTCTTACTTCTGCTCACATTTCATTGGCTAGAATTGATCATGTGGCCTTGACTGACTACCAGGTGGCTAGGAAGTGGAGACTCCTGCATGCCTAAGAAGGAGAAGGCAGGTTATAATGAATCAGCATCATCTACCCAATGGATCAAAGAAAAGGGAATGTTATAAACAATATCTTTGTTATTTGAAAATACTATTTGTATTTGAATATTAATAAATTTAGAGTGGCTTAAAAATTCAAGAAGCATGTTTGCTTTTTGCCAGTCTACTCATTTTGAATAGAACAATTTCAAAATTAAATTTTTTTTTTTTTTTTGCTAAATCCAAGTGCCACTCGAATAATTAGCAGTAACTAGTGAAAAACTCTGAGGGAGTAATAACTAATGAAAAATGTTTGGAAAAAGGAAACATGTTTCTATTTTAGTATGTATATATCTTGTCTTAAGGTACAAATTGCATTTTATTGAAAACAATGTATATGAAAAACAATCAAATAAAAATATTCTCTTGAATTTTTAAACTTTTTTTTAACCAACAAATATACTCAAATATATGTGCCCAGACAAGAAAATAGTATCAGTGAAATGATTCTAAAGAGTTTACCTGCTTCTATCAAGTGTTCTGAATTATCTTTATCTGTTGTGTACTCAAGTGTATTCACATATAAAATCCACTTGTAAAATTGGGAAATAGGTGTTCAAAAGAGCTCACCCTTGTGTCACTGATGCCTTGTGTCTATTACTCTGATGCTTTTATCCATGAATTAAAACAAAATTGCCAAGTCCAATAATGTGGTACAGACAATAAAAGGAGCTTAGATAAGAGATAAATAAATGTGGTTCATGGCAGACATGTCAGGGTATCTATTGACAGGTATATTTCTTTTTTTCCAATGAACTCCTATTACTTGTTGTACACATTTAATTTGCACTCCTTTAATTTTATTCCTTTAAATTCAATGTTGCTCTTTTTGCCACTTCCACTGCAGTATTGAACTACTATTAGAATGCTTTCTTTCTGATGTTGTACTGTGCTTTATTGGAAAGAAAACTGGACTTAGAACAAATCATTGGATTTGTTCTGAAGTAGAGCCCAAACACTTACCAATTATGCAAATTCATGTTTTTTATCCATAAAATGGGAGTTATGATGATCATAATAACAAACGTGGTGTTAAGGTGATCACTAATTGCTTTTCTAACTCAATGAAGGGAAGGAATTTACACTCTAAAGTCTGAATCAGGAGTCAGCAAACTATATTCCACAGGTACACCTACTTAGCAAAATATAGGACATTGCCTGGCAAATTTGGCTCCTCACTCATTTTTTTTTTCCACTCATTTTGTTTTTTAATAGGAACACAGACATGCCTTTCATCTATGTAATGTCTATGGCTACTTTCCTGCTCCGACAGCGAAGTTGAGTAGTAATTGTGACAGGCACTGTGTGGCCCACGAAGTCTAAAGTATCTACTGCCTGGCCCTTTATGGAAAAAATTTTCAAATCGCTGATCTAGAGTCACCAAATACCTGTTTTGATTTGAGAAAATGTAGGAATATTGCCTTAAAGGGATATGAGGTGGCCTTTAAAAAAAAGCTTTGTACTCTATACTAGACCTAGAAAATCTCCAAGGACAGCCTAACCCAGCTTTCAGCTGCTGAAAGAGGTGTAACATTTATCTTTTCACTCTTGAAGTGCTACCTACAGGGCCACTGCTGACAGAGGTCATTATGCAAATGCAGACTCATCTCTCCGTGATAGTACATGTGAGGCATTTGCACAAATGTAGATTGTAGTAAGTCCTGAATATAATGTATATACTTCAGTCACTTTTATGAAATTGGTCAGTCATCTGGACATTTTTCACTGTGTTTACCAGGAAATGTGAAATAAAGAATTGAGCAATTTTCTCATCAATTTGATCAATGTAGAATGGCAACCTGGATGCCTTTAGTCTTTTTTTTAAATGCCTTTTTTTCTCTCAATTGCTAGAATTTATTTATTTATTTTACTAAGTTGCCCAGTTAATTACTTCAATTTTCCAATCTATCTTACCATCGAAGGCTAAGACTGTTTGAATTTTACATGTGGTTGGTACAATTGAGGTCTGTACCTGAAGTGTAAGATTTTCAGTGTAGGATTCATGTTTGTTTATCCACCTTCTTGCTTGGTCCTTTTGATCTGTAACCTAGACTGTTCAAATCTCACCTTTGAATCAATCAAGTAGATTATGGAAACACAAAAGGAAAGGAGGAGAGAGATTGGAATGAAAAACCAACAACTGACGAATTTGGAGAAATGGTGCCCTAGTGGCAAAGGAGAAGCGTTTTCAAGGAGACAGCAAGGTACTGGAAGACCATAGGTTGATGCTTTGGAAATAGTTAAGTAGGGCATGAGGGGAAGCAGAAACAGCCAACACTTTAGAAGAAAGATCAATGAATAAGAGGAAATACTTTAAAAAGGATAAGCAGCCAATAAAGTTATATTCGAGAGTAACCAATCTGAGAAAATAAAACTGGTTCTGAATTCCAAAATTGTCGTGATTTGAAGGGGGAATCTTGAGCAGGCTTCATCCAGTCCTACCTCGACCAAGTGGGGGAAATTTTCTCATCAGGCTACCGCCTGTTCAAGAACTCTCTTATCTTCAGGGGTTGGCATCTTCCTTGTTATATAAAGAATTGCCTATGAGCAGTTGGGCAGATAGGGTGAGGAGCAAACTTTCAGGACAAGTGGACATCAACAGGTAATATATTTGTCACTGTGGATTGAAGGGCTTTGGTGATATCAAAGAAATATATTGGGATGACATGATCTTACAGCCCCTGACCATGGATAGTACTTGCTTTAGGAGAGAATACTGATTTCTTGTTCTCATACCTTCCTGTTTATATAGCCTTTCTCCTTCCTTCCTCTTTTTCTACTCATTTGTACAAATGGTTTGTACATTTTGAAGAATGGCTTTTGAACTTAGTAGTATAGTGTTTTTGCAGTCTTTGTTTTCTGGTTTCCCCAAGAGTGACTCATGCATTCTGAAAAAGAGGACTTTGGGTCTGAGGAAGGAACTCTGTGGGAGGAATAATACTTTAAAATACTATAACCTGCTAAAAGTGGTTATTAGCTTTGGTGACCTAGAGTATATTGGTGACTTTAAACATTGAAGATGAAGGGAGCCATATTTTAGGACCAAGATTCAAAGAGCATTCAGAAGGATTTTCTTTTTGGTTGATTAGTTGGTAAGTTATTTTTAGATAAGAAGTTATAAGTGGGTACAGAAAGGCACTAGAACATTACAGAATGATGGGGAAAATCCACACAGATCCAAGTTTCAGGCACTACAAGTTCAGCAGGCATCTTTCACAATTAAAGCTAAGAACCTATGACTAACAGAGGAGAAGGGCATTAACCAATGTCCGATTAGGTCAGGTTCTGAGGAGCAAGATGGACAGAGGTTATTGAAAGTCATAGGCTGGGAGTAGAAATAAATTCCTGCAGAGGAAGTTTTGCAAATGACTGACATGTTTCAAAAGCCCAGGCCTCTTATCAGTGACCTTTTTTAATTGTAAGAGGCTTTCAAATATTTGAGTAAATGCCTGAGGAAGTAGTAGTTAACTTGGATCTTGAAAAACGTATAGGTTAGCATGTCAGCATAAAGGGAATATGAAGTCATTCTAATTAAGAGGAGTTACCTGAAGTAGGATAAAAATGGTATATGTCTGGCATATTCTGAAGACTCTTAGCAAACTGATATATTAAAATGAATGTATTCCAAAAGTTGATGTGAGGTCTGAGGGTCTTACTGTAGCTTTGGGTGTGTGTGTATGTGGGTGTGTGTATGCTTTCCACTGAGTGCAAGTATATAAACTATTCAGCAAGCTAGGTTATAAACTACATATTTTATCTAAAGAATCATAACTCCTTTAGTGTAGTTTTAACAAAATCTTTTAATTCTTTTTTTTTTTTTTTTTTTTGAGATGGAGTCTTGCTCTGCTGCCCCGGCTGGAGTGCAGTAGCGTGATCTCGGCTCACTGCAACCCTCTGCCTCCCGGGTTCAAGCAATTCTCCTGCCTCAGCCTCCCGAGGAGCTGGGACTACAGGTGCCCGCCGCTACGCCTGGCTAATTTTTTTTTTTTTTTTTGTAGTTTTTAGTAGAGACAGGGTTTCAACGTGTTGCCCAGGCTGGTTTTGAATTCCTGAGGTCAGGCAATCCGCCCACCTCGGCCTCCCAGAGTGCTAGGATTCCAGGTGTGAGCCACCGTGCCAGCCAACAAAATATTTTAATTCTTTGTTTTCTTTCACTTACCTAACTAAAGACTTTCTTGGCCTAGATGTGTGCAAGTTTTAATGTACTCATGAATCACTTGAGGGCTGTTAAAAATGCAGATTCTGATTCAGAAGGTTTAGCAGAGACACGAGGCCTGAGATCTACATTTCTTACAAGCTCCCAGGTGGTGCTGGTGATGCTGCTGCTGCTGCTGGTCTGCGGATTGTACTTTGAGTAGAAATTACTAAATGGAAGTGGAAAGAGTTTGGTAGTAAAAAGGGGTTTAGTTTTATCATCGTAATGGCTTGTGTGGTTGAATTCTGGCTCTAAGACCTGTGAACTTTATGATTTGGACATGTTATTTAAGCTGTTTGAGTCTCATTTCTTTATCTGAAAAATAGGGATAATGATACCACCTTCACAAGCATCATTCTAATAGATACATTTCTCCTAGGTCTATCTCATTCACTGTTTTATCTTTGGTAGCTAGAATGCCTGGCACATCACAAATGCTTCATAAGCACTTATTGAATGAATGAATTGAATGAATTAATGAAAAAATAGGTTTATGAATCTTACGATGTAAATAGAATATACAGCAAAGGATCTCGCCCTAAGAGAGATTTTCATAAATGTTGATCACTTCCCTATCTCCTTTGCCCTCTGAAATAAAAAGCCAAATTTGGATGCACGTTTCAAACTGCTGAAGCAACAACATATAAAACAGGTACTGTCTTTGTGATATCTCAATGAAATAACAATTACACTTCAGATAATAGAAATTTGATGGATCGATGAGAGAGTAGTTTCATAATGTTATTATTATGTATAAATGGACAAGGGTAAATTGGGCAATCACTTCTCATACATTGATCATCTAAATATATACATATGTCTGATCTGTTGCTGGAGCACTGGAAGGGAAGCCATTGTAAGAAAACGTGAACCTTTGGGTTCAGAAGACACTGGAACCAGGTACACAGCTGATATTGGGAATAAAATTTGACAAGCCTGGATTACCTACTCATAGACTCCCTACTTTCTCCAAATGTCTAAATTTCAGTTTAGCAACCTTGGTCCTTTCAAAGTGCAACAGCCCTGGAATATCAAAAGTTAAACTAGTATGCTTTAATAAGTATTGTTAGCTGGTTTATAGTGAGGAAAGAGATTAAGCTACTAAACTAAAATACCAACTATGGGTCAGGAACTGAAGTAGATAGTGGAGGGATGGGGTGAGGAAGGCAGAGCCAATTTTTGCCCTCATGAACCTTATTCTCAAGAGCAGAGCAGGGAGACCCAGGAAAACAGGAAGAGACCAACAGCTGTATTGTTTGATTGGCTTTCAGAAATGTGTTCCCTGAGATGAGTTGTCCTTTGTTGATTAAATGGGCTTAAGACCATTTCTGGTGGGGTTTTTGCTGTTGTATTAACTGCTGTATCATCAGCACTTATAACAGTGAAGATTATATGGTCTTCAATAAATATTTTCAATATTTGTTGAATATTTGTTTTCAATAAATATTTGTTTAGCGATGAAAAACTTTGCAGGAAAGTACTCTTAGTAAATTCATGTTAATGATGACTGAGAACTTACAGTTCTGTGCACATCCAGAACAAATATATATTATCATTTCTGCCTTATATGTAAACAATATGTAGGTTTTAGCCATAATTAATTCATTAATTAAGGTTAAAAAAACACCCCTAAACTATGAAACTATCTTTTTGCTAAGGCACTTGAATAGGAGCAGCATAAAATTAACAGAAAATAGTGCTACTGACAGTTCTCCATATTGAGAATTTTCTTCTTGACTTAGTACTTTTAATTTTTGTAGTAGCTGCCACTGCCATTAGTGACGGTTATATTTTTTGTGTTTATTGAAGTTGACAATAGATTGAGTTTGTGTATTTATTTTGTTCCTAAAGCTGATTATTATTAAGTGTATTTTTTAAAGCATGGTTTGCTCTTCTATAAACCTTCTGGGGACACCACCACTCTCGCTTTCTTAAGTACAAGATTATCAACAATGTTGCTACTTACTAATTTGGTCTAGTCCTTATGCCACAGAGCATTCATTTCCAAAGCAGGAGGTACCATAATACCATAATGTCAATAAAAAACATGTCTGCTCTAAAAAAAAAAGGAGGCAGATATGCAGTTTGTAAGCCATGTGACTAGTAGATCTCTATAATTATGATTACAATTAAGATCATTTTAATAGGGAGGTAAAGAAGTGATATGGTTTGGCTGTGTCCCCACTCAGATCTCATCTTGAATTGTAGTTCTCATAATCCCCACAGGACATGGGAGGGACCAGGTAGAGATAATTGAATCATGGGGGCAGTTTTCCCCATGCTGTTCTCATGATAGTGAGTAAGTTCTCACGAGATCTGATAGTTTTATAAGGGGCTTTCCCCCCACTTCGCTCTGCACTTCTTGCTGCTGCCATGTGAAGAAGGATGTGTTTGCTTCCCCTTCCGCCGTGATTATAAGTTTCCTGAGGCCTCCCCACCCCTGCAGAACTGTGAATCAATTAAACCTCTTTCCTTTATAAATCACCCAGTCTAGGGTATATCGTTATCAGCAGCGTGAGAATGGACTAATAAAAGAAGGTTTCATCTTACAGTGTGGTAGTGAAGGCTCTTATTTTGGGCTCACCTCTGGTTGGTGGGGAATTAGTATCCACACAAGCAGGTCAGGCTTATTAAATCTTAAGCAAGAAATCTTGGGCAATTCCTGCAGTTATGATGATGAGTGAGCCCACGAAATGTCTGGGTAATCAGGTAGATGGGATGGCCCACTAATTCCAAACACAGCCAACCATACTGAGATTAGGAGTACTTATACATATAAACCGCATCAATTGTTGTATTGTCACTTTATGTGTGTGTTTTTTACATAACTGGGATAAATGTTTAAAAATGGTAGAGGAGGAGAGGGATAAAACAAAAAACAGCCAAAACAAGTATTTTTTTGTCCTGGAGTGATAGTTATATAGTAATATTGTCTCAAGATGTCAGTCTTTTCTCATTAGGAAAAGTGAAGGTGAGAAATAGCTGCTCTTACCATTTAATAAGTGAAGTAAGTGTGAGCAGAAATGACACACAGAGTTTTATAAAAAATTAATGTGTGGCCCTGAGTGATGGGATCTGTATCTGGGAGGCAAAGGGTGGAGACTAAAGGGGCCAAGTAGACCCAAATGGGGAAAATGACCTTGAGAGTAGGTGCAAAATAAAATAGAACAACAACAACAGCAGCAAAAAAAACCATGGGCATGAAACCAGTATGGAGGAGAAGAGACATTCCCCTAGGCAAATGAAGCCTATCTCCCTGTAATGTTCAAATATGTAAAGTAGCAAGATGAAAGGGAGGAGGTAAAAGGAGAAAGAGAGTCCTCTGCTTCAACTAGCCACGCGTCTGTTATTGGGCAAGGCATATGATCTCCTGGAATTCAGAGTCATTTTCTATTAAGTGAGGTGAAAGGACTATAATGAGTGATTTTTATTCTGTCCTGTGTAGATTTTAGAGGTGCTAGAAAGGGGCCTTCTCAGGGAGTAGGTTTGGTTCCAAAGTGGTTGAAAACCAATGATCCCAGGATGATCTCTGGATCTAACAAATTAGCATTTTTTTGACTTTTATCATCTCTTTAATAGGGAAAGATTGATGATGAAATACAAAATAACACTTCCATTTTATGCTTCTAATTAACTGAAAAACTTACTGTACTTGCTTAGTAATCTGTGTGTAGTGTAATTTGATGATTTGAAATTAACATTGGTGTTTCCAAAGTCTTTTTACCCTCATACATGTCTTGATTGGAATAGAAGTCCCTGAATTCATTTTTACTCATTGAACCACTAAGTTCCTGTAACAAATGTCCAGGATAAAATAGAAATTGAACTAAGGTCCTGAAAAATTGTTACACAGGTTATGTCTTCAATAAGTTACCTGTTATATATAAATGATCCTAATTAAGACAGGCTATGAGCTCAGTGCTGGCATTAGACTTTGTTTGGGTAATATTTTCACTTTGCTCTCTTATCTCCAGCAATGTAAAGATAGTTTAATAGATCAGCACTCATAAAGAGGTGCCAACATATCATAGGCTTATGGACAAAATGATATGAATCCTCATAGTGGCACTTTATGAGTAAAGGAGAAGGTAATAAGATAGGAAGGGCTAAGTAGAAGAGAAAAAAGGGCAGGGTGATGGTAGAAGAGACAATTAATTCCTTCGGAGCTGATTTTAGGATGCATCAATGACTATATCCTAATGAGAAAGGATGCAGAGAAAGAGGAATCTATATGGCAGGCAAAAATAAGATATGGATCAAAAACCCTTTTCTATATGTTCATAATGCTGACTCACAGGATCAAAGACTTTCTGAGTGGTGAATTGGCCTTCTGGGTACAATGAAGGACACAGTAGAAACCTCATCCCAACTCATTCATGATGAAGAGTGCCTTTTTAGAAAAATTTTCAGATCATGAGGCAGAAAAATGACCAGAATAGTCTAATTTAATTCCTATTATTTTATTTTTGCCAATGTTATTTGAGTAGAAAACTGCTTTAAAAAATCTTGTAGGAAACAGCTTATTTTAGATTTATGGCTCACTATCTTGGTAAACTGTTTGGTATATAGATATTGCTGGACCTTTTCCTCTTAAAATACCTGACAATATTGGGGAAACAAATAAATAACCGACAAACATAATTACTTCGTGAAGTATATTCTGATAAGCAGCTGCCACCAGACAGAAAGATTCACTATAAAGGCTTTCTTTGCTCCTCGATCCCTCAGCACCTTGAATTTGCAATAGCTGCATCTCATTATCCTATCTCTGTTACTTTCAGGATAGGTTTGCATTGATAGTATTCTGACAAAGGTCAGTAACTATCTCGAATAATGTGTTACTTCCTCCATATTTAAAAAAAAAAGATGCCAAAAGCACTTATTGAATTGTTTTCATCTGGCAGGTAATGGAGATTGGTATTTAACCTGTTGTTATGCCCAGAAATAGTTAGTCCCATTATTGTAAACAAAATGAGGCTAGTAGCCTTATTTATGGAAATATATTTTAAAAGAGGAAACAGTTGGGGCTGGAGAACACTTTCTCAAGCTTTTAAATGCAATTATTAGATTCTCAACTTGGAAAGCTAGAATGAAAATTTTCTCTTCTAAATGTAGGTTAAACACATTATTTTGTGCATTATTATCTGTATAGGAACAATGATAAGATCAATATATTTTGATGCCGAAGGGTTCCCCCTAATCATGTACCTTCTCTGACTCATTCAGCTAAGCATTTTGAAAACCCCAAATCTTATTCCAGAGTAATTTGTCAGCCATATGTCAAAAAAAAAAGTATGTGTAAGCTGTCGAAATTATCACCCGTGGAGATACTTTTAAACCCTGAAGAAAATAAACAGATACAGTTATAAATGACATGGTCACCTCTTTATTCTGTTTCTTCCCTTCACTGTTTTTTCTACTGTTATCAATAAAGTAAGTTACACTTCTGTGACTTCCTAGTCTTCCAACAATTTAAAAGAGTCTTAGGATTATTTTTGGCATTTTAGGGCTTAATACACATGACTAATGATGTCTTTTTTTAATACAGGAATTGTTTTGCCGCTTGAGAGCTCTAATGTACTTAAAATTGATAGAAATAACTAATCTACTTGGGGTGACAAGTTAGAGTGTATAGTGTATTAATTGTATGCTCAAATGTTCTTTTCTTTCTTTCTTTTTTTTTTTTTTTTTTTTTTTTTGAGACGGAGTCTAGCTCTGTTGACCAGGCTGAAGAGTGCAGTGGCGTGATCTCGGCTCACTTCAAACTCCGCCTTCCGGATTCAGTCCATTTTGCTGCCTCAGCCTCCTGAGTAGCTGGGACTACAGGTGCCTGCCACCACGCCCGGCTAATTTTTTGTATATTTAGTGGAGACGGGGTTTCACTGTGTTAGCCAGGATGGTCTCAATCTCCTTACCTGGTGATCCACCTGCCTCGACCTCCTAAAGTGCTGAGATTACAGGTGTGAGCCACCACGCCCGGCCTCAAATTTTCTTTTCAAAACATGCAAAGATTTTATTTTCCATCACAGAATAAAGAATTTACAGTTGGGATCCCTGGACTGGAATTTTCACCTCTTGGAATGTATGTATAGTATCTTGTATTGGGTGCATTTAACAGTGTAACTGTCTTCTTTTCAGCATCAACACTCAATGAGAATGAGGTCAACCATCACAGCTGTAAACAGCCTGATTCTATGAATTGGAAACTTCCATCAAAAGGCTATAACACTGATTCATAGCTTATTTTTTCACCCTCGCTCCAGTTATTTAATTTATCTTACTATTACCATAAATGTTTCTGGCCTTATCATTGAAGACTTTTGTCCTCTTAACTGAACTGTAGCATTTGTTTCATTACTTTTCCTGTCCTACTTTGATTTCCAGAAAATTGCATAGATTTCTTTGCTGTGATTTTTTCCCCACTCACCCTAACCTCCTAGAATGCTGCCTGCTAGTCTTCCTGAATCCAACCTTCCCTTCATTCTCATCCTTTCTCTGAAGCCTTCTCTGACAAGTTTGGAGACCACTTTGACTATATCATCAACTGAACTAAAGAAGGTATTTTCAGAATTCATAGAGTATTGTCTTATCATATTTCTCTATGTTTATATCTCGTGTATAGTCTAGATTTCTGTGCTCCTTAAAGGTGACTTCACTACCATAATTTGTATATATCTTTCTCAAACAGTACATATAGTTGCATATAGTAGTTGAAGCAGTTAGGCAAATTGAAAATTAATAATTTAAATCGATCTCCTTGCCTTTATATTAGTCTGATACCCTAAATCAGAAGATTGTAAGCCTGTTGAGGGAAGTTCCTATTCAACTTTCATTCTCCAGCACCTTGAGCCTATCATATGGTAAGCATCCAACATTGTCTGTTGAGTTGAACTGAATCATCTCTAGTAACCGGATATAGCATACTTGTTTTAAAGATGTTTGGAAAAGAAGAGATATCACATAGCAGTCCTTGATAACTTGGCTTCTTACCATTCTTTGTATTTAACTTAAGTTATCCTAGCTGAGCCTGACAATGAGATAGCTTCTACTTTGGCTTAGCCAAAATTTTGGACATTGATGATGACTTGACTTAAATCACTACCTCTGATGAACGTTATGTTATTCATGTATGCAGACTTCCAATTTTATTTTAAATATGTTAAAATTAAAAAAAAATTATCCCAGGATATTTTAAATTATAAGATTGGAACATATCCACTGAGAGTTTTAAGCATAGCTTTTAATACTGAAGGTTTAAATGTATTACGTAGGTACATTTCCAAATTTCTCATTCTAAGTCTCAGCTTTATCTAAAGAATGCTGAAGTCACAAGTAGAAATGAATAAAAGTGAAGTCATTGCCCTTTGACCGATCAGCCTGCCAACACCTCTATTTTGTCTGTGGTAACTGGTTGTTAGACAGCCTCAGTTCGCCCCCTCTAGTGGCAGTTCCCTGATCTACCACCTAAAGCCCTTTTGGTGTATGGTTTTGGTGTATGGTTAAAGCCCTTTTGGTATATGGTTAATGACCTATGAACAAGCTGTCTAGACATAGCATTAAAAGTAATAAAATGCCATCTGCATTTGCTGTGTTATCAGCAGGGACATTCCAAAAGTCTGTGTGAAAAAAAATCCACCAACAGAAGACCAACACTGAAATTTCCAGATGACTAGATTTTAATTTCCATTTTCTGAAATATGGATATAAATACTGAGATAAAATATACTGGTATTAAAACGTCCTCAAAAAAGTAGAGGCTAGGAAAGCTAGAATACACAAAATGCCCTTCTTCCACCCCTAGTAGTAGTTTCAACAGTCTCCATAACCTAAGCACTAAATGCCCTTCCCCTGTACCTCAGACCTGAGAAATTTGTTGGACATAGTATAGAGCCTGGATTTTACACTCAAGTAAATATGCCCTGTGTGTTCCCAAAAAGGCCAATATTTATATATCAAGCTCACCAAGTTAAATTTACTTTCCCACATTAAGCCCACATGATGAATGGCTTTATCTTGCTTATTACAGCCTGTTAAATCATAAATCCTTAGGAAGGAGAAAGAGGAAAACAGTAACTTGAAAGAAAAAAGCCTCTGAGGGACAAACCATTACTTTTTAAGGTGGTTATACTGCATCACATTTGCTAACAACAATATGTAAAATACATTGGAAACCTATTTGCTCTTATTTTCTTTCCATTTTAATTTCTGTTGTTAACAACAACAACAAAAAGGAATATCTGACTAACCTGATATTTCCATTTCCCTATTTTGTTACATACATAATATAGTGTTCCTTGAACCTATTTTACTTATATTCTAATTTGTTAGGTGAATAAAAGAATGCATGAATAAACATGAGTATTAAAGCATTTTCATATCCTGGTTGGAATGCCCATTCCACTTATTGAAATTTTAGCCCCCATTTCTGTTTTAAGAAAATTCTCTATTTCTCAGAGAGGCTTTCTCTTGTCTTTGGTTGGAGGTGTTCTTTCCTTCTACCACACTTTGTATTTTGCTTGGATTACTATTTTAATCTGCTTTGTATCAAAGGCATTTAAGTAATATTCATATCAGTAAAGTATTGTGTTCAATTCTCAACTACACACTTAGTGCTTTTGTACGTTTCTTTCTTTATATTCCACAAAGTAGAGCATAGGACATTAGGAAGGTAGGGTAGTGTCAGGGTGACCCTATAATTTACTGCCCAAATCGGACACTTTTGAGATAGAAGGGAGTGGTATTAGTCATTATGCTGGACAATAGGCAAAGCCAGGACCCTCCTGGGAAAACCAGATGTATGGTATCCCTAAGAAGCATGAAATATTGAAACATGAATGAGAATTGTGCATCAGGCACTGTGTTCAGGTCTGTTTTCTTATACCTTAGAGTAAAATAGACTTTAGTGGTATCTTGTGATTAAATTGTGCTTTGTGTAGATAATAGGGTTAAACATTTAGACAGGAGAATAAACATATATGGCAAATTATTAGATGGTTCAGTCTTCAATTCTGGCAAGTGAGAATAAAAATAAAATAGGTAGTGTCTATCGTTTAGGTTTATTCTGTATACTGGTGGCTTACGTAAAATAATTGTTTAAAGCTTAGCATTATGGTTGTGTACGTATATGTCTCCATTTCTAGAAGATGAACTACTTCAAGGCAGAAAATGCACCTGATTTATATTTGTATCTCTTATATTTCCTTATACGTGCATAGTCAACCACTGTAGGCTATGAAATTGTACTGAATCTTGAAAGAGATCTGCTGGTTAAACCTGTGTTTAATGGAAGCTCTTCTATAAAATTCTTCACTAATAGAACTAATTCTTTACTTATGAGAAACCTATTCTTTTTAAAAGAAGCCATCCCATTTTTGAGTTGCCATATTTATGGGAAAATACCGCCTTAATTTAAATGAAAATACATGTTGTTATAATTTTGATTTGATGTATTGTTTGAGTACTCACCACAAACAAGGCATTTTTAGTTTACCTGCTAGTCCTCGTTTGACCTTCTGGATCTACCCAGAATAAATCTAAATCCCCTTCCTTTCAAATAGTTGAAGTCTACTATTACGGTCTCCTGAGTTTTTTTCTTACCAAGCCTATCTTTCTCAGGTTTTTTAATCCTTTTTCTTATGACTTATTTTTCAGACTAACTGCTATTCAGTTCGTCTTTGAAAGAATCCTACTTTGAAAGTCTCCCTTAAAAAGGAATACTCAGTTCAGACAAAATCTTCTAGCTGAGGTCTGGGCAATGTATAGGAGTTGGTTACCAAGGCTGCCCTGTAGTTATGGATGTTGTGTGCTCTGTGAGAGTGCCTGAAAAAGGAGGAAAAGGTATGCTAACTTCTAGCCCTCACTCCAACCCACCAAGTCACATGCCTTGGCTCAGGGTTTTGTCTTTGCACAGGAAGGGACTCCATTTTTTTTTTTTTTTTTTAGCAGAAAGGCATCATATGAGTTTGTCAATATAAAATCTATTACTCTGACTGATTCTCACCTTGCTTAGCTCTTAGACTCTGAACATCTTTATAATACAGCTTAAGATTTCGTATGCTGTTTTGGCAATCATATATCATTTTGGCAATCATATCATTTGTGCAATATCATGACCCTGTAGCTAACTAAAGTTCGCGGGTCTTATTTATATGACCTTCTGTTAATCCAAATTTCTCCTATTGTACCTGACATTGATATATGTCATTGAAAAGGATAACAACTTTTTGCAATTTGTACAGATCTTCCACATTGACTTGAGGTCATTAATTCTCTTTGAAAATAGTTTTTTTCAACCAGCCATTAGTCCATCTTACTCTTAGTCATTTCTCTGTTCTTTAAAAGAATATGTTGAAACAGTAAAATCTTTCACTGAGCTTATTGTTTATGTTTATAGTACTTTCCTGAGTTGACCAGGCTTAGCAACTATATCTAGGCAAACCAATGCTAATTTTGATAATCACTTCTTTTGAAGCATCTACAATTTATTTAATATGCATATTAAAATTGTATTGAGGCTTGATATCAAGGTCAGCAATTTCTGGAGTCTGTGTTTTTTTTTTTCAGTTTCTCATTTCCCATTTATTTTGAAAACCAGAACATTCATTTCTTTCCGAGCACCTGGCATCTTTCCTATTCTCTTTAAATCTTCATGGGGATTCTGTGAAGATGACTGCATTTATCACTCATTTTGTCCACCTATCCCTCTTAACTCCTCTCCGGAGCATCACAATAACCAATGTAAGAAGACTGGAGGAATCTTGAGGGTATGTCTGTGATTCCACATTCCCCAGAGAGTTCTAGGAAGAAAGCAGGTACAAAGCTTCCTTCTCAAACATACTGGTCAAGAATCAAGAAGTAAGCAACAGAAAAGACTTGCTTTACCTTAATTATTGGGTGGGTCGAGATAATGACTTTTGAGATTTTGTGAGGAGCCCACACCTTCCTGCCTGCTGCTTTTGCTCTTTGCAGGGTTCCCTATCCTGCTGGATCAATTTAAATGTAGTGTTTTACTACATGGGGAGGCTGAATGTCTTCCAGTCATCACATGTAAAAGAGGAATGTTACCTGTACAATAAAAAACTTGATATTAGAAAGGAACCACTCCCACATCGCAGGAGAAGAACCAGCTCATTCACAGCTGGCCTAACAACATAAGATATACCCCTTCTATTGACTCATGGGTTCCCTCTGCGTGAGAACATCCAACAGCTTAATCTCTGCAAGTTACTGTGGGAGCACTCAACAGTGATAAGAAAAGCAAAATTTCAGCTCTGAGAGGAAGACTAAGCAGACTAATTCAGTCAGGATATACTAGACTTTGCTGCAATAACAAATGACCCCAAAAACTAAATAGTTTAAAATAAGATTAATTCTCACTCAGGGTCCATGTTCACTGTTCACCAAGGGTTGCCTGGAGGGCTCTTCTCCATGGCATTAGCATCCTTACTACAGATTCAGAGTGATAGAAAAGCCACTTACTGGAACAATGGTGGTTGCTCTGACAGAGAGAAAATAATATTTTGACATATGCACTGGCTCTTAAAGCTTCTGCCCTGAAGTTACATGCAACACATTTCTCACATTTTAATGGCAAAATCAAGTCACTCTTAACTTCACATGTGTAAGAAGTGCAATGTCACTATGTTCATGAAAAGAGAAAGAACTAAAATTATGTAAACAGCCAAATGAAGCAGTTGAAAATGTTTTTCTATGGATATAGAAATAATAGAATTGACACATGGAAACTTTACCAACAAAGTAAGATGATTTAAAGGACATGCAATTAGAATTCTTACATTCTAGAATTAATTAAAAGTGCTTTGCAAATTTAAAAATTCAATAGACAATTTGAAAGGAAAATAGTCTCTTCTGAGATTCCTGGAAGATCAAATATATGGATTATCTCACAGCATAGAGCAAAAATACAAAGGAGCAAACATTTGAGTGAAAAATATAAGAGACAGACGATAGTTCCAAGACACTTAAATTGCAAATAAAAAAATTTTCCAGGAGGAAAAAAGAAGCAGATTGAGGAGCAACAATAATTAAAACAAACAAACAAACAAGAAAAGCTCTTTGATATAAAGAAAGACTTGAAATTTCTGTTTGAAAACTTTCAAGGTCCAGAAATGTTCCCTGAAGAAAAAAATTGTGTGTACACAGATATATATATATGTATATATGTATGCACACTCATATATCTAACATATTTATACACATGTGTACATAAACATGTGTGAATACATATATAAATATATTTATAGATATGTTGGTGTGTATACACTGGAGTTACACATACATAGGATATGTCTGTATATGTGTTGGGGGATATATATATGCAAGAGTATACATAGATAGACATATCTATTTTCTGGTGAAATCCTCGAAGGACAAAGAGACCAAGAAATTTTCTAAGCTTCCAGAGAGAAAATATATTTCATTTAGGGAAAGAGAATCAGACCAGCACTATCTAGAACAATGGAATATACAGGAGTTATTGAGGGGAAGAGGAGCAGCCTGAAATCCCATCTGATATTTCACTTACCTGAATGGGAAAACTTCAGAGGGCATGCCATTCTTTTTTTTTCTTCATCTTTTATTTTAAGTTTAGGGATGTGCAGGTTTGTTACATAGGTAAACATGTACCATGGTGGTTTGCTGAATAGATAATTCCATCACCTACAAATTAAGCCCAGCACTCATTTGCTATTCTCCCTAATACTTTCCCTCCCCTCATGTCCCCCTTCCTACAGGCCCCAGTGTGTGTTATTACCCACCTCATGTGTCCATGTGTTCTCATCATTCACCTCCCACTTATAAGAGAGAACATGCAGCACTTGGTTTTCTGTTCCTGTGCTAGTTTGCTGAGGATAATGGCTTCCGACTCCATCCGTGTCCCTGCAAAGTACATGATCTCATTCCTTTTTATGGCTGCATAGTATTTCATAGTATTTAATGGCTTCCATCTCCATCCATGTCCCTGCAAAGTACATGATCTCATTCCTTTTTATGGCTGCATAATGTTTCATGGTGCATATCTGTCACATTTTATTTATCCAGTCTATCATTGATGGGCGTTTAGGTTGATTCCATGTCTTTGCTATTGCAAATAGTGTTGCAGTGAACATACATGTGCATGTATCTTTATAATAGAATGATTTATGTTCTTTTGGGTACATACTGAATAATGGGATTGCTGGGTCAAATGGTATTTCTGGTTCTAGGTCTTTGAGGAATCACCACACTGTCTTCCACAGTGGTTGAACTAATTTACATTCCCACCAACAGTATAAAAGTGTTTCTATTTCTCCACAGTCTTGCCAGCATTTGTTGTTTCTTGACTTTTTAATAGTAGCTGTTCTGACTGGCATGACATGGTATCTCATTGTGGTTTTCTTTTTTTGGTTATGTCTCTGCCAGGTTTTGGTATCAGGATGATGTTGGCCTCATAGAATGAGTTAGGGAGGAGTCTCTCCTTTTCTATATTTTGGAATAGTTTCAGTAGGCATGGTACTACCTCTTCTTTGTATCTCTGGTAGAATTCAGCTGTAATCCATCTGGTCCTGGGATCCCTTTTTTTTTTTTTTTTTGAGACGGAGTCTTTCTCTGTCCCCCAGGCTGGAGTGCAGTGGTGCAATCTTGGCTCACTGCAAGCTCCGCCTCCCAGGTTCACGCCATTCTCCTGCCTCAGCCTCCCGAGTAGCTGAGACTACAGGCGCCTGCCACCACGCCCGGCTAATTTTTTGTATTTTTAGTAGAGACGGGGTTTCACCGTGTTAGCCAGGATGGTCTCGATCTCCTGACCTCGTGATCCACCCACCCCGGCCTCCCAAAGTGCTGGGATTACAGGCTTGAGCCACCATGCCCGGCCTTTTTTTTTTTTTTTTTTGTTTTTCCTTTTTGGTTGGTGGGCTATTTATTCCTGCATCAATTTTAGAACTTGTTATTGTTCTATTCAGGGATTTAATTTCTTCCTGGATCAGTCTTGGGAGGGTTTATGTGTCCCAGAATTTATCCATTTCATCTATATTTTCTAATTTATATAGAGGTGTTTATAGAGGTGTTTATAGTAGGTTTGATGGCTGTTTGTATTTCTATGTGGTCAGTGTTTATATCCCCCTTTTTATTTCTGATTGTGTTTATTTGAATCTTCTATCTTTTCTTCTTTATTATTCTAGCTACAGGTCTATCTATTTTATTAATTTTTTCAATTTTTTTTGAGGCAGAGTCTCCCTTTGTTGCCCAGGCTGGAGTGCAGTGGCGCTATCTCGGCTCACTGCAAGCTCCGCCTCCTGGGTTCACGCCATTCTCCTGCCTCAGCCTCCCGAGTAGCTGGGACTACAGGCACCCGCCACCACGCCCGGCTAATTTTTTTTGTATTTTTGATAGAGACGGGGTTTCACCGTGTTAGCCAGGATGGTCTCGATCTCCTGACCTTGTGATCCCACCCGCCTCGGCCTCCCAAAGTGCTGGGATTACAGGCGTGAGCCACCGTGCCCGGCCTCATTGATTTTTTAAAGGATTTTTTGTATCTCTAATATTGGTTATTTCTTGTCTTTTGCTAGCTTTGGGCTTGGTTTACTTTTGGTCCTCTAGTTTTTTTAGTTGTCATGTTAGGTTGTTAACTTGTGATCTTTCTAGCTTTTCGATGTGGGTATTTAATGCTATAAATTTCCCTCTTAACACTGCTTTAGCTGCATCCCAATGATTCTAGTACATTGTCTCTTTGTTCTCATTAATTTCAAAGAACTTGATTTCTGCCTTAATTTCATTATTTACCCAGGAGTCATTCAGGAGCGAGTTGTTCAATTTCTTTGTACTTGTGTGGTTTTGAGTGCATTTCTCAATCTAGAGTTCTAATTTGATTGCACTGTCGTCTGAGAGACTGTTGGTTGTGATTTCAGTTCTTTTGCATTTGCTGAGGAGTGTTTTACTTCCAATTACGTGATCAACTTCAGAGTAAGTGCTGTGTGGTGATGTGATGAATGTATATTCTGTTGTTTTGGGGTGGAAAGTTCTCTATATATTTACCATGTCCACTTGATCCAGAGCTGAGTTCAGATCCTGAATATCTTTGTTAATTTTCTGTCTCAATGACTTATCTAATATTGTCAGTGGAGTGTTAAAGTCTCCCACTATTATTTTGTGGAAGTCAAAGTCTGTTTGTAGGTCTCCAAGAACTTGCTTTATGAATCTGAGTACTCCTGTATTGAGTGCATATATATTTAGAATAGTTAACTCTTCTTGTTGAATTGAACCCTTTAACATTATGTAATGCCCTTGTCTTTTTTGATATTTGTTGGTTTAATATCTCTTTTGTCAGAAACTAGGATTGCAACCCTTGCTTTTTTTCTGCTTTCCACTTGCTTGGCAAATTTTCTTCCATGCCTTTATTTTGAGCCTGTGTGTGTCTTTGCATGTAAGATGGGTCTCTTAAAGACAGCATACTGATGGATCTTGGCTCTCTATCCAGCTTGCCAGTCTTTGTCCTTTAATTGGACATTTAGCCCATTGACATTAAAAGTTAGCATTGTTATGTGTGAATTTGATCCTGTCATCATGGTGCTAGCTGGTCATATTGTAGACTTGTTTATGTGGTTGCTTTATTGTGTTACTACTGGTCTGTGTACTTAAGTGTGTTTTTGTAGTGGTAACAATTTTTCCTTCCCGTATTTAGTACTTCCTTCAAGAGCTCTTGGAAGGCAAGCCTGGTGCTGATGAATTCCCTCAGCATTTCTTTGTCTGAAACGTTTCTTATTTATCCTTTGCTTATGAAGCTTAGTTTGGCCAGATATGAAATTCTGAGTTGGAAATTCTTCTTTTTTTTTTTTTTCAAGAATGTTGAATATTGGTCCCCAATCTATTCTGGCTTGGGAGGTCCAGTGTTAGTTTGATGGGCTTTCTTTGTAGGTGACCTGACCTTTCTCTCTGGCTGCCCTTAACATTTTTTCTTCCATTTTGACCTTGGAGAATCTGATTATTACATTTCTTGGGGTTGATCTTCTCGTGGAGTATCATACTGGGGTTCTGTGGATTTCCTGACTTTGAATGTTGGCCTGTCTTGCTAGGTTGGGGAAGTTCTCCTGGATGATACTCTGAAGTATGTTTTCCAACGTGGTTCCATTCTCCCCATCTCATTCAGGTACCCCAGTCAATCATAAGTTTGGTCTCTTAACATAATCCCGTATTGCTTGGAGGTTTTTTTTTTAATTCCTTTTCATTATTTTTTCTGTGTTCTTGTCTGCTTGTCTTATTTCAGAAAGATGGTCTTCAAGCTCTGAGATTCTTTCCTCTGCTTGGTCTATGCTGCTATTGATACTTGTGATTGCATTGTGAAATTCTTGTGTTTTTTACCTTCATCAGGTTGGTTATATTTCTCTCTAAACTGGCTCTTCTGGCTATCAGCTCCTGTATTACTTCATCATGTTTCTTAGCTTCTTTGCATTGAGTTAGAACGTGCTCCTTTAGCTCAGCAAAGTTTGTTATTACCCCCCTTCTGAAGCCTAATTCTGCCAGTTCAGCCATCTCAGCCTCAGCCCAGTTCTGTGCCCTTGCTGGAGAGGTGTTGCGGTCATTTGGAGGAGAACAGGCACTCTGGCTTTTTGAGTTTTCAGCATTTTTGCATTGATTCTTTCTCATCTTTGTGGGCTTATCTACCTTCAATATTTGAGGCTGCTGACCTTTGAATGGGGTTTTTGTAGGGTCTTTTTTGTTGATGTTGTTGTTTCTGTTTGTTTGTTTTTCTTTTAACAGTCAGGCCATTCTTCCATAGGGCTGCTGCAGTTTGCTGGGGGTCTGCTTCAGACCCTAGTTGCCTCCATTCTTCCCATGCCTGGAGGTATCACCAGTGAAGCCTTCAAAACAGCAAAGATGGCACCCTACTCCTTTTTCTGGAATCTCCATCCCAGGTGGGCACTGACCTGTTGCCGGCCTGGGTATACCTGTAGGAGGTGGCTGGAGACCTATGTTGGGAGGTCTCATCCCATCAAGAGGAATGGGATCAGGGACCTGCTTAAAGAAGCAGTCGGGCTGCTTTTTGTTAGAGCAGGTGTGCTGTGTTGTGGGGGACCCTTCCGCATCCAGACTGTTTGGATTCTCCAATGCCAGCAGGCTGGAACAGCTGAGTCTACCAAACCACAGAGGTGGTGGCCACCCCTCCCTCCGGGAACTCGCTCCTGTCTCAAGCCTCCAGCCTGTTGCTGTTGATTGGCTGGAATTCCAAGTTAGAGGGTCACAACTTGTGAGGTGCTATAGAAGTGGGGCCTGCAGAACAATGCTTCTTGGCTCCCTGTATTCAGCCCCCTTCCTGGGGATATATACGGAGAGAACTCCTGCCTTGCTGGGGATCCCAGGGCCACAGTATGTAAAACTCTTGGGTCTCTGTGCATGCCTGAGCAGGGGCTCTGCTGAGACTCCATGCAGCTCTGTGTATCAGACTCCAGGTCCTGATGGTGTGAGCTCATGAGGGGTCTCCTGATCCACGGGTTGCAAAGATCCTTGGAAGAAGCATGGTTTCTCCAGCAGGGTTGCAAAATCACCACTTCCTTTGGCTGGGGGTAGGGTTCCTTTGGCTCCATGCCACTTCTGGGTGGGCTGTTGGCCCACCATGCTTTTCTTTGTCCTCCATGGGTTGAGTCAGTGTGTGTAGTTACTCCCATTGGGAGAACTTAGACACTTCAGTTTAAGGTGCTAAATTCACTTGCCACTTTCATTCCTCTCTGTGAGTGCCACAGACCTTAGCTGCTTCGAATCGGCCATCTTGGCCACTCTCTCTGCCATTGTTATACTCTGTCTGTGAAAACATTTGATGAACTAATATAACTAATTGAAAATTGAACCAAAGTAGACATTTCTGGATAGGGGAGACAGTACAATGAGGAGAGATGAACAGAAAATTTCACAATACATAGTTAAATATTTATTCATCATAATAGCCCCATAAATTTGGTATTCTTTGCCCAACTTATAGATGAGAAACTGAGACTTAAAGCTGCCTGGCATTCAGAGTGGAAGAGCTAGGATTCAAACTAAAGCTCTTTGTGTGCAGAGTCCAAGCTCTTAACCACTTAATCATCTTACTTTTCTTGAAGCCTTTGATACGGGGAGAACTGCTTAAATCAAATACAAAACCCAAGAACCACAAAAAAAAGATAAACACATTTTTTTGCTGAAAATGTTTGGCAAAAGATATAAAGACAAAGTCTAAAGATCAAAAATAGAGTAGGGAAAATATTTGTAACAAATGACAGAACGAAAGTTCATATAATATATAATTCATCTGATCAGACTAAGTGATAAAAAGTAAATGACTAAAGTTGAAAAATAAGCAAAGTACATGAACAGGCAGTTCACAGAAGAGAAATGCAAATTGCTGGTACCTTTATGGGAAAAAAAAAAGATCCCCTATCTCATTTGTAATCTGGGTGTCACAAATTAAAACAATAATGGACACATTTTTTTTATCTGTTTCATTGGTTAAAATAAAAGGCAGGTAGAACATTCATCATATGACTGGTGAGGACTCAGTTTAAATATATATATATATACACACACACACACACATTCATATTCTTATAATCAGCATAAATTTTTACAGTATGAAAAAATAACCTGGTGGCATCTATGAAAATTAAAATTGTACACATCCTGAAAACCCCCTGGGAAACAATTCTTCAGAAGTCACAGCATATTATATTAAAACATTGGTGTACTGGTAAATGCTTTACCAATTGCTCTCCAGAACGAAGGAGAAGAAGGAGGAGAGAAATGAAAGGAAGGAGGAGGATGAGGGAGGAAGGAAGGGAAGGAAAAAAGGAAGGAAGGAAGGAAGGAAGGAAGGAAGGAAGGAAGGAAGGAAGAAAATCTCATTGTAGTACTTACCACCGTCCATGCTGTAAATACTCCCATTATGGTCAAGTCCAGGTTACTAATGTGCCATCCCTAAATGCAGAATTGGGGAGAGATGCACACAATTGACTGTACTAAGTCTATGTGAGTGGGCTCCAGCACGCCACTGCATTAAAATATGTGCATAAGGACCTCTATGGCAACATTATCGTGATCCCATAACTATGTCTTCTGTAGTCTCTCTATATGGTTAGAATTGTTAAAAAAAAAAAAAGCACTTAATATTTGTATAGTTTTTGAAATTCTTGTAAAAGTTTTAAAGAATAAAATTCACTATATGTTTTACAGTTACCCCATAAAATATTTCAGTATTTTAGAATCTGATTTATTTGGTCCTGGAGTCTCAAACTCAATCAGTCAAGTGCTCTATTACTATTTCCTCATCATCTCTTAGACATTGTAAAGAAATCTGACAGCTCTATTAATAAAATGAATCTTTAGCACTTCAAGGTTGCCAAAGGAGTGATAGATAACTTCTTTACTAACCTTGGAGGATGCGTGTGTGACTGTATTAAGGAAGCTGTCAGGTTTCCTTTCTGTTTTAAAGGCACTAGAATTCAAGTTCCATGAGGTCAAAAGACCATGTTTGCCTTATGCACCAATGTTTTTTTCCAGATGCTGGTGCAATTCCTAGCACTTAGGCATTAATAAATAATTTAAGTAATCAGCCAGTAAAATAAATAAGTGAATATTCTCTTTGTTAAGTTTGGCCCTTTTTGTTTGAAAACCATCCTGATAGAGAAAATGACTGCAAAAGAGTGGTCTGTTTTTTTCTTCTATGAACATTAACTGTACTACAATTAGCTAACCTATCTTTTGTTTTTCTTTTTGGAGTGAGCTTTAAAAAAGGACTCATAGAAGAAAAGGCACTTTTATTTCTTCACAATTTTATCAAAAGTCCTTAGTTCTTTCTCTGCTTTAGCCTTTCTGAGACTTTGTATGCATTCTTTACCTTGGACATTTTTTCTTTCTTTGTGAAGAGTCTTTTAAAATAGAAGCCTATGAGAGATCTGCCTGTGCAGCCACTTGGTTAGTATTACTTTCTCACAGTCCTTTCTTTTAAGGTTCATTTTGATCTTTATGATAATATGATAATATCCCCCTTTAAGAATCTCCTGCCTCATTTGAGCCACTTTCCTTTTAAATTTGTCAAGCTGCTTTCCTGGTTCTACTTGTTTTGGTTTGATAAGCAAACCAAAAATCTTTCAGGATCCTGAGCCTACCAGACATAGGTATCTTAGAGATGGGACAGCTTTCCCTAGTTTTATATCTATCTTTGTTTCTCCACCTCAGAAGCCCTTAGGCTGTCATATATGGGACAGACATTGCATTGTCTCTTCACAGTTCATGATTTATGTAGTGTTTGCCGAATGCTCACTACATGTCTGTCTGAGTCAGTATTGCCTATTACAAAGTTCTAGGGAAAAAAAATGTCAAAATATCTAATACAGTGCAGTTCCTTTGGGCACTTAAATAGTAGGTGTGTATGTGTGCGTTGTGTACTGTGTAAGGAAAATATTTACATTTTTTAAAGGAAGAAAGTCTGAAATAGATTGATGTTTAGGTAATTCCAAGTCCTTTTAAAATAGTGTAGTATCTGAGCTGTATTTGAGTCAGCTAATCAGGGCAGCAGCTGTGGAGGCTTGTAGACTGAACTTTAGGGTAATACACACAGCAACTCCTTAAACTTGCAGAACTACTTTCCAAATTAGAAACTAACCTGCAGAGGTGTCATAAAATTTGTCATATCTCTAGACTACCTGTTTTTTCCTTTTTGCAAAGACAATAAACAGAAGGGCAATCAGGAAACTTGGAAAGAGAAAGAGGGAATAGTCTGTACTAAATAGCAGGCAGACAAGAGAGATGTATTTTTCTGTTAGTGTGAATGTTAGAGAAAGTGAAAACTTAAATATAAGAAAGATCACATAGAGTTTAGACACTCATAATGCTGGACAGATGGCTTTGAGCAAAGCGTGCCACCCAACACACGCACACACACACACATACACACACAGCAAAAAACTTAAGGATAGCATGAGGATTAATTAGTTGTGTGTTTGTGATCATGCTTAGATTGCGAAGTGACAAATAACAGTATAAGGTTTGTGGATGTGCCACCTACTTGTATCTAGCTGTTTGAATTTCTTTTGCTATTGTTCCCTCTATTGTTTTGGTAAATATAAAGAAAGGTAATTGTTTTAATAAAGAGCTCCATTTTATGAAAGAATCCTTTCCTAAGTGAATGAGCAGGTAATGAATTACCTAAGGAATGATTGTGCTATTTATATCTCTATTTTGGTCCATGAAGCCATTGTTAAGCCACTACTGTTCAGCTTGCAACCGAATATCTGAATTGTAACTACATTTTAGGAAGAAATAAATCGCCTCATTATGTAAAGTCATGCCTATAAAATGACAGTAAACTTCATTGTAATTAACTTTTATACTCTAATTAGGAACATATAAACCTGTCAGAGAATTTTTATCCTGAAATCTGTGACCTAAACATTTCATTGAGCTCAGGGGACAGAACTGGAATCTCTGAAGAATATGGGTTACTCTCTTCTTCACCCATATAAAATGGACATACAGTAGTCTCCCTTTATCTGCAGGGGATACATTCTAAGACCCCCAGTGGATGCCTGGAACTGCAGATAGTAACAAATCCTATACAGTATATACTATGATTTTTCCTATATGTATATACTTATGATAAAGTTTAATTTATGAAGTAGGCACAGTAAGAGATTAACAACAACAACTAACCATAAAATAGAACAATCATAACAAAATACTGTAATAAAAGTTATGTAAATATGGTCTTTCTCTCCAAATATTGTACTATCCACCCATTTTTTGGATTGCAGTTGGCAGTGGATAACTGAAACCATGGAAAGCTAAACCACAAATAATGGGGGACCACTGTGCTCTTTGTCCCTTGCCAAATTTTCAAGGGAATATAAAGAATAAAGTCTTTAAAGCTCTACAGAACATATATAAATAATCATTTTAATTTAACACTCTCCTTGAGCAGACAAATACGCCCTGTGATTTGACAGGTTCCTTTTTGTCTCCATTATCTCTGATGGTAATGCATAAATCACACTCTAACCAGCTCATATGTTAATATCTTCGATAGGATGCTTGATAGATCTCGCAGCCTGGATGGATGTGATTTCTAACCAGCTTTATATTCTAGTTGTGTAACAAACTAGAAGGGCAAGAGCAATCCAGTTTGGGCTTTTCACTTTGCCAGGTATAGTAATGAGTTCATCTCTACTTTCTCCTGGGAAAGCACTGAGAATTTTAAAATATAAAGATGTTTTAAAGTAATGATCAGACATAAATTTGAGCCATCATTTAACAAGATGTTATTAGGATGCTTACTAAGTGCAGGACATTTTACTATGTGTTTGGTAGGAGAAACGTTTCCAAATGCCAACAATACTCATTCCCTTTTCTGAAGGAGCTTAAAATATCATCAAGAAAGTAAAGACTTTAAAGTTGCTTAGTGTGGTTATTTCTACAGTTTTGAATAGTAACTAAGGACGTACCTGGATGGAGGTATAAATGGCCACCTGAGATTGCCATTTGTTGAATCAATGGACCTGAATGGGTTGGATCAGTGGCTGACTCCTAGTTAGTATTAATTAAGTCTTTAAACAAATGGAAAACTTAGAAAACATGAGAGAAGTAGCAGAATGAGATAACTCTCTGAGAGAACAAGACTTTCTAAGGTTGCTCCAAGCGCCTGCTCTGCGGCTGGTTAAATGGGGGTGAAGTACATGTTTAATATAGACTTTCTAATTAGACGGATCTCACCATAGGTGGTCATGGAGCCTGGATGGGAACATGAGAGAAAATAAGGGGGGACTGTAGAGTGTTAGGTCCTTAAGGGGGACAAGATACGGAGAACTGAAGAGAACAAAAGATATGGAATGCAGATGAATGAGAGGTAAGTAGGAATGAGAGGTAGTAAGCAATGAACAAATTATTAAAGATAGGGCCCTATTTTCTGGCCCATATTAAGTAAACTACATGTTTTTGGAACTTTCAGTTTTGTTGATTCTTTATAATCCTGTCTCTCACCTTGTTTTCTAAACATTTATGAAGTTTTGCTTTCAAAGTTAGATTCCTGAGTGTTTTACCTAGACATTATTGATATATATATGCCCTGTTTACCTAAACAGTGGTTTGGGATAACTTTATCTATTTAAATAGGATAGCATTCTTTTTCTGTGGATGTCAAACATATTATTGGAATCATGAAGGATGTTGGTTTCAGTGCCGTTATAGGAAAGATAACAAAACTCTAATTTTATATAATGAATCAGAATGCAGGCCATTTCATACAGTAGGTTTTCTAAAAATAAAAATTAGTTAATCCTTTGAATTTTATGGAAAAGTACAAACTTTTTTTGGACTTTATATAATGGAGAAAATCTGCCAATATTTTTCTTCCCTGTTCCTCTCCTACTTTATCAATAAATTAAGATACAATCATATCAACTTTGTGAATCACTAACAACAAAAATGATCCCAGCCTATTGATTAGTATTGAATATACTGATGAAACCAATACAAAGTAAGAGCACTTTGTGAGCCAAGAGTTTAGTTGAAACTAGAACTTCATGGATAAGTTTGCCGGTCAGAAGTCAGGAGACCTGTTTCTTGAGTCTGAGTTTGCTACACGCAACCGGAGCTATTGATAAACCATCTTTCTCTCTAGGTCTCTGTATCTGTGTCTGTAAAATTTAGAACTAAAAATTTGTTGGTTACAAATAATAATAATAACAAATATTTATTGAGCTCTTACTCTCTGTCAGGCACTGTGCCAAGTCTTTTGTTTGCATTATCCTACTTAATTCAAACAATAGCTTCTTTGACGTAAAATTATTATTATCCCAAATTTTCAGCTGTGAAAACAGAGATGCAAAGTGGACTATGGTGTAATATACTAGGCGGTGTACTGAGTGCTGTTCTTGTATCATTGCCCACTTTGATATAATCTTCACAATAACCTTGAGGTCTACCTCCATTTTAGAGGGTAGGAAATGAAGACTCCAGGAAGGCAAGTGATTTGCCCACCTTTTCTTCATAAGAGCACAACAGATCTAGCACAGATGTACAAGTTTCTTGACTCCTAGGCTGACATTTTTCCACTATACACTGCTTACATTAAAACCATTGAAATCTGACATTTTCCATGTCTATAATTTTATCTACAGAAGAAGCCTAGGAATTTGGCAACTCACAAGCTGAATCTGGCCCATAGCTGTGTCTTGTTTGCCTGCACAGTAATTTAAAAAGTTTGTCATTGCCAATATTTTAATGTTAGGAAGCTTCCCATAAACAATCTTGATTTTTGTCTTCTCTTGAAAAAATAGGAAGTTCCGGCCCCTTGTAGCCTCATAGCAAGTGATCGCTGGAACTGAGTCCCACACTCTTAGGTTTCACACTGTGCCCACCCAGCCCTCTTCATCTGCCTGGGGCCCTCCAGGGCCTTTGTGTTCGTATGACTTGTGGGCTAAATTGAATAATTCTATTTCTTCAAAAATCAAGGCATTTGAAGGTTTGCAGCACAGCACAGCAAGCTGATTATTCTACTTGGCTTCTTTCTCATGACGTGTATGGGAATGAAAGTCATAGTGGTGTGGTTGGTTTATCTTTCACAGGGCTTTTACACACTGAACATTTCTCCAATGTAAGTGACATTTCAAATTCAAGAAGGCAAGCCCAGTCATAATTGGCACTGTCCCTGTTCGAGTTTGATGTTGGCACCTCATGTGTTTGCCCTGGTTGAGTAATCTGTTTACATCTGGGTAGGCCACACACAGACAAATGTGAACTCTGTTTATATTCATTTCCTCCCTGGGAACTTGGTTCCTGTGAGTCGCAGCTTTGGAAGGCCAAAGATTGGAAATTTACTGGTATAGACTTGGAAGCAAAAACTTTACGTGAACCCGTTTTGGGAGCTAACCTGAGTAACCTTCTTTGGGCTCCAGCAAAGGGGACTTTCCTATTGACAGGCTCAATTGATTAGAACAATAGTATGAATGCCATGCCTGAATATAAGATGATCAATGTAATCAAGACACTCAGTAATCTCATGTTACAGATGAGACAATTGAAACCCAGAATAGAGTTAGCTAGATGAGTGCCTATTATATATCATAAATATGTCTTAGTAATGAGCAGAATTCTCTTTTATTTCCTGGGCGTCTCTCCCAAACATGTAACAACCAGCTCCACTCCCAGCATTCCCAAAGAAAGACAGACTCACCCCTGCCAAACTTCACTGTCTCTGCCTTCTCCATTTCATGTCAGCATCAGTATCCAAAGGTTCAAGAGGGATAGGATTAAGTTTAGAAGACCAAAAACTCCTGGGTCTGGCCTCTGTCTTACCCTGTGAGTCAACGGCCTCCTAAGGCCTCCTTCCCCAGTTGTGATAATCTGGCAAAATCCTTGCAGTATTGGCATCAGTAAGCTGCATCTTAAATAACATCTTACATTTAAGACTTTGTTGAGAGCCTCCATTCTTCAAATATAGAGCTAGGAATGCTGGAAGTCATTTAGAGAAAATTGTCTTCTTTTACTCTCCTTTCCTCATCTCCTCCTACCTCCAGCAGTAGGTTACCTGTAAAATTAGGAGAGGAGTAAATGGAAAAAAACGGGAAGGTCTCCAGGAGGTGAATCATTGGCACCATTTTTATCAGGAATACTTGTCTGGAACCTATTTTTGGAAGCCTTGGGATACCTAATCCTGGTTTGGCAGAACTACAAAATATCTCCTTGCAGAGACCATCTAATTTTTCATTCAGAAAATATAGTCACCTTAGTCTCCAGCATTCTGCTGGGCATTATGAAGCTTACAAAAAGAGCATGCAGAAGGGATGGCCTCAGCTTTCAGGGAGTACATACTCCAGTTGCAAAGTCAGAAATGTGTACAACAGCGTTTATGTAAGAGCCTTAGTCTTCTTTGAAGCACCATCAGCATCATAAAAACACTTAACATGATAAATATTCCCATATCCATTCCTCATTAATAACACCTAGAGCTTCTCAAGGACAAATGTATTTTTGAGGTAAAAGAAAAGGGATGATATAAAACTAAGGTGAAGAGATGTTAAGCTGCCTTAGGAGTAGAGACTGGGCAGATGTAGAAGTGACTTTATAAAAGGTAGTCTTTAATATTCAACTACTTTAGACATTAGTGAGACTACCAAGGGGCAATGTTTAATATTTTAACTTACTACAGGTTAAATAGCCAATGATAACTTCTATGCAAACTTGAGCACAATTTGGGATAGTATGGTATGTTTTAATGCGACTCTTAAGACAGTGCTGAAGTCTTCCGTATGTATGGGTAATATTGTTGGCAACACAAGATATCATTTTTATGTGATAATGGCACTCCTACAAGTAAAAATCCCAGAGAGTGAATCAGCCTTATGGAATGTGTTTCCTGTTTTCTATTTTGCCACAGTATTCTTTCAGTAGACATGTAGCTTTGAAGGTGAGTATAATTAAACATTCCTTGGTATTGCATCTCTCATGCACATATGAGAAAATTCAGTGGCAAATTTCTTCTCTAAAGAATGTGCAAAACCCTTTTGAATTGACCAGCTCTTCTAGTACTTTACTCTGAAACTTGGTTGCTCTGGCTCTTGTGTCTATTTTCAATACATTGTATGTAAATGATGATTTATTGTCTAAGTGAGTTTATCTGACTGTCAGATGAAGCATTCTGCGTGGATGGAGGTGGAAGTTAGAGGAAGGTCATGAGAATATGTTCTGTGTGCCTTCATATTTGGTGCTTAGAGGTCTCTGGTTATTATTGTGCTTCCCTTCCATGCCCTTCTTAATTCTGGCTTTTATCCCAGCCATTGTGACAGCTGTTTGTAATTCTGTTTGCAGTTCATTTCTGGATGAATTACTCATTGCTCTGTCTGCTTGTCATTGTTGTGGCCTCTTCAAGTTCCCATGTGATGGGAGAACAAAGCAGTCTGGGCTCTGTAAAGGACTCGACTTTCTATTCAAATTGGAATTATTTTTAGAAAGCTTCTGTAGAATCTAAAGTTTCCTCAATCAGCAGGACTCATATAAAGCCATATGTTGGTGTGCTTTCCTCAGAAAAAGCCTTAGAAAAGTTCTTTCAGAATCTCACAGCTTGTGGGAGGCTGCATTCTGTGGGCAGGCCTGCCCCATGCACCTGGAGTCATGGCAAGGTTTCTGTGAGGTGCTGAGTGTGTGAGGTCTTCGGTGGCAATTTGCTCTTGAGGCACTAGACTCAACCAACAAGGGCCAAAACTATATTACAGTGAACTCTGTTAGCAGCCAAGTTGAGGATGCAGAGTGACCTGTTTAATCAATACTTTATCTGGATTGTCAGTTGTAAAAGGCTTAGAAATAATGCAACAAAATACTCAGCTCTGAAATAACACCGAGCGTCATTTCACCTTGTTTGATTCAGAAGGTCCTTTAGAATCTTTGTGTCCTGGGGGAGCTAGTTAATAAAGATTCCAGGTTTAGAATGTTTGATAAATTAGCCTTTATTCTAGTTAGGAAGGGAAATAGACAAGTGGAAATGCCATAAAGTCCTCCTGGCCCAAGAGGGAGATGAGAGGCCTAAGCAAAAATAAGGGTATTTGCGGTTAGTGGCATTAGTATTACTCATCGCTCACCGCTATTAAATACCCCATAAATATTTCACTTCTGGAGTATAAGGTGGGCCAAAGTAGGACCTCTTCTTTACCTATATTGGACCCTCACCTATTAGCACCCTGTTCTGTAATATGCTTTGAGATACTTAATAAGTCTATTGATTTGCAGCAAAGGCCCAGGGTTTTCAGGAAAGATCTCCCAGAAATGGGCCTCACATTGGTCTGTCTAGCCCATTTAGCCCAGTTCACCCCAAACTGGACTGTCACTCAGAAACAGGTCAAGAGAACGTATCTGATTACACAGGATTTCATTTCCCAGTGGCCTGGAGGGCATTGCATGTGCCACAGGACTGATGTTCTGACTTGGTGCCCTGTCTCAGGGCCAGCTCCCATTTTAGGCTTCTAGGTTCATCCTTCAAAGGGTTGGAAACAGCATCACAATTTTTTTTGTCTTAGGAGATTTCTCACCCTTGACAAGCCCGCAGGACAAAGAGACCTGACCTCCATGGCCCCTTGTCTGTCAGCCCTGGTTAAATGAATATTCACTCTGCAGAGCATCACACCAGGCATCGTGGAAAATTATAGAAGAAGGGGGTGCTGCACCCCTGGCCTTTGAGCATCTTATCAACTTACAGGAAAGACAAAACCAGCACACAACAAAATATATAAAAACTTAAATGTCAGCTGGATATATATATATATAGTTATTTATAAATTCAATTGACATAGCCTGGAAATACATATTTATGTATACATATATCTGTATGTACATAAAGTTAAGGCATTTCTGAAATAACTGAAGTGACTAGAATTAGAAAAAGGTAGTTTTCTATTGGCTTAGTTTTAGTCCCCCAGAAGTGACCCTGAGACAAGGACTTGAGAGCAAGTAGTTTATTTGGGAGGTATAGTAAATGCCAGCAAGAAGAGAGGGAAAGAATGACAGGAAAAGTAAGGCAGACAACAAAGGGTATGATATGGAACCAGCTATGACTGTGCACAGCTAGAGCTAAAGCCTACGGAAAAATTCTGGGAAATAAGTTAGAACATTTGCCCTGGACTCCTATCAGTAACTGGTTGAGGACTCCTCTCAGGGTAAGTTAATACCCAGATATTCATAGATCACCATACGCGGACAGAATAGTTTCTCGAGAAACAAAATAAAACAAACCTCATGCAAAGAGATGCAGTTAAAGGCAGTTTCCAGGCTGGTCTTGGTAAGACCTGAGGGATACAGTAAGGGACCAACATTCTCTGCTACATTCACACATATTAGTAAGAAAAATGGTTTGGAAAGGAGAAAGGGATTTTGAACATTTAGGAAGCCAGTGTCTATAAAGACCCAAAAGTAATGATAGATGACATTCAAACCAGTACAACAGGCTTCCTTATGCAAGTTCCTCAAAGGAGTATGCCTCAAGTGGCTTTGGGAAAAAGATCTCAGAGACCCAGTTGAACCAGACAGAAAACGAGGAGCAACTTGGGGTACAAGGATTCAGATTGTGATGGCTGCCCTAAGTTAGGATTCCCTGTGATCCACTAGACATGTTTCAGCTGCAAACCATATTGGGAATAGTGGGTAGGTTAGCCACACTGTGGATTATGAAGCATTTACTTTATCTGTGGCATGAAGTCCTGACACAGCACAGGAAACATTTGAGAAGAATGAGAGCTGAGTGCTATTGGAGATGGAATGGGTCAGCATGTCCTTCCTTCAACTCACCTAGGTCAAAGAGGTGGGCAGTTGCCAACAAGCACTGGAGGTTTTATACTAGGTCTCCTGTATTTTTAAAGGATAAGACTGACAGCACTGGGATGGTGGGCATAGGGCTCATCATGATTAGTAGTACCTCTAAAGTGGATCTGATGTAATATAGTCTTCTCTTGAATTGCATTGTGTGTATAGATCTTCTCTAAGGAGCTGGTAGATGGGAAGTTAAGACTGGCAAAGGCAGAAACACTGCAGAGGGCTCTGTTCATCTGACACTGGTTAGTTATTGACATATTGCTACAGAAGGCCTGTAGCCTAGGCTTTAGCAAATGCCTCCTACAAGGACTCCTGTGTGTCTGTCTTTGTTAATGGAAATGTCTATGTGTTTTATGTAACTTTTAGCTGCCCTGGCAGATGTGCCCAGGAATGAGCTCTCTGAGAATGCATCTCAGGGTTAATTATTCTTTAATATGTAAAATCATACTGATATGGTTTGGATGGGTCTCCACCCAAATCTCATCTTGAATTGTAGTTCCCATAATCCCCACGTGTTGTGAGAAGGACCCAGTGGGAAGTAATTGAATCTTGGGGGCAGTTACCCCCTTGCTGTTCTCTTGATAATGAATGAGTTCTCTTGAGACCTGATGGTTTTATAAGGGGCTTTTCCCCACTTTGCTTGGCATTTCTGACTCCTGCTGCCATGTGAAGGAAAGTGTGTTTGCTTCCCCTTCTGGGATCATTTTAAGTTTCCTGAGGCCTCCCCAGCCATGTGCAACTGTGAGTCAACTGAACTTCTTTCCTTCATAAATTATCTAGTCTTGGATATTTCTTCATAGCAATGTGAGAACAGACTAATACAGTAAATTGGTACTACAGAGAGTAGGTGTTGCTATAAAGATACCCAAAAATGTGGAAGCCACTTTGGAATTGGGTGACAGGCAGAGTTTGGAACAGTTTGGAGGACTCAGAGGAAGACAGGAATATGTGGAAAAGTTTGGAACTTCCCAGAGACTGCTTGAATGGCTTTGACCAAAATGCTGATAATGATATGGACAATGAAGTCTAGGCTGAATTGGTCTCAGATGGAGATGAAAAATCTTGGGAACTGGAGCAACGGTTACTCTTGGTAGCTTTAGCAAAGAGACTGGTGGCATTTTACACCTGCCCTAGAGATCTGTGGAACTTTGAACTTGAGAGAAATGATCTGAAATAGGAATGTGCATTTAAAAGGAAAGCAGAGCATAAAAGTTTGAAAAATTTGAGCTGATAATGCAATAGAAAAAATCTATTTTCTTGAGAGAAAGTCAAGCTGGCTGTAGAAATTTGAACAAGTAATGAGGAACCAAATGTTAATCACCAAGACAATAGGAAAAATGTCTCCAGGGCGTATCAGAGATCTTTATGGCAGCCACTCCCATCACAGGCCCAGAGGCTATTGAATAGGAGCCTACATGAAATGATCTCTAAAATATAGTAAACTTTCACTATCCAATATGCTAGTACAAGTTTACTGTACCTGCACACGTGGCTATTTAAGCTCAAATTAATTAAGATTAAATATAATTTAAAATTTAGTTTCTTAATCATAGTAGCTTCATTTCAGGAACTCAAAGCTACCAGTGGCTAGTGACTTCTATATTAGACAGTATAGAACATTTCCATCATGGCATGAAGCTCTGCAATAGAACTATAGTGAATGAGCAAAGCGTAACTCAAAAACCTCATTCCCAACACATAAACAAGTCTACGAAATAACCGGCTAGCATCATGATGACAGGATCAAGTCCATATATAACAGTACTACTAACCTTAAATGTAAATGGGCTAAATGCTCCAATTGAAAGAGACAAAATGGCAATTTAAATAAAGAACCAGGACCCATCAGTATGCTGTCTTCAAGAGACCTATCTCACATGCAAAGACACACATAGGCTCCAAAATAAAGGAATGGAGGAAAATTTATGAAGCAAATGGAGAACAGAAAAAAGCAAGGACTGCCATCCGAATTTCTGGCAAAATAGACTTTAAACTACCAAAGATCAAAAAAGGCAAGGGCATTACATAATGGTAAAGGGTTCAATTCAACAAGATGAACTAACTATCCTAAATATATATGCACCCAACACAGGAGCACTCAGATTTACAAAGTAAGTTCTTAGAGACCTTCAAAGAGATTTAGACTCCCACACAGTAGTAGTGGGAGACTTTAACACCCCACTGACAGTATTAGACCGATCACAGAGACAGAAAATTAACAAAGATATTCAGGACCCGAACTCAGCTCTCCATTAAGTGGACCTGATAGATATCTACAGAACTCTTCACCCCAAAAAAACAGAACATACATTCTTCTCATCACTGCATGACACTTACTCTAAAACTGACCACATAATTGGAAGTAAAACTCTCCTCAGCAAATGTAAAAGAACTGAAATCATAACAAACCATCTCTCAGACCACAGCGCAATCAAATTATAACTCAAGATTAAGTAACTCACTCAAAACTGTACAACTATGTGGACATTGAACAACCTGCTCCTGAATGACTCCTAGGTAAATAATGAAATTAAGGCAGAAATAAAGAAGTTCTTTGAAACTACTGAGAACAAAGATAAAAGATACAATGTACCATGATCTCTGGATGCAGCCAAGGCAGTGTTAAGAGGGAAATTTATAGCTCTAAATGCCCACATCCAAAAGCTAGAAAGATCTCAAGTTAACAACCTAAAATCACTTAAAACAACTAGAGAACCAAGAGCAAACAAATCACAAAGCTAGAAAAAAAAAAAAAAAAACAAGAAATAATCAAGATCAGAGCTGAACTGAAGGATATAGAGACATGAAAAACCCTTCAAAAAATCAATGAATCCAGGAGCTGGGTTTTGGAAAAAAATATTAATAAAATAGACCCCTAGCTAGACTAATAAAGAAGAAAAGAAAGAAAAATCAAATAAACACAGTCAGAAATGATAAGGGGGATCTCCCCACTGACCGCACAGAAATACAAACAGTCATCAAAAAATACTATAATCACCTCTATGCACATAAACTAGAAAATCTAGAAGAAATGGATAAATTCCTGGACATATACATCCTCTCAAGACTGAACCAGGAAGAAATTGAATCCCTGAATAGACCAATAATGAGTTCTGAAAATTGAGGCAGTAATAAATAGGCTATCGACTGAAAAAAGCCCAGGGCCAGATGGATTCACAGCTGAATTCTGCCAGAGGTACAAAGAAGAGCTGATACCATTCCTATAGAAACTATTCCGAAACACTGAAAAGGAGGGACTCCTCTCTAACTCATTCTATGAGGCCAGCATCATCCTGATACCAAAACCTGCCAGAAATACGACAAAAAAATAGAAAACTTTAGGCCAATATCCTTAATGACTATCGATGTGAAAATTGTCGACAAAATCCTAGCAAACTGAATCCAGCAACACATCAAAAAGCTTATCCACCACAATCCAGTAGGCTTCATCCGAGGGTTGCAAGGTTAGTTCAACATAGGCAAATCAATAAATATGACTCATCACATAAACAGAACTAAAGACAAAAACCACGATTATCTAAATAAATGCATAAAAGGCCTTTGATAAAAATTAACATCCCTTCATTTTAAAAACTCTTAATAAACTATGTATTGAAAGAACATACCTCTAAATAATAAGAGCCATGTATGACAAACCCACAGCCAATATCATACTGAATAGGCAAAAGCTGGAAGCATTCCCCCTGAAAACCAGTACAAGACAAGGTTGCCCTATCTCACCACTCCTTTTCAAGATAGTATTGGAAGTTCTGGCCAGGGGAATCAGGCAAGAGAAAGAAATAAAGGGCATTCAAATAGGAAGAGAGGAAGCCAAACTACCTTTGTTTGCAGATGATATGATCCTATATCTGGAAAACCCCATCTTCTCAGCCCAAGAGCTTCTTAAGATGATAAGCAACTTCAGCAAACTCTCAGGATACAAAAGTCAATGTGAAAAAGTCACTAGCATTTCTATACACCAACAACAGATCAGCCAAGAGCCAAATCACAGGTGAACTTCCATTTACAACTGCTGCAAAAAGAATAAAATTCCTAGGAATACAGCTAACAAGGGAATTGAAGGACCTCTTCAAGGAGAACTAAAAACCGCTCCTTAAAGAAATCAGAGAGGACAGAACAAATGCAAAATCATTAATTCCATGTTCATGGATAGGAAGAATTAATATTGTGAAAATGGCCATGCTGCCCAAAGCACTTTATAGATTCAATGCTATTCCCATTAAACTACCATTGACATTCTTCACAAAATTAGAAAAAAACTATTTGGAAATACATACAGAACTAAAAAGAGCCTAAATAGTCAAGGCAATTCTAAGCAAAAAGAGCAAAGCTGAAGGCATCACAGTACCCGACTTCAAAGTATATTACAGGGGTGCAGTAACCAAAACAGCATGGTACTGGTATAAGAACAGACACATAGACAAATGGAACAGAATAGAGAACCCAGAAGTAAGACTACATACCTATAACCATCTGATCTTCGACAAACCTGACAAAAACAAGCAATGGGGAAAGGATTTCCTATTCAATAAACAGTGCTGGGAGAACTGGCTAGCCATATGCAGAAAATTGAAATTGGACCCCTTCCTTACACTATATACAAAAATCAACTCAAGATCAATTAAAGAGTTCAATGTAAAATCCACAACTATAAAAACCCTAGATGAAAACCTAGGCAGTACAATTCAGGTCATAGGCACAGGCTAAGATTTCATGATGAAGACATCAAAAGCAATTGCAACAAAAGGAAAAATTGACAAATGTGATGTAATTAAACTAAAGAGCTTCTGCACAGCAAAAGAAATCATCAATAAATTAAACGGATAACCTACAGAATGGGAGAAAATTTTGCAACATATCCATCTCGTAAACATCTAATATCCAGCATATATAAGGAACTTAAACAAATTTACAAGAAGATAACAACCTCATTAAAAGCGGGCAAAGGAAACAAACAGATACTTCTCAAAAAAAAAAAAAGACATACATGTGGCCAACTAACATATGAAAAAAAAGCTCAATATCACTGATCATTAGAGAAATGCAAATCAAAACCACAATGAGATGCCATCTCACACCAGTCAGAATGGCTATTATTATTTGGTTGGTGCAAAAGGAATTGTGGCTTTTGTCATCAAAATTAATGGCCAAAAACCACAATTACTTTTGCACCAACCTTATAAAAAGTCAAAAAACAACACATGCTGGCAATGTTGTGGAGAAAAACGAAATGCTTTTACACTGTTGGTGGGAGTGTAAATTAGTTAAATCATTATAGAAGACAGTGTGGCGATTCCTGAAAGACCTAGAAGCAGAAATATCTTTCAACCCAGCAATCCCATTACTGAGTATATACCCAAAGTAATGTAAATTGTTGTATTATAAAGATACATGTGCATGTATAGTCATTGCTGCACTATTCACAATAGCACAGACATGGAATCAGCCTAAATGCCCATCAATGATAGACTAGATAAAGAAAATGTGGCACATATACCCCATGGAATACTATGCAGCCATAAAAAGGAACGAGATCATTTCCTTCGTGGGGGAATGGATGGATATGGAAGCTGTTATCCTCAGCAAATTATCATAGGAGCAGAAAACCAAATACCCTGTGTTTTCACTTATAAGTGGGAGCTGAAAGATGACAACACATGGACACATGAGGGAGGGAAACACACACTGGGGCCTGTTGGAGAGTGGAGGGTGGGAGGAGGTAGAACATCAGGTAGAATAGGTAACAGATGCTGGGCTTAATACCTTGGTGATGGGATGATCTGTGCAGTAAACCAAAGTGGCACACTTTTACCTATGTAACAAACCTGCATATCCTGCATACATATCCCTGAACTTAAAATTAAAGTTAGAAAAAAAAAAACCTAGTCTCCAAACCTAGCTCTGCACTTTATTAGTTGTGCATCCATAGGGAGATTACTTAACATCTCTGTGCCTCCGTTGCTCTATCTGTGAAACAGGGATAGTCAAGATAGCACATCACAGGGTTCAGATGAGAATTAAATGCAACATTATTTATAAAGTTATTAATGCATTATCTGGCACGTTGTGAATTCTCAATACGTGTTCCTAAAATGGGAGAGCATCTCTGTCTTAGTCCTTTTGTGTTGCTATAAAGGAATACTCAAGAATGGTTAATTTATGAAGAAAAAGAGGTTTATTTAGATCACAATTCTCATGGCTGGAAGGTTAAAGATTGGACATCTTCATCTGGTAAGGGCCTCAGGCTGCTTTCACTCATAGTGGAAGGCAAAGGGGAGCCACATGAGCAGAGTGAGAGAGGAAGCAAGGGAGAGGGAAAGGTGCCAGGCCCTTTTAAACAACCAGCTCTTTCAGGAACTAGCAGAGTGACAACTCAGCCCAAAAGAGGGCAGTAATCTACTCATGAAGGATCCTCTCTCTTGACCCATACACCTCACACCAGGACCCATCTCCAACATTGGTTTCAACATGAGGTTTGGAGGATACAAATATCCAAATCACTGTAGTCTCTTGGCTTCAACATTATGTAAGTTTCTAAACGCTGTGCCATATCTATTTTCTCCCTGATGTTGATAATTTATATTTGTAGTGCCCCATGGAGGCAGGGAATCCTACAATAACTCACAAGGTCATTTATACAACGCATACCATGTGCCAGGGTCTAACGTCAGCACTGAACACATATTTATTTCATCTTCCACACAAACCTATGTGGTAGGTATTCTACACAAAAGCCTCCACATTTCTATACCTGCCACATTTTGTGACTTATCTTGATAAGTCCTGTGGGAGTGGGGAGGGGAGAATAAAGATGAAAGAGTAAGATTCTGCCCTTAAGGCAGAGGGTAGAGAAACAAATAATTGTAGAGGGTATATTATCTCAGGCTATTTTGCATGCATTATTTAATTTCAAGCAACAACTCTGTGAGATAGGTGATATTCCCATTATATAGATGTGGAAATAAACTAAAGAGGTTTTATAACTAGCTCAACATTGCACAGCTAGTTCAAGATGAGAAATGGGATTCTAACTTGGGCCTAATTCCAAATCCCGTACACTTTTCACTGCATCTTGATGTCTGTTAATAGGAAAGATAATATGCATATGTAAATATAAGGTATAAATAAAATAATATAGATAAATTGTCCTAGGAGTTAAGGGGAGTGAGGGATTACTCCTAGCCAAGAGGGTCATGAGAACCTTCATTGAAGAGAGATCATTTGAAATAGGACCTAAAAGTGAGCAGGATGTGGGCTGATGGGATTGGGGGAAGGAGATTTCAGGTAGAGGGAAGAGCACAAGCAAAGGCTGTGATAGGATCAGGATAACATGTGGAGTTGGTAGTGATGGACCAAGGAGGGGGACTTGCCTAGGTGGGATGCAGTATCTTTCACCAACATTGTTTAGAATTGCCAAAGCGTGGTCATAGCAAAGAGCAGTCTGACTCTTAGTTTTATTACTGCCTTTAAATTCTACAGATAATGTGCCTGCTTTATTATGTGTATCCAGGACAGACCACTCCTATCAACCTCTATCCTTTGGTATGCCTTTGGGTTTGTTGGAATAAGTTTCTCTTGAATTCTGTTCTCTATATGTCTTTCTTGGTAGCACTCCAATTTCTACGATTTCTAGCCTGTGTTATTCCCAGCCTGTGTTATTTCTGGCTTGTATTCTTCACTATGTGATTTTTACCCTGTGTTCCAGGAAGACAGGTTCTTTCAGGGTCAAAGAGGTAGCCCTAGGCTTTCTATAGGTTTTGGAAAAGAAGGGTCATAAGTGGAGCCAGGTGTCTCTCATATTCCAGGTCTGGAGTTCTTCTGTCTGAGGCAGGAAGCCTGGCTGAAATAAAAACTTTCTTCAGGATCTGAGTGATACCCTAAAGTCCACAAGCAATGCTAGATTGGACTAAATGACATGGGCCATGGCACTGGAAGAATCTTCTTAGAACTCTTGTCATGTGGTGGGAAGTTAAGAGTGGGCTGACTTGAACATTGAAACTGTTAAAGGGAAGACCATGTGACTGATACCCTCCCTACCCTCATCCCCTGGCCTTTCCTTGATTACCACCCTGGGGCAAAAGAAGAAGGAGGATCTCCTGCTAATTTTCAACTGCGTTTTGCTCTCTGTTATGTAGTATTTCAGTGACATCATCCACTCAGGAGAGTTGGGGCGAGGCTGGCTGAGGTTCTCAAGGAGCTGAGTTTTGAGTTCAGGTGCTCGTGTAGCAGTGGAATGATGCCTCCTGACCTTTCAGACCTTTGAGACCTCTGGGCGGTCTTAGAAATCACTTCAAGCCTCCAGTCCAGGATACGACTGCCTAGGGGAATTCCAGGGAAAGGTGGCAGGTAGAGTATCCTTTCTGAGTTTTATTCTCTCGTCCTCCTTTCCCTTCTTTCTATGTGTCTGTGTTGCTCCGTTGTGTCTCCTCCTCGAGATTCCAAAGAATATTGATGCCAAGGTGTTTATTTTATGTTCTTGTCAACAGAGATGCCATGGACTACAAGGTGATGAATACCACTATGAGCTCACTACAAGATCTCAAAGATTTCAAGCCACTGGCTGTTCCAAAGCATAAAGCCACCCTTCTGGAGCAGCAGCGGGAGGCAGGCTGGGAGGAGGTAAGGAATCATCCACTCTTCCCTCTGCCCCTTGACTCCATCAGCCTTTAGATGTCAGATTTTTTGGACTCATGCCTGATGGGCTTTTTCCCGTGTGTTCTTCCACAGGCTCGGAGTTTTGGCCAGACGATGGACCGCCTCCTTAGGTGTCCAGGGAGCTGCTAAAACATAGTGAGGAAGATGCTGCTGATCCAAAGGATAAAAACACAGAAACTAGAACCAAGAGGCACCTAAAGTGGACTCAGGCCCAGCATCCCTGCAGACTGACTTTCTCTGAGCTATAGTTCTGCATTGGACTGTTTTTCCTTTGCTATCACCTGCCCAACACACAATCCTGGATGCTTTTGACTGGTTGGATTTCTTTTTTTTTTTCTTGCCTTTTCTTTTTTTTTCTTTGACCTTGGGAATTATAAACAAGAAATTGCTTTAAAAAGTATTATTCTGTGCTAAAATTAGCCTTGTTTATGAACAAGTTTTATCCCTAGGGATTTCCTGAATTGCAATCCCAGGTTACCTTGTAAATGGGGCTGTGTTGTTTGATTTGTATAGTACTGATCTGTGGGTTAAAATACATTTCCTTTCTTTTGTTTCATTCTTTTTTTAAAAGTTTGGATCCAGGTAATGGCCTGAGTCACATTTGCTTAGCGACTGAAGCGATCTCAATGTGTTATCGCTAAGAGTTGAAACATAATCAAACATACGTTATATCTGGGGCTCTTGCACACTATTTGATATATATGTTACACTACAAAGAAACACAAACCTTGTAGGTTGAAATTTAATTCCTGTTTGATCCTGCAGCTAGAATGCTAAAGAAATTGCAAATATCAAAAGTGGCTTCAAATACCCTAAATATAAGCTAGTCAGCAGTAAGTGGATGGTTCCAGAATACCATATTCTAAGACAAAGCAGGAATTAGAGATCAACTGACCTCATCCATAATGTTGCTCAGGTCTGTCTGTGGATCTGTCCATTTTGGAGTAAAGAACAAGGCATGCTTCTGTGATTGTGTTTATGAAAACTGTAGTATTTCAGATTTATGTTTTGTAATTGTGCCTGCCTTGCAATAAAACATCTTCAGTTGACTCAGCAATAAGGTCTCTGTCAATTTCCTGCAAAACTGTGTCCTTATTGGCTTTCTAAAAAAGTCCAGTGTAGACCTATCAGTGGTGACCTGCTAGACATTTCAGCTGGATCTAGCATTATTGCACTTTCAGAAATAGCACTAGAGCTGTCCATTGTGTACACATGGGGTCAGAGTTGTATGGTCAGATTCTCAATTCTTCGTATTACCATCAGCTACAGAAATATCTAGTCACAGCCTAACCCTGTTACATATATGTGCTGCCATCTGCCACTGTGTTCTAACTCTGGAGTCCCTATTTATTTCTGAGATTTTAGGACAAGCCAAAAATCCTCTGGACCTCAGTGTCCTCATATACAAAATGGGGATAATGATACTTCCTATGACTGCGTTGATAAGTGCCTGCAAAAGGACATCACGTGGATGGTACTTTGCACATTGTAATTTCATTGGGATGTGGCAATATTCAGTAAATGGTGGTTATTTTATTTGTTAACAAAGAATTGAATGAATTTCTAAATCTCTTACAGTTGACCTTTAGTTGAGAACACTGAGTAACTTCTGAATAGTTTCTTAATCCTCTTTACTTAAAGCCCTTGGAAAAAACATGAAGATTCATGAGACAGAAGTCCGGAGCGGAGAATCTGCTGCTGCCTTCCTTGGCCACATAACCAAATACCTCAATTCCTTAGTTCCTCCTTCTGAAAAATAGGGCAGATATTTTACCTCCTTCACAGAGATGACACTATCCTGTTCTCAGAAAATGATATACTGTACACCTAACTGTATGAGACACCACCTTTTCCACTTATTTGCATCATCAAGCCCATGTCATCCAAGGGGAGGTGAGTATCCCTCTAAATACTGACAAGAAGAGCTCATTAACTAAGAAGAATAATTCAGACCATCAACAACCAAATCAAACTGGATCTGTCACTTTAGTGGAAAGCACTTTTGAGAAAACCCTGGTATTCTCTACCACCACACCTGGGATTTCAGGGTGATGAAAATGTGCAGCAAAGACAAGAGCTAAGATATTTCATTTTGGACTGGGTGGCAAATGGAACAGTCGTTCCCTGATTGCCATGGTACAGATTATTGTCCCACAGACTTTATCCCTGGACTTCAAGACATGCAGAGTAGAAAGAACATTTTCTACTTTCTACCCTGAAGTCATTAAAATGACAATAATAATTGCAATAGCAAGTTAACAGTTATTGAGCACTTACTATAGACTGGGAATTAGGCATAACATTACAAGCACTGGCTCATTTAATCATCACAGTGATTATATGAGTAGGTACTCTTATTACCCCCATTGCCTACATGAGAAACTGAGGCATGAAGTGGTTAGGTAACTGAGCCAGACCACCCAGTTGGTGAGGGGCATAGCTGGATGAATCAGTCAGCTTGTCCTGACTCCAGAGCTTGGGCTCCTCACTGCCATGCTCAGCTGCTTCCTCACCTGGGCTTCAGTCCTTGTCTGATTGCTTACTGGCTTGTGAATTTAAACCTCATCTTTGGAACTTCACTGTCCTTATTTGTGATTTTGGTCTATTCTCATTCTTTCTCACCTGCTTCCCAAAATTATTGCCTATGCTCTTGGAAGAATGTGTTCCGCCTAACATGAAAAGTAAATATTTTATTTTTTTAATAATATTTTTAAAATTAAATTCACTTCTAAATGGGATCCAGGTTAAGCCTACCTTATGCTGAATTCTACTTTCTATTTAGCAGTTTGAGGTTTCAGCGTATCATACCCAGAGAAAGTCCTAATGCTTGTGAATGTTGAGCCCAAAAGCTATATGACGGGTAACTGAGAGAGTACCAAACTAAAAGAGAAACAATATTAGATTCTTGAGCAAAACAATGCCGACTCTAACCTTAGTTCCCAAAGTCTTGATCAAAGGATGTCGCTTATGTCAGACTGAAATAACCTCTTTCCAATTCCCTCCAACAGCTTATCCAGAGGGTGGCAATATGGTGTATCTGTTTGAAGGACCACTGGAATTGAAAGCAGGTTACATATTTCCAAGCAAGTTGTAGCAGCTGCAATTGGCATACTGTCTAATTTTTTAAAGGCTTCCTTTAACTGGGGCACCTTTGTACATCACTGGCCAGAAGTGCTAGGGCATGTATTCCTTGCCCCACCTAAGACTAGCCCTCAACCAATGACTGAAGACAGTTGGAATGTAAATACTCCAGCCCCCTCACCCCTTGGCGGACTGAAGGAGGCATGTTCTATACTGGCTCTGAGTTCTTCTGTGAGGTGATGCTCCAGTTGCCCATGGTGTTAACTAGTTGCTAACCTACTTTTGTTGGCCACCTTTCATTCTCTATCTCACACTGTTCTCAACTCTTAACCATTGCTTCCTAGAATCACTCCCCCAGTAAGTAATTTGCACAAACATGCCTGTCTTAGAGTCTGCGTCTGGGAGAAGCCCAAGCAAATTGAAAGTTCTGGTGCTGGTCAATTATAGATATAATAATGCACCAGAGGAAATACAACAGTATCGTTCAAGACTAAATAGTCTCTTTCTTTGTCCTTCTACTGATATTTTGCTAATATCAAAGGGGTTAAGAACAGGAAGGGGGGCCTTATAAACCTGAGACTCAGTTGCCAGAGAACAATTTCCTTCTTGCAAAATAGGCACCTTCAGAAGTTATGAGATACTTTGGGCCAGGCGCGGTGGCTCACGCCTGTAATCCTAGCACTTTGGGAGGCAGAGGGGCAGATCACGAGGTCAGAAGATGGAGACCATCCTGGCTAACACAGTGAAACCCCGTCTCTACCAAAAATACAAAAAATTAGCTGGGCATGGTAGTGGGCGCCTGTAGTTCCAGCTACTCTGGAGGCTGAGGCAGGAGAATGGGATGAACCTGGGAGGCAGAGCTTGCAGTGAGCCAATATCGTGCCACTGCACTCCAGCCTGGGGACAGAGTGAGATTCCGTCTCAAAAAAATAAAAAATAAAAAAAGTTATGAGATACTTTTTCTTTAAATGAAAGACTTAACTAACATGATATTAATACCAGGCAAGAATCACCTGATGGCAAATCAAATTACAATTCACAGGCTAGAACAAGTAATTAAATATAAGGGGGTAATGGGAAAAGGAGACAGTCACAATCCCAAAGCCCCTCTCTCACCTCTCAAGGACTCCTATTTGCCTTTGAATCAGTTCTGCTTCAATTAATATTGATTGAGCTTGCCTAGAGTGCCCGGCTCTTGTCAAATCCCATTACAGGAGATTCCAAGATGCTATCTGTTGCAAACCTTTGTTGTACTGGGACGTTTTTGTGGGAATATTGAATATTGTGTGGAGTAGCTAACACATTGATCAGGGATGTAATACAAGAGGTTTGCTTTTTCTAGTATGGCAGTTATTATAAATGGGATTTCATTTTGCCATTATTATTTTCAACTAGAACCAATTCTCTAAGTTCAAGTTATGATGCTCTAAAAAGCATGTCAGACTGACCCACTACTGCTTTTAGAAATAAACATTGAAAATGTCAGCCCTGTAAAGTGAGAAAATGTGACTGAATCTTCGTTATAGACATCACACACTGAATTTACTTGTTTTGTTGGAAGGAGACACACCAAGAAAGAAGTTTTCTCCATGGGGTTCTCAGTAAAGGCGTCTCTGTTTATTTTATTGGAGATGTAAAAGGAATTAATAGTATTTATCAGTCTGCCTTAACTCTTTTCGTCTCACTCTTGCAAAGGTCTTGAAGGGTGGGACTATATTTTATGCATCTTTGTTTTCACTATGTGACTGACAACAGAGCTTTCTTCGTATTAGGTATCTACTCCATTTTTACTTGAAATAATTAAACTAGATAAGAGAAACTGTTTATTTTATAGATTTCCTATGGAATTTTAAGCCATTAGTAGTGTGCACCCAGCCTTATGCTTACTGGAGAAGGAAAGGAAAATCAAAATCCCATCCTTGGATGTATGCTTAGATGTTCAGGGGCTAGATTCCTATGAGGAAAAAAAAATCAGAGAATAACATTGTTTCTAGGATGTTTTTATGACCAAGAACGTTTTATGCAGGGAAATACTATTATAGGTACCTTTTTAATGCTTGCATTTTAATCTTATTAGTTTTTAATTTTTAGAAAAACATTTAAATGCTCTTGCTACTAATAAAACTCATCTTATGAATGGAATCATCTTAGATATTTAAATGCTGATTACAAATTTAATTAGACAAATTCTCCTAAGTATTTTAATAAAATACTTACCAATTTCATTAAGTTTCACAAACTTTAAAAGTAGATGGCACCCACATGTGCATGCACAAACACAATCAAAATCACAGTCACAATGGGATTCAAAATTTTTATTTCTACACTTAAGCTATTAAGTAGTATTTGTACAATGGATTTATGTCTCCATTATTCATAAACTTGTTTTATACCTTCCTTGTTTTTTTATACTTATTGTTTATACTTTCCTAGGTTTCAGTCATCTTGGAGACTTGAAAGAAAAAGAAGGTAGTCTCGGCCCCATTGGTTTTGCAGATTCTGGATTATGAACCACATGATTTTTGGTTGATACATGGGATTTTATTGGATCCCTGCAAAGCTGATACAGCCAGTCCTGGGCCAGTGTTTTCTGGCTTGAGTTTTTTCTGAGAGTTAAATTTCAGTTGCTATGTCAATGGCTGTTGGAAGCTCTTGTCTTATACCAGAAACATGGAATCTCTTCTGAAGGTTCCCATGTCCATCAAATCTTAGTTCCAGGCAGTAAGCCTTTACTTCATGATGCTTTAGTTTCTCAGTATTTTTGATAAATACTGTGGTTTCATTATCCAAGAGATGAAGGGATGAGTCTGGGCAGCATATTCTCTTCTTGTGATCACTGCATCATATGTCAGTTTCCAACACACCACTGGAATTTTTCTCCTGACTGTTATGAATGACCGTAGGAGCTGATAACTCATCTGGTCTATCAAGATAAATCCACAAGTTTTCTTGAGTTATTTGTCTTAACATTCACTGTAGATTTTTTTCCTATTTCTTGAGAAAAATATAGATATTGAAACATATATCAAATAAAGAAACTGAACATCTGCACGTCAATTTTCTAACATACTTATTAAAAATATTTTAAAAATAAATATATCTTTTTGTTTTTCAATGACCTCTTTGTACATCTACTGTTTCATTGTTAAGTACTTTTGTGGACTGAAGTGGAGGCTTTTCACAGACATAAGTTATTCCAATAAACTATAATTATTCTTGTTCAAATTATTATACTGTGAGCACCCCGATAAGCTGTCTCCATTGTCTTTTCAGCATTACTTCTGAGACATTTTTGAAAGTTTCTTGCTTAAAAGCGACGAGATTTTCCGTATCCATATTGTTTGCTCTTTATTGTTAGCTAAGGTTTTAGTCCCTGAGAAGCCCTGACTCCTAATAATAAAGAGTAGCACTAGGATTGTGTATTAGCTTTATCCTCAGGAATATGGTGATAGTCAAAATATTACTTCTTTTTGTCACTTTAACGGAAGTGCTTGAAGAAAATATTCAGTCGTGTCCCACATAATGATGTTTTATATATATGATGGTTGTCCCATAAAATTATAATTAGACTGAACAATTCCTATTGCCTGCTGATGCTATAGCCATCATAAGGTTTTAGCACAATGCATTACTCATGTGTTTGTGGTGATGCTGGTGCAAACTAACCTACTCCTCAAGAAGAGCCTGGGGCAGGTTCTTCAGGAGGTATTCCAGAAGAAGGCATTGTTATCATAGGAGACGACAGCTCCTTGCTTGTTACTGCCCCTGAAGACCTTCCAGTGGGACAAGATGTGGAGCTGGAAGACAGTGATATTGGTAATCCTAACCTGTATAGGACTAGACTAGTGTGTGTGTGTGTGTGTGTGTGTGTGTGTCTTAATTTTTTTAAAAAAGGTTGAAAAAGAAAAAAATAATTTAACAATTTGAAACAGAAAAACTTTAAGAATAAGGATATAAAGAAGGAAAATACTTTTGTTCAGCTTTACAATATGTTTTAAGCTAAGTTATTACACAAGACTAAAAAGTTAAAAAATTAAAACATTTATAAAGCAAATAGTTACAGTAAGCTAAAGTTTATTATTATTATTGAAGAACAAAAATGATGTAAAATAAATTTAGTGTAGCCTAAGTGTACAGTGATTATAAAAGTCACAGTAGTGTACAATAATATCCTAGGCCCACATTCATTCACTACTCATTGACACCCAGAACAACTTCCAGTCCTTCAAGCTCTAATTATGGTAAGTGCCCTAACAATTGTACTATGTTTAATCATTTACACCTTATTTTTACTTTTCTATGTTTAGATACACAAGTAACTTTCCATTACAATTACCAACAGTATTTAGTACTATATAGTTCAAACCTATACAATAACATGCCATATATGTTCGTAGTCTAGGAGCAATAATCTATACCATGTAGCCTAGATGTATAGTAGGCTATACCATCTAGATTTGTATAATTATGCTCTATGGTAGCACAGTGACAATCACCTAAGGACATATTTCTCAGAACATAGCCCTGTCATTAAAAGACACATGACTGTATTTTAAGATCAAAAGTTTTCATTAACATTTCTTAACATGAGTGGTAATTTTTTACGTGTTCTAAGTATTTATCTAATAATTGGTGTGAACATTTATTTTCCTATACTATGCCCTCTTGGATCATTAAACTGGAATCACATTCTTATCTCATTTATTAGCCTTATATGTTTTATTATCACCATTTTGTAGTTCTTTTATTGACAAACATAAGACACCATCCAATTGGAGAAAGCCATGAGATACACTAGAAAGATCAGTTTTATCATCTGTAAATTATATGAACTGATGAGATTTAGGATAGAGATTTTCATCTTACGGGTGATTAAATGCTCCTTGGAATTTTTATCAGTGGTCTAAGGCAATGGTTCTCAAAGCACGATCACCAGGAGGGAGTGTTAAAAGACAATTGTTGTGCCTACCCCAAGAATTATTACTAAATCAGAGGTGGGGGCTGGAAAATTTGCGTGTCTTACAAGTTCCCAGGTGAGACTGATGTTGCTGGCAGTGAGACCACACTCTGAGAACCAATGATCTAAGGAACATAAAATGAGGCTTGTTGGCTATGTAGAAATAGCCTTTGTTGCCTTTAACTTTGAAGCCATTAATCAAGCTGAAGATTAAGTAAGAAAAAGAAAAAGTAACAACTTCTAAAAAGACAAGTCTTTGGGCTATAAAAATTGATATTATTTTGAATCTTGCATATTCCATCATGTCTACACTTTCCTCATAGTTTCCATTCTCTTCCAGCAACTGACTTCTTAGCAGCTGTATATCTCATGCAGAGACTCAGAGACTGAAGTGCAGAGTGGTAAAAAAGAAAAAAAACCTTAATAAAAGCTGCACAGAATTCTGTAATTCAGGTAGACAACTCCCTTCATGTAAATAAACACTAATGAAATTGCTTCCAAAAAATTCTTTGGAGGAAGGGAAAAATAATTCACACAATCAAAGGAATTTTATACCTTTAAAACCAGATCCTAAATCTGAATTTTATTTTTTAAGTTTGAAATGTACATCTTGTTTCCCTTTATATGACCTGTTACAGAAGGAAGTCTATCTTCCTAAATGTTTAAGCAAGTGGTAGGTGTGCTGTCACTTCAAGATGAGTAACAAATAGCCATAATAAATGGATGTTGTGGGTGACATTAATAAGACATTTTCGATCCTGCAGGAAGAGTCATGCTGGAAGATAAATAGATGCATTTATTTATACTATTGTTAGGAACTTGAACATTTAACCCATAGAGCAGGTGTTCAATCTATTTTGGAAACATCTGAAAAAAACCTTTTGTTTTTTGTTCCTCTGTCTGACCCCAGAAGGTAGATGTTCCTAAAGGTTCTGCCTTTTGTCTTTGTCTGTTGATCTCTTTATTTTTCTCCTAGTGAACTCTTCTACAGTTTAAATCATTATTTCTATAGGGATTGATTCCACAATCCAAACTCCCTTCAAAATTGAATCTTCATTTTTAACTACCTATAGTACATCTCTGTCTGGATGTACTTCAGGCAACTCAAATCACCTGCTTGTAAAAGAACGGAGTTCTTCCTCTTCCCAACCCAGCTTATCCGTTTTGTTTTTCCTTTTCCTGAGTATCAGTCACATTATTTGCTTCACAAAAATTTCTCTTTTATCATCCTACACATCCACATGATTAAGCCTCCAGTATGCCTCTCTGACATTAATATCTTTGTTTCATCTTCTGACAAAACTATATCTTAGGCACCTAATGTTGCCATTCAAATTATTGTTATAGGCTTTTAACAGATTTCCTCCTTTTCAGTCTCTCTGCACTGCAATCCATCTTAAATAGCATTGCAACAAAAATATTCTCTGGTATAGAAGCTTTCATGATTCCTATTAAGTAATGAGATATGTTCAAGCCTTCTTTATCCTGTTATTCCAGAACTTCCAATATATAGCCCCAACTTTCTTTCTCATTTTTCTCTCCCACTATTCACTTATGAACCCTCTCACTCACTCCATTGACATAATCTCAATCTTCCAACATGTCTTTAAATTTAATCATTTGTTTGTGTTATTCTTATTTTCTTTTCGTTCTTTAATTTTTGTTTTGTTTTGAGACAGGATCTCATTCTGTCACCCAGGCTGGAGTGAAGTGGTGTGATCTCGGCTCACTGTAACCACCATCTCCCAGGTTCAAGTGATTCTCATGCTTCAGCTTCCTGAATAGCTGGGATTACAGGTGTGCACCACCACACCTGGCTAGTTTTTGTAGTTTTTTAGTAGAGATGGGATTTCTTATCATGTTGGTCAGGTGGGTCTCAAACTCCTGACCTCAGGTGATCTGCCCACCTTGGTCTCCCCAAGTGCTGAATTACAGGTGTGAGCCACCATGCCTAGACTCCTCTTTTTTGTGTGTGTCATTTTCTTCTTTCTTTACCTATTAAAATCCAACAGAATCTTCAAAGATGCATAAGAATTTCTTCTTCTCTGTAGAATGTTGCTTGATTCAGCCCAACTGATATTAGCTTTTCTTTCTTTTCTCCCACATTACTCTGTGGAGCTTTCACATTCTGACTTGTGCCTTATCCCTAGTGGTTCTGATGGTGTGGAACATTATTTGTTGGATCCTGGACTCCCAAATCCCGTTATGCATCTATGCGTGGAAATACCAAGATGGACACACTCCTAGCAAATGCATGCTGTTTATAATTCATCAAATATTTCAGGGCCCTATCATGGCCAAGCACAATGCCAGGCATTGGACTCACACTAAATCTGGACTCTTAGAGCTTATGTTCTATAGGAGGGACAAAGACAATAAATAAACCAACATATTATTATTGTGCATATAAATAAACCAACAGATTGTTATTTGTGCTAATAAGAATACAAGACAGTGATGTTAAAGAGAGTTGTGGGTGTGAAATACATGTAGTTAGGGAAGGTTTCTCTGAGAAGGTGATATTTAAAGTGAGACTTGAAGAATGAGAAAAAGCCAGCCAGGCAGAGGTCTCTGGGAAAGTGTTCTAAACTGAAGAACAGCACATGCAAATCCATGAGACAGGAATGAGCTTTGTATGTTTAAGGATGAGATAAAATTTGACCACTGGGATTGTCTAAATCCCATAAATGAAAGTTGTATGAGATGAAATCTGAGAAATTAGATCATGTTGGGACTTACAGACTATCAGATAGAGTTTAGATTTTATTCTAAGCATTGTCTTAGTCCTTTCATGTTGCTATAACAAAATACCATAGAATGGGCAATTTATAAACAACAGAAATTTATTTCTTACAGTTCTGGAGGTTGTTAAGTCCAAGATCAAGACACCAGCAGGTTTGGCATCTGGTGAGGGCCCAGTCTCCACTTTCAAGATTGTGCCTTGTTCCTGTATCCTCCAGACACCTGTATCCATGTATCCTCCAGACACCTTTATCCATGTATCCTCACATGGTGGAAAAAACACATGGGCAAGAGAGTGCTCTTTGTAATTTCAAGCACTTTTATAAAAGTGTGACTTCCATTCATGAGGGCAGAGCTTTCATGACTTAATCACCTCCCAAAGGCCACCCCTCTTAATATTGTTGCATTGGGGATTAAGTTTTGGCATAGTTTTGGTGGGGAAACCATTATTTAAACCATAGCAGCAAGATGAGAAACCATTAAATAAGTTTAAAGCAGGAAAATGCCTGTGGGTATGAAGTTACAGTGGCACAAGGGAAAAAGCAAGCAGACTGTTTGTTTTCCTAAGGTGTTGACTACAAAGTGATATTTGGAAACTAAGTTGGGTGAGCTGACCAGCCTATAGTTAGGTCTCAAAAATGCCTTTTCCTCTGTGGTCTAGATTAAAAGTAAGTTAAACAACCTCTTTGGCTTCCTTCCCCATTGGCCACAAACTACCTTGGCATTTGATCTTTTGAATTCTATGGCAAAAAAAAAAAAAAAAAGACAGGAAAGAATAAACTAAAAGATAAAGAGCTCAAGGACTGTTTTACTTTACCAGTAGCATGAGAAAACTTTCAAAAGAGAGACATTCTAAAAAGACAGGAAATCCAAAAGGTGCAGTTTACGTGGACTTTATAGTTTTAAATGTCTTTGCTCATAACACTGTACCTTTCATGACTACAGCAAAGCTCCATGCTCTAGCAACAAGGCCAAATAGTGATGTTGACCTGTGCCCCGTGTCAGCATCTTATGTCAAACATAGACAAAAGAGGTCTTGAGTTCTTCATAGAGCTATTCAATTTCTTTTCTAAGAATGACAGGTATATAATACAATGGGTACACAATATAAATTTTCTAAATTGAGCCAATTTTTTCTACCATTATTATAAAGAACACAACTCCTCTTGACACAGACACAAACACTCACACATTTCAAAGAGAAGTCCATTAAAAACAACAGAACTGGGGAGAACAGTGGGACATTATTTAACACCAGATTCAGGGATTACTGGGAATGTTAAGCCAATTATTATTTTAAGCCAATGTATGTAATCAGAGACTTAGAGCTAATCACACTCTAGATTTTTACAATATTAGTAGAATTCTCTTCCTGCTGTCTTTTGTGCTCAGCCATTTTTTTCCATAAGTGACTGACCTTATTGTGCAACTCACTGGAATAATCCCTTTAAAAAATGTTAAAGGATAAACACTATTTGGAAGCTTTTTGATACTTTTAGAATCCTTTAAATCCTTTAGAACTTCTGCATAACATTTTAGGCTTTACTTGGTCTGACTCTTGTGACTGCTGGGACTTTCTATGTGACTAAGTAATCAGACAAGATTATTAATTTGTTGATAAATGACAGTAACTTAATATACGATTTTTCTCAGATTAAAAATTTTAATTTAGCCATTATGGCCTTAAAACACAGAATAGTTAATGAATCATAGTATTATTTGACAAAGTATATGTGTATTTTGCCTCAAATATATGCTAGAATCAAAGATAAATGGGTAATAGTCTATGACTTTAAAAGACCACAGTCTGAACTCCAGTAAAGTCTCAGGGAGGAAATTTTAAGAATTGTCATTGACCACTTAATTCCCTCCGTAGAGTTTTTCCAAGTGGTGATCCATCTTCCCTTAGAAATCCTCAGTGCCACTGTACTTGTTATCACTCATGGCAATCAATGCCATCTCTGGAGATCTCATCCTTATAGTCAGGTGAAAATCTATGTCTTGATGAGTTTATCCGTGGATCGTATTTCTAACTTAGGAAATTCAAATGTCTACAAAGGCTTGGCAGATAATTTACATGAGTTAGGCAAGCCAGGTATTAAAATTTAAAAGTTCAAGTATTATAAAAAATGGCATATGGCATGTGACCAGAACATGGTGAAGATAATAGTTGTGTGGTAGGGACTGTGGTCAAAACTGAAGAGCATGCTGTCTTTCACTCTCATTTATTGTTTCTTTGAAGAAATGTGGGCCAGATATTATAATTTTTTCAAGAAAACCAGAATTTGGCAGCTTTATATGGTATCTCCTGATTTTTAAATTGGCAACTGATTCAAAACCTTTAAGACATTCTGGGGGACAACATTTTGAGAGACAAGCACATATCTACAGCTAGATTTGGCCTATAGGCTATTAATTTTTAAAACTTTTCTAAACGCCACAGGTATAAGAAATAAACCTATATTCTCCTTCACTTGAAAGATTCTATGGTTAATACTACTCATCAACTTGATTGGATTGAGGGATGCCTAGATATCTGGTAAAGTATTGGTTTGGGGCATCTTTGTGAGGGTGTTGCCAGAGGAAATTAACATTTAAGTTGGTAGCCTGAGAGAGGAAGACCCGCCCTTAATGTGGATAGACACCATCCAATCAGTTGCCAGCAGGGCTAGAACAAAGCAGGTGGAAGAATGTGGGATAAGTTCTTGCTGAGTCTTATGGGTAATTTCCTTCTTCCTGTGCCAGATGCTTGATTCTGCTCCTCCTGCCCTTGGACATCAGTCTGCAGATTCTTTAGCCTTTGGACTCTGGGACTTGCATTAGCAGCTTCTTTGGGACTCTTGGACCTTTGGCCACAGACTGAAGGTCACAATGTTTGCTTCTCTGGTTTTGATGCTTTCAGACATGGACTGAGCCACTATCAGCTTCTCTCTTTCCCCAGCTTGCAGGTGGCCTAGTACAGAAAATTGGTACTGGGAGGTAGGGCATTGCTATTAATATACCTAAAAATATGGACTTGACTTTGGAACTGGGTAATGGGCAGAGGTTGGAAGAGTTTAGAGTCCTCAGAAGAAGACAGGAAGATGAAAGAAAGTTTGGAACTTCTTAAGGGACTGGTTAAATGGTTGTGACCAAATTGATGATAGTGATAGGGACAATGAAATCCAGGTTTCAGATGGGAATGAGGAAATTATTGGGAGCTGGAGAAAAGGTTTCACATGTTATTCCTTAGCAAAGAGCTTAGCTGCATTCTGTTCATGCCCTGGGGATCTATGGAAGTTTGTACTTCATAGTGAAGATTTAGGGTATCTGATGGTAAAAAACTTCAAAGCAGCAAAGCATTCAAGATGTAGCCTGGGCACAGTGGCTCACACCTGTAATCCCAGCACTTTGGGAGGCCGAGGGGGGGGTGGATCACCTGAGGTCAGGAGTTCAAGACCAGCCTGGCTAACATGGCAAAACCCCATCTCTACTAAAAATACAAAAATTAGCCAGGTGTGGTGGCACACACCTGTAGTCCCAGCTACTCAGGAGGCTGAGGCAGGAGAATCCCTTGAACCTGGGAGGTGGAGGTTGCAGTAAGCCAAGATTGTGCCACAACACTCAGGCCTGGGCAGCAGAGTGAGTCTCCATCTTAAAAAAAAAAAAAAAAAAAAATATGTGGCCTGGCTTCTTCTAACAGCCTATACTCAGATGTAGGAGCAAAGAAATGACTTAAAGTTGGAACTTATATTTAAAAAGAAAAAAGATACAAAAATTTGGAAAACCAGCAGCCTGGCCAGGTGGCAGAGAAAGGAAAAGCTTTTTCAGGAGAGAAATTCAAGCAGGCTGAGGAGCAACCACTTGCTGAAAACATTTGCATAACTAAAAGGGAGCCAAGTGCTAAAAGCCAAGACAATGGGAAAAAGGCCTGGAAGACATTTTGGAGAACTTCATGCTGGCTCCTCCCATCATAGGCCCCAAGGCATACGAGGGAAGAATGGTTTCCTGGACCAGGCCTGTCAGGACACTGATGCCTGCATCTCAGCTACTCTGGTTCCAGACCTGGTTCAAAGGCCCAAGATACTGTTCATGCTGCCACACTGGAGATTGCAAGCTGCCATAAGCCTTGCTAGCTTCCACATGTTGTTAAGCCTATGGGCACACACAATGCAAGAGTAAAAGAGCTTGGCACCGTCTGTCTAGATTTCAGAAGATGTGTGGAAAAGACTGTGTGTCCAGACAGAAGCGTGCTGCAGGGGTGGACTCCCAACTTGGAGTCCCCAGTGGGTCACTGCCTGGTGGAGATGTGAGAAGGGGGCCACTGTCCCTAGATCCCAGAGTGTTAGAGCCTCTCTGCCTGTGTCCACAGTTCTGTGCCAGGTCTTACGATAGCAGCTGTAGGGGCTGCATCTTGCAATGCCACAGGCACAGAGCTACCCAAGTGGGCAAAGAGCCCACTTCTTGCACCAGTGTTCCCTGTATGTGGGACATGCAGTCAAACAAGATTAGAGCTTTAACATTTAATGACTGCCTTGTTGGCTTTCAAACTTGCATGGGATCTGTAGCCCCTTTATTTTGACTGGTTTCTCCCTTTTGGAATGGGAATGTTTACCTAATGCCTATACCCAGATTGTATCTTGGAAGAAATTATCTTGTTCTTTATTTCACAGTCTCATAGATGGAAGAAATTTGCCTTGTCTCAGACAAGACTTTGGATTTTGGACTTTTGACTTTTGAATTGACAAGAATGAATTAAGACTTTGGGGGACTGTTAGGAAGGCATGATTGTATTTTGCAATGTAAGAAAGACTTGAGATTTGGGGGGGGCAGGGATGGAATAACATAGTTTGGAGGTTTGTCCCCACCCAAATCTCATATTGAAATGTAATCCCCAATGCTGGACATGGGCCCTAGTGAGAGGTATTTTTATCATGGGGGTGAATGCATCATGAATGGCTTGGGCTGTCCCCTCGGTGTTAAGTGAGCTCTCATTCTGAGTTCACACAAGATCTGGTCATTTAAAAATGTATACCTCCCCCCCACCCCCGATACACACACACTGTCTCTCTTGCTCACTCCTGCCTTCGCCATGTGATGTGCCTGCTCCCTGTTCAAGGGTGATATTTGGAAAACATTTGCCAAACTGTGTTTCCTACCTGTATAAAGGGATACTCTTCCAAAAGACTGTCAGAGCACCAGTATAAACCCAACTCTTACTGAATAGTGGAAATTTCAGACTGAGATGGAAAATATTTAGGGAAAGATTTCCCCAAATCGCTCACCAATTATATCTACATATGACTTTAATTAGATAAAATGCCTAGTCCAGTGTCGTCTTCTTACATGAATGTCCGGTAAATGTTTATTTCTGTTGCTGGTTGTTCTCCATTTAACTCCCCACCTAGACCCACTATCTGCCCTTATGCCCCTGATTTGGAATACTGAAGGCTGACTCCTCTGCACTGCATTATTTGGGTTCCCATGCCACATGGCTTCCAGTAGGGTATGGCCAAGGAAAGACACCAGAAATATATCAGAGAGCAGAAGGAGAGAGGAGCCAGACTATTTATTCCATGTTCCCTCCCCGCTTTAAATTTCCATCTCTAATAGTAGCTGCATCTCTGAATGATTTCAGATTCTACTAGAGAGCCTGTCTGCCATAAGTCTATGGTAGAATCTGAGATCATACAGAGAGATAGAAACACAGCTCTCATGGAGCCCCTGAAATGTTCATTTTAACCTGTTATTTCTTTGACTCCAAAGATGGTAACGGAGTCCCAATGTTGCTAATGTCTGAGTGCCTCAGCTCTTGCCAAGTACCTTTGTCTCTTGGTTAGAAATGTTTGTGGCGAATTGTTTCTTCTGCAGTGTTCTCTGGGAGGTACATTCTCCTTCCCTTTCTCCTTAGCCCTTATAATGCCATTTCTCCATTTGTCTCTGTGTCAATGATAGGAACTTGTCTCTAATGAAAGATGTTTAAATATGTGGCTAGTAATATTCAGTCATATTTTTCAGTTTCACGGTCTTGATGAGAGTCAGGATCTTCTTTGAGAACTCACTCTCTATAAAACCATGTTTAAAATTACAAAAAACTACCCTGTTGATCCACAGAGCACAAGAACATGTTAATTACTGTGTAGAGGTAGCCTGCTATCTCCAGCATGCTCAAGTGAAGCCTCTGAGCCTCCAGAAGCCTTAGCTCTTTCTATTTTCTGAACGAGATTGACCACCTGGGATGTATTGGAAGCTTTATTCTCACCAGCAGGATAGGTGTGGAATTCGTCTTACTCTTCTGACCCCTGTTTTCAGTGAGCTTCAAGAGATGCCTATGAAACCCAAGCTTAACAACAATTTCTACACTATGGGTCTTCCCCTTATATTTTCAGTCATGCCTTGGAGACATTTTCCAGATTACACAAACTTATCAGAACCATAGCACTGCCAACCTACCTAATCTCAAGTATTTTGATCTGGGTGAATTTTTGATTCATGTTTCTTAGAGTACTTTGGAATTTGGTCCTCTGACCACCTACCGTCTTAGTCTCACTGGCTTAGGCCATGTCCAATCTCTTATTTTTTTTCACTTTTTCTTATGTTCTCATATTAAGAATCCAGTATGGCTTGGGGAGGAATCTGAATGAGTTATGAAAGTGTAATATAATAGGTCACCTTTTGCAAACAAAAATTTTATGAGTATTAAATGTTAAGGACCAATAAACATAGCACTACAGACAGTCGTATATCTGTAAAATCCACTAACAAGTAATTAGGGAGGGATGAATAGAGGTTTTACATTTAGAAATTCAGAACATCTCTTAGCAAAATCCATTTCAAAACAATATGGGTTGTAAAATCTTCACTAATAATTTTAATATGGTCTTATCTTTAAGGCACTTTCAAAGTACTAATTCCCCCAGCATGTGTCGAAGTATGTATCATTACCAAAAGTGTGTGCCAGACTACTTTTAAAACAAATTAGTATAGTGAATAAGTATTCTTTTTTACCATAATATTTAAATTGGATTATTGGTTATCATTTAAAACTACATAATCAAAGTAATTAAAGTTTTATTCATTGTTTTAAGATGGAATAGGTTATATGTAGACATTGTATAATGTTGTAGTCTATGCCCATTTCTTTTATGTTGTATATTCCCAAATGGTGATTCCTTAGAGCAGTTAGTTGCTCAACCAGCAACAATTTTGTCCCCCATGGGCTATTTGGCCATGCCTGGAGACATTTTTGATTGTCACAACTTGGGTGAGTGTGTGTGTGTGTGTTACTGATATCTAATGGGTTAGAGCTCAGGGATGCAGCGAAATATCCTACAATGCAGAGGACAATCCTCCACAACAAAGAGTGATCCAGTTCAAAATGCCAATAATGCTGAGGTTCAGAAACCTTACTCCAGAGAGGAAAAGATTCCGATTCGCTGATTCTTCAGCCTATCCGCCCCTGACCCTCTCTAACCTCCAGACTAGGACTACTACAGCTTACAACCTCAGGTCATTTCAACTAGAGGAAATTTTTGCTCAGAATTTCTTCAGTTTTACTAAGTAGTTGCTATGCATATGATGCTGTCTGCACAACAGAATAAAGAACTACACAAGAGAATGAAGAACTGAAGTATTCTTCAGGATCTCTTAATCAAAACATATGTGATTTGAGAGAGGAAACTGTTATTTCCTCTCTCAAATTGGGGAGAGAGTAGGTGAAACTGAAATTTTAAAAGCTTTTTCTATTCTTTGTTGCTGAACACAATATCTGTGCAGATAGCCTTTTTGTTTAACTGAGACAGTGACTATGAGACTCATTGAATGAGGGTAATTTGTTCAGTATAACAGAGTTGGGTGTTGGCTCTCTGGGTAGGATAGCCTAAGGCTGAGATATCCGGAAAATAAGAAAGCTAGAAAAGGTGTAAAAGTCTAAAGGAAGAGGAAGAGCACCAAACCATATAGTTGGGAATAAAGAAAGGTTTGAAAACAGTGACTAGTGGGAGATTTCTCTTTGAATTAAGGACTCTAAATGGCTTTTTTAAAACAGGTATATCTAATAATCAGTGATGGTTATTTGTTTTTTCTATAATATAAAGCCCCTTTATAACTTTAAAACTTTAGTAAACTCAGCTATATGCACAGGCACATTCACGCACACCTTGTGAGTGGTTTCTGGTAATGTCAAAGAAAAGGAGCTGAATTCTCTGGATCAATCAGTGTAGCATAAATATAAGTCTACTTGGGATGATCAGGTTTCAACAGATTTAACCTAAGGACCTAGAGCTAAATGCAAGGAAACTGTAAATTCCTGACAAGTTGCAGTAATCTTGCAGTAAAACTCCTCCCAAGTTTTACAGTAATCTTGGGAAAGTTAAATGAATTACTATAGAATGGAGGGTGTAGGTGATACAAATACAAATATTTGTAGGTGATACAAATAATGTAGGTGATACAAACAAATTTTAGTGAGATTTCAAAGGATGAGATTACTTCAGCTGATTCTCAGCAATACATAATACATTAGAAAATGCTTGATTTTACATAACAGAAATCTAAGTTGAATTGGTTTATGAAAAAAGGGAATTTACTGGCCTAGATAACTGGGAAGCCCAAGGGGTTGCATCTAAGGGTGCCAACACAGTCAACAAGACTCTGACTCTCTTTCTCATGTGGCTGTCTCTGAGACAACTTCCTTTTCACAATAATTCTTTTCATGTGGCAGCAGAGATGTTGCTGCTTACTCCAGGTTTCCGAGCACTTTGGTTATAACTATCTGAAAGGAAGAAGGTACTTCTTTTTCCCAGCATTTACATAAATCTCTCCAAAAGGACACATTAATAATATTATTTGGGTAATGTTTTCTATTTCAGATCAATTTCTGTGTCTAGGGGTTGGCCATGTTGGGTCATGTGCTTACTCTGTTGGCTGGGAAATCACAATCATGTGACTGGAAGGCTGGTGGAGGGCCTGTTCCCGAAAGGCAAAGTTACTAAAGAGACAAAAATGTAATGGATGTCCAGTGAACACAAATCACTCAGATTACTTGATGACGTTGATACTACAATTTCATTAAAGTAATTCTGTTTTTAGTATCTTGAGTGTTGTAGAGCCAAATATATCTGCACTGAAACATAGATTCTTTCTTTTGATAGAATCCCATAATTGGATAAAATTTTCCCCTTTCATATGTTTCAATCTGTGATTCTTTACTTTTACTATGCATCATCATCACCTGTAGGGGTTTAAAAAGAACAGATGCTAGACTCTATTTCAAAATATTCTGATTTAATTACTTGAGAGGAGAGCCTAGGCACTGGAATTTTTAAAGACATCCTTATTACTTGGGGTTAAGTGGTGGTGTCCTAGGATTCTTATGTTAACATGCAGATGATTCTGAAAGATGTAAAGACATTTAGTCATTAACACCATCTGAATTTGATGCACATGTTTTCCATTGGAACAAGTATATGAGCAGAGTGTTGGCCAAATAAAAATAGAATAGTGGACAGATAAATGTTGAAGAGGTAGAGTGTGAGGGTAAAGTTTTAACGTGGAACTGTACTGCAGAGAACAGTAGTCCTGGGAGTGGTGGCACACTGCAGGGGAGGAACCCATAGGGCAGCCGATTAGATCTGGGAGGGCATTCATGCTCCAGTGTTCTTTTGACCAGCTTCTTACCTCATATCCCAGTTCTTAAAACAGGCTTGTCAAAATATCTTGCATTGCACTAAAATAAGTAAGTCTTTATGCCCCAACCTTTCTCGTTCACCAAATGGAACTGCTTCAGGAAAAGTGTCACCTTGGGCAAGGCATCTCTTTGCAACTAAGGCAGCTATTGAAGGTACTAACAGTTCATGTAGCTTGGCAGCAGTTCTTTTCTTAATGGGGCATAAGGGCATATATTGTTGACTCCGATATGCTAATATCCTGTTAAAGATTTTTGCATATGAGTTCGTGAGAGATACTACTACTTTTCTCCCCCTCCCTTTTCCTTCTCTTTTCCCTCATCTCCTCCTTCTTCCGTTTCCCCTTCTCCTTTTATCTTTGTCTGGTTCTAGTATCAGGGTAACACTGGCCTCATAAAATGAGTTGGGAAGTATTCCCTTCTCTTCCACTTTTTAGAAGAGATTTTGTAAAATATCTGTAAATGCTTCTTCAAATATTTGGTAGAATGCCCAAATAAAACCCTCTGGCCCTGGAGATTTATCACTTGGGAGCTTTTTAATTATAAACTCAAATTCTTTGATGGCTATAGACCTATTCACATTGTCTATTTAATATTGGTTGAATTTTGGTAGTTTTTAGTTTTCAAGTAATTGGTCTATTTCTTCTAATATTCCCTTATTATCTTTTTAACACTGCAGGATCTGTAGTGATATCCCTTATTTCATTCAAGATATTGACAATTTATGCCTTATTTCTTTTTAATTTTTGTCAGTGTTACTAAAATGTTACCAACTGAACCAGCTTTTTGGTTCATTGATTTTCTCTCTCTCTTTTTTGTTTTCAATTCCATTCATTTCTATTTTCATCATTTTTTTCTTTCACTTGTTACGGGCTTCTTTTCTCATCTTGTAAGTTGTTTTCTTCTTTGTGTTGTTCTGTTTCTCCAAAGTTTTTTGAGTGTCTATCATGATTTTTATGTTTAGAAAAACAGCTTAAGGAATAATACCAATAATATTATCTAGGAACTGAGAATAATGGAGAGTAAGAGCTATGTACCTGAGAAGAAATCTGGAAAACTGACTTCTTCCTGGAACTTCAAAGCCATTATACCAATCACCAAATGTTACAATTAAAAAAAAATTTTTGAGGTAGAAACTTAGATTAGACTTTTCTAAATAGAAACTAGATTAGATTAGATTAGATTAGGGAGTTTTCCTTGCTTCCAATGTAAGCATTTAGTGCTATAAGTTTCTCTCCCAGTACTGCTTTAGCTGTGTGCCATAAAATGTAATTTTATGTTTTTATGTAATGTTGTATTTTTATTTTTATTGAGGTCTATGTACTTTTAATTTTTTGAGACTTTTTCTGCTTTAACTTGTGGATTATTTGTGTTGCTTAATTTTCATGTTTTTAGAGAATTTTCAGTTGTCTTTCCATGATTGATTTCTAATTTGATTACATTATAGTCAGAGAGCACACTCTGTATGATTTCAATTCTTTTAAATTTGTTGAGTTTTTTAGTGACCTTCATATGTTTTATCTTGGTGAATGTTCCATATGTACTTGAAAAAAATGCAAATTCTGCTGTTGTTGGGTGAAGTGTTCTGTGTCAAGTAGATGCTGTTAGTTGAGAGTGTTGTTCATATATTCTATATTCTTGCTGATTTTGTGTCTAGTAATTCTATCAGTTGCTCAGAGTAGATACTGAGCAATTTTTCAGTAAAAAATGCATATTTGGACATGCACACAAATGTTTGCACACTTTCTAGATTTCCCATTGTTCTTAGAAGGACAGTAGTCTCTGGGTAAAACACTGGTTTTGATAGAACTTTTCTCACTCTTTCCTGCCAACAGAGATTGTCTGATTAAGTCTTTAAATGTGTTCATAACTATGAGGGAAAAGAAGACTTCATCACAGATAACTGATGTAATGATGTTGCCAATTTGCATGTTATACTTCACAGTTTTGTTCATGCTTGGGCATTACCTCTTTAATATTAATAACAGCACAGCGTATCCATGAGTTGTGACTAGGGATTGTGATAACCATAAAGAGTATAAACATCCCTCCGTGTATAGGAATGTTGTTTAGGCATCACAGGTGTTGCTCCAAGTATCAATTATCAGTTATAATGTAACAGGTACAAAGTGTATGTCCAGGATCTTGGTATGTATCAACTCCATTGAAGTTAATAAATGTCAGGTAAATCAACTAATCAAGTGGTTAGGAAATAAAGATAAGGTCTATATCAGTTAGATATTCTGTATTATAACCCATTCCAAAACTTTGGGGCTTGAAACAATAAGCATTTATCATGGCTTAGAAGTCTGTGGTTCAGCTGGATGGTTCTTCTGGTCACAGCCGAAATAATTCAGGTGTCTGAGGTAAGTTGCGTGTTCGGTAGGAGGCTCCACTGATACTGCCCGGACTCTCTCATATATTTGAAGAGTTGGCTGAACATTTACTAGTCACTGATATTGTTCTTAACTAGGACAATGTGGATCTCCACATAGTCTCTCAAATCTTCCAGTGAGTTAACCCAGGCTTATTTTGTGACAGTGGTGAGGATTTTGAGATTGAGAGTGCAAACATGTAAAGCCCTTAACACTCAGAACTGACACACTGTCACTCCTGCCATATTCTTTTGGGCAAAGGCCAGTCCAGATTAAAAAGGAATGAGCACACAAACTCCCCGTCTTGATGCAAGGAGCTGCCAAGTCACATTGCAATGAAAGATGCAGTATGATCATTAATGCAATCAATCTTCTACAAGGCCCTTTTTGCAGTCACTCTTGCCCAGATACCTTAAGCTAGTATATTTGGAAGTAATTTGGCTTTCAATTACTTCAGCCTCCTCTTAAAAGCTTTCTACTACTTAAAATGATAAAGAACTCTGTGAGGTTTTGCTCTGTGTCTTAAGTAAATTGGATGCTATTTTCTTTACTTTAGATAATTTTTGTCATCATATTTTAATAGGAATAAGACTACAAAACGAAAGGGAGGAAAGGCAAGAGGAATAGATGGACATATGGAGAGAAAGAAAGAGGAAGGCAGAAAGAGAGAGAAAACAGCTTATTATTATAAAATTCAGATGCTTAATATGGATTTCCAGGACACTTGCAATAGTTGTTTATTCTGTTAGACAGAATGCCCCCACCTTGTTATTTTAAGATAATCCTGTCAAATGCAGTGGCTCTGTTGGATGTCATTGAAATTGTTATTCAGCTTGCCAGAATCCTTCATGTTTGCAAAGTACTTTATAATCTCCATTATTTTTGTTTTTTGATGTGTAGCTTGGCGTTTTTACTCTTGTTTTATAGCAGAGTAATGGTGGTTAAACTTTCCCCCTACTGCCATCCCTTTTATATTATTATAGGGCCAGAATGGCCAATGAGAGGTCATGAAACAAAGAAACCTTGGGGTGGGGGGGTAGGGGGGTGTTTCGTTTGGGCTCCACAGAAGAAAAGGTCTGGATACTCTGAAATGCTGTTTGGGACTCTCATTTCAATGATTTGTCACTTTTTCCTCCTTCTTTGTGTATAACTCTAATTTCTTACAATTTCTTCTTGTTTAGTCTTAAGGTCATGTCTCAGTATCCTCCTAAGAACACCATTAACAAAATAGATATTGCCATAGGGCTCTGATTGGAAAGGGAAACATTTTCTAAAGTTGTTAGAAATTTCTAGTGATAATTTCTTAATGCAAAAATCAATGTAAGGGGCAGGGCAAAACAGTATATATAGGTCAGATAAATCAGGTTGAAAAACTAGTGTTCATTCATGTAGTTATTCAGTGAATCGAATACCTTCTATGTGCCATGCACTGTTCAAGGCCTTCAGGTGATAAATAAGACACATTCCCTTTCTCAAGAGCTCACATTCCAGTCCAGAAGAAACAGATTAGTAAATAGATAAATTACTCTATTCTGTCACAAGTAAACAATGAGTTACTATACATTCTGTCATCCACGTTGTTTTTAACTGCACACTTTGAGGACAGACGGGGTTTCAGATATTCGGGCCTATTCAGATTTTCCATTTGCTCTGGTTAGATGTCTTGGGTCCTCCTTGCATGGAGCCCCTGTCGGCTTTTTAGGCCAAAATTTTCTGTTGAGCTCTAACTTCTCTAGTTTAGGAACTAGTAGTGGATTTGTCAGAGTTTACCATAGTAAAGAATAAAATTATTCACAGTTTCTAAAAAAAAAAAAACAAAACAAAACACTATTTTAAGAGGAATGGAAGAGCATGCCTTTGAGGAGTGACCTACCAAAAGTTTTAGTATTTATAAATCAGGTGTCCACTGATAAAAGAAAATGGACAATTTGGTAATAACCTGGCTTAACTGGGCAGTTGGCAGGGAGTGGACTGGGATGGAATGGGGTTGGATATTTGTGGACTGGGGTAGGATGGGGTTAGCTATTTCTGGCAGGGGGTAGACTGGGATGGGATGGGGTTGGGTATTTCAGGTTCTAACTGAAGTAAAGTTTCGGATGGAGAAGTCTTAATAAATGACACAGTTCTTTCATAAAATTTTTATCATGTACTTTGTGACTATGAAAAGCCTGTCATTAAGACAGTACTTAAAACAGTAAAATAATACATGAGCAGAGATTAGGTCAAATCATTAATCAAATTTGCTAACTCTGCCCAAGAAAACCCTGCAAATGGTAACACAGAAATATAAAGCAGAGATGGTCATTATCAAGTAGGGATACTTGATATTAGTTCCTTTATGAAACAAAGGAAAAACTTATAGAGGAAAGTTAGTGCTTTGGATGAATTTAAGTGGAAAAAAGAAACCACTCAAACCCATATCTTATATCACTTCATAAAGAGATCTACTTGGGATGCTTTGTGAAAATATGTTCACTCATCATCTTGTCTCCATCATTTGGAAGGATGATGGTCAGTACCTGGGATTAAAGTTTTGCCAGTGGGGACACTGATTGGGAGGTTTCTCAGACCCCATTTACTAGACAGCTAAGAGGTGTAGCGTGTATATAAAAAACAACATTTAGGATTTACATGTTTGTAATTCTAAATTATATTACTTAAAATATTATATATTACCATACTCTGAAGACAGTGTGAGCTCTAATTTGTTGGCCTATGCTAGAGAGTGGTCCAATTTCTGACTGTATCAGTCAGGATTGGCTAGGTTATGCTACTGTAACAGCAGTCTTCCAATTTCAAGAGTTAACACGAAAAATATTAATCTTTGCCTCTCTTTTTTCATGGAGAAAAGAAGGTATTGTAGTTTTTCTGTGGGAGTCTTTCCAATCCTCTAAAGATAGTTAACATGCAAAAATAAAATTTAGCAGAATTGCAAAAATATGTTTTCATTTCAGCTTCCATTTTGGCAATCTTAGTGCTAGATATAGGAAGGTACTTTTGGTTCTCCTCCAAAATAGAAGGCACATTCCTTTGACAAGCTTTTCCATTCTTGTACTTGAGCTGAATGAGGTTAGAAAATAGAAAACTGTTTTATTTATTGCATCTAATAATAATTAAAGAGGATCTTGCAGCTTTTCTTGAAAAAAGTTAAAAATAAAGTTATGGGAGATTAAACTTCATACAAGCAAAGCATGTGACCATAAAAAAAATGACTTGCTCCTAGTAGTACTCGTCAGCTCAGAAATTGCTGTGTCATTTTTTTATTACATTGTAATATTTAGAAACTCTTAATATTTTACTATATTGTAATGTAGTGAATAATTTGTCCTGGTACAGTTGACACAAGTCATATAGCTTAATGTGTGTTAATTGAAATAAACTTGTTTGTACATCAGGTTGAGTATCTCATTCCCCACCCTCAAAATCTTTGTGAACCCTGCTGCAATGAGTCGGAGTTAATCTAGGATTTCCCAACCTTAGCACTATTGACATTTTGGGGAACATAATTCTTTGTTGCAGGGAGCTTCCTTGTACACTGTAAGATGGTTAGTAGCATACCTTGACTTTAGAAACTAGATGCCAGGAATAACTCTGTCTCTTGGCCCCAGTTGGGACAACTAAAAATGTCTGCAAATAGTGGTAAATTTATCCTTGGTGGAAACTCCATCCTCTCTCCCACCCCCTCAAGTTTGAGAACCAGGGATGGGTATGTAACTGGGTTGAAGGTATCCAAAATATAACCTATTAAATTTTATTTTTTGATGGGATTCTCATTGATAAAGAACAGTTAGAATTTTTAATTACAGGTGTAACAGGGTAGTTCTTTTTAAAATACATTTAATTTCCCAATTCCATGCAGCAATTGTTTGTAGTGAAGGTGATATAATTCATAGAATATCACAGCTAGAAAGGACCTGATAATTCATGTATTTCACCCCCCCTTTTTGACAAATGAGGAAATTGAGGCTCAGAGAGGTGATTTGCCCAGGAAGAGGCAGCCCATTGACATTGACAGCACAAGATAAAAGTGCTGTCTTTCTAACGCACTTTGAAAGAATGTTTAGACCTAATGATTTTCTCTGCTGTGTAATCTTATGCTGATATAGTTTCTACAGAAACAGGATCACAGTGTGTCAAAATAACCTGACACCATTCTTAAAGAGGCTCTGGAAAAAAAAAAAAAAAAAAAAGAAAAAGAAACAGGGAAAACCAACACGGTTTTCATCAAAAGTCTATTCTTGCAGCCACTTCATCTAGATCCAGTGACAGTGGTCACAGGGCTGCTGCTCCCTCCCACTGGGGTTTTGAATCCATCTGCCCCATGCAGGTTTTTTTTAAGCAAACAAAGATGTGGCTTGGATTATTAATGCTACTTTTTATGAAGTGTTTAGCAGACACTATATTATTATGCATTTGCTGTGCACTTTAATGCCGTGAGCTGCACTATTGTAATATTCACCTGAGAAAAAATGGGCCCCAAGACCCAACAGGAGGAAAAGAAGCAGAGAGTTGACCCTACAAGAGAAATAAATCTAACATCTTAGAGGTAAATGTATGTTTGGTACATTCACATTAGAGATAATAACATAAAATCATAGAATTAAGAAATAGAGGCCAGATGCGGTGGCTCACGCCTGTAATCCCAGCACTTTGGGAGGCTGAGGTGGGCAGATCATGAGGTCAGGAGCTTGAGACCAGCCTGGCTAACATGGTGAAACCCCGTCTCTACTAAAAATACAAAAATTAGCCGGATGTGGTGGCAGGTGCCCGTAATCCCAGCTACTCTGGAGGCTGAGGCACGAGAATTGCTTGAACCTGGGAGGCAGATGTTGCAGTGAGCCGAGATTGTACCACTGCACTCCAGCCTGGGCAACAGAGCAAGACTCCATCTCAAAAAAAAAAAAAAGAAAAAGAAAAATGGAAAAGAAATATACATTTCAATCCCCCCGTCCCCTTTCCATGCCATGACAGACATTATTAACCCATCATTGCACCATTGATGGACACAGGCTCATTATCCTTCTCTTGACAGCACTCTAGGAAGTCACCACATTGATTGGCATTGGCAGGTAAATCTATCTGTAATATAGACACACTTTCCACTTTATCGATAAAACTGGGCTTCATTTTTAAAAGAGTAATTACCCCAAATCATGCAACTAGTCATTAAAAGTATGAGGAACTATAGTTTGCCTTTTTTTTTTTTTTTTTTTTCACTCTCTGGCTGTTATTTTCACAGGTTTTAACCATGCTAGGAGGTTATGCTGGCAATTCTTTAGGACACAGATTGCTTTCCATGGAGAGGACATATGACTGGGAAATCACCATGGGCCAAGTACCTGTCAGGGCAACAAACTGGAGAAATTTACGGTTGCATATGGAGTCAACTGTTTAGCCCCAGAGGATAGGAATGGCTTTGTCCTAAGGAACCTGATGATCTGGGGTGACTCTGCAACAACCTTACTTTGATGAACAATGCTAATTTCCAAGTCTATGGACTGCACTACTAGGATTTCATAAATAGGATAGATTATTGAAAAATGTTCAGGGCTTCTCTCCTGATCATGTGGAGCCCTTTCTTTGAAAGAGACAGATTTCTTACTAGGGTTCTCCAGAGAAATAGAACTGATAGGATATATATATTATATATATAATATATATATATCCTATCATATATAATAAATCATATATATATTATTATAAGTTGGTTCAAGCAATTATAGAGGCTAAGTTTTCTAATCTGCTGGCTGCAAGCCGGAGACCCAGGAAAGTCAGTAGTGTAGTTCTAAGGCCTGAGAACTGGAGAGCCAATGGTGAAAATTCCAGTCTATGTCTAAAAACCTAAGAATCCGAAGTGCTGAGAGCAAAAGATTGATATCCCAGCTCAAGCAATCAGGTAGGAAAGGACAGGGGTAAAGTACTCCTTCCTCTGCCTTTTTACTCTCTTCAGGCCCTTAGCATTGGAAGATGCCCACCCACATTCGGGAGGGCTATCTAATTTACTTAGTCCATCAGTTCAAATGCTAAGCTCATTGAGAAACGTCCCCACAGACACGCCTACAAACGAGGCTTAATCTGGGCACCCCATGGCACAGTCAAATTGACACAAAAATTAACTATCACAGTTATCACATCTAATAGGGCAGGGAGTATTGCAAGGACATTCACAAGAAGTCAGATAACCAAGACTAAGAAAGTAGAGGAATCGGAGTGTTCTGGTTCCTTGGAAATGGTAGAGGCCTTGTCAGGAGGTTTCTGGAGTCTTTATGCCCACGCCATGAAGCTCTCTCAGCACCAGTGCCTTTGCATGGTTGCTTTGGTCTGTTTTGTCATCAACTGCCCCATTCTTTCTCTCTGTTCTGGAAACCATTTCTGTGCCACATTGTTTTACCTATTTACAGTTTCTCTTCCTTTATAAATCTAGACTGCCATAATTCCTCATAGCTCTTATTAATCCTCTCTCTGTGTTTCATTTCATTTTCCTTTTTCATTCTTGAGTACCTCATGCTCTCAGAATTTCCAGGTTCACATTTTGAAGAAAGGGAATCTGATTCCCCTAGCTATCCTGTAATTTAAGAGTTCTCAGTTTGCTCTCCTGACCAACAGCATCAATATCATCCAGGAACTCCTTAGGAATGCAAATTATTAGGTCCCACCCCAGACCTATTGAATCAGGAACTCTGGGGTGAGGCCCTAGCGATCTGATTTATCAAGCCTTCAGGTGATTGTAATGCACATTTAAGTTTGAGAACCACAGTATCCTAGGCCTATGCAATGGCTACTCATAGTGAGGTCCCCACCTCTGGTCCAGTGAACCATCGAGGTGGTATGGGGTTAGGTGGAGAAAAAAGAGAGAGCAGAAAATGACATAATATAAAACATGGTCACCCAGGGCTGTCTTTGGTGGCTATAGATGAAGCAGGAGCGAAGTTTGACATTTCTGGTATATCTTCTAATACAGCACATAATTTAGAAGTAAAATCCTATCTTAATTTTATTTTATCTCTGCTACTTGGAATCTTTCTGACCATAGTCAAATCACTTTTCCTATGTAGCCTCACTGTCTTAGCCTGTTTTCTGTTGCCTATAACAGAGTACATGAAAGTGAGTAATTTATAAAGAAAAGGAATTTCTTTCTTTTTTATTTATTTATTTATTTTTTTGAGACGGAGTGTCACTCCTGTTGCCCAGGCTGGAGTGCATTGGTACAATCTCGGCTCACGGCAACCTCTGCCTCCTAGGTTCAAGCAATTCTCCTGCCTCAGCCTCCTGAGTAGCTGGGATTACATGCACCTGCCACCAGGCTTAGCTAATTTTTTGTATTTTTAGTAGAGACGGGGTTTCAGTATGTTGGCCAGGCTGCTCTCAAACTCCTGACCTCAGGCGATCCACCCACCTCAGCCTCCCAAAGTGCTGGGATTACAGGCATGAGCCACTGCACCTGACCAGGAATTTATTTCTTATGGAATAATGGAGGCTGAGAAATCCACGGTCAAGGGCCACATCTGGTGAGGGTTCCTTTACTGGTGGGAACTCTCTGCAGAGTCCCAAGGCAGTGCAGGCCATCACATGGTGAAGGGGCTGAGTGTGCTAGCTCAGGTATCTCTTCCTCTTGTAAAGTTACCAGTCCCATTCCTGTGAAAACCCACTGATCCATTAATCCATGAATGGAATCACTCATTAATGAGGGCTCTGCCCTCATGACCCAATCACCTTTTAAAGGACTCACCTCTCAATAATGCCACACTGGGAGTTAAGTGTTAGTGTAAGTTTTAGAAGGGACAAACATTCAAACCACATCACTCGCTTTATTTATAGGTAAAGGTAGACAGTGATACTCATGCTTGGGAATCTGTACAAAGCAAATTATGAAGATAACTAATATTTAAATATACTTTGCAGCTTAAAGCACACTTACATGTTTTTCAATTTGTCTCTGAGTTAAACATACATAAAAGTACTTGTAAACTTCAATCTGCTGTAGAACTTTATCTGTTATGGTTACTTTTTATTCCCAGGAAGGCTTGAGGAGGAAAGATATTTCCTGTAGTCCAGACTGGCCCACACATGCAGTGACCATGGACTTGTCCTGTGAATCTTGTACTGCAGGATCTGATCTTGTAAAGATAATTAGAATCTTGATTCTAACGCTTGGGTAAGCCTGAATCAAGGCAGTATATAATGCCCAGTTATTTGAGTTTACTTAGGAACTGGTTTTTCTTTTGCAAAATGTACATTAACCACATGCATTTTTCAGAGAACCTTGTGTACGTTAAAGTCATTACTTTGGGAACTTACCAAAATTTTATTCACAGTCTGATTTTAAACTCCATAAATGAGTATCTTTATGCTCTGAGTTCCCAAGCTATTTACAGCTGTCTCCCTTGGGTCAGTAGTTCTCAAGATGTGGTCCTTGAACTGGCAGCATGAACATCACCTGGGGCCTGTTAGAAATGCAAGTTCTCAGGATTCACCCCAGACCTAGTGAAGCAGACACTTTGGCGTGAGAATCAGCAACCTGACTTTTTTTTTTTTTTTTTTTTCTTGAGACGGAGTCTCGCTCTGTCACCAGGTTGGAGTGCAGTGGCACGATCTCGGCTCACTGCAATCTCCACCTCCTGGGTTCAAGTGATTCTCCTGCCTCAGCCCCCAGCAAACTGACTTTTAACAAGCCTTCCAGGTAATACTGGTGATGCTAATGTTTAAGAGTCATTGACACAAATCTTCTTAGTGGTGCTATTTTTTGAAAGCAGAGGGCTGTGCCCTTGATTTCTTTCTGTTATCTTCTACATAGTGCCTTGTACACAGAAAGTACTTAATATCCATGGGCAGATTTCTGCAATGGTGGGGTAAGATGTGGGAAGTGCCAAAGTGAGGGGTTCCAGCCGTCAATCCAATCCATGAATTGCTGCTTAACAGTTGCTAGTGCCCTTGGAAAGTTCTGGTGTCAATGTGTCAAAGTTGGGACATTTAAAATTGGTTACTTCCAATGAGGCTTCTTGTTTTAGGGATTCTTGATCAATGAATGAAAAGCCACCCCCTCTAATCTACTTGAACCCTAAAACCTGACCTTTTATCTTCTCTCAGTCTCTGTAACTTGTGTCTCATTGTGAACAAATGCACCTATATTTTCACACTTGCCACTAAACATTCTCTTCACTCTTCTTATCTAAATGGAACCCTGGTTTTCCTTGGTGCTGCTTCTTGCCTCACAGCGTTCTTCCATAGAAGCTGGTCCTTCTTTCCTGGCTCCTCACTGCCACCTTCACATCTTTCCACATTTAGGTAAACATTAAAGACTGCTTCAGAGTGCATCCTATCCTCCCAGCAGCCATTATCTACCACACTGAAAGTCTTCTGTGCTAAGCAGACCTGTAACACTGGAACTGGTTCTAATCCTCGACCTCATCTCAAATCTTGACATCTTCCTAGAAGCTTTCAGTGTCCCCATCCCCTCTCTTACCTTTTTCCTATTTTGAAAGCCTCAAGCCAACACAGTCCATGATCACAGAGTAAATGCTCAGTAATTTCTTATTGGGTCATATTGAAGGACTTTTTAAGGATAGTTTAGAGTCCTACATGAGAAGAGTTTAAGTGTTCTCAAACAAGGCCATGGAATAGACTGAATTCTAAAACAATGCCTTCGTCTGTTGATTTGGGGCTAAGTCTGGGTCTTTTTCTGTACCGAGGATTATTTCTCAAGCTCCCATATTTACCCTTCTCACTGTTCTCAGAGGAATTTTTCAGACATATTCTGAAACTATTATTTTTTCTTATTAAATCTCAGACAAAAATATCATAAAAGTTCAAAATTAGAAAATGTTCCATATAATTGGAATGTCACCATAATTCCAATGATGACGTTGGCTGTTGTTTTGAGATACTTATTGTTTACCCATTATAGAAGTCTGCTATTTATAGTTTTTTTCAATCAGTTTTTTCTTTATACCAAATGTCCTTTGGCATTCAATAAGGTGATTATGTAATTCTTCTTCCTTTGTCTAATGATGTAATGCGTTTTGTTGGCAGATTTTCTAATATTAAACTTCTATTACATCTCTGGGATAAACTCTAGTTGATCATAGAGGATAAAAAATTATTAATGTATTGATTCCATTTTACTATAGTTTCTGCATATGGATTTGTCTTTTAATGTTAAAGAGATTCCATTTTAAACTATACTTTTTCACAGGGAAACATCTTTTCAACTTTTTATATATTGTGTTTTTAAAAATTTATGCTCATGATTTAAAAATGCAAACAGTACAGAAAGATATAAAATTAAAATGGAAACTTTTCCCATTTGAAGTACGCCCTATCTCTACCCCCACCAACATAAAAACAACTTCTAATGAATCTTTCTAGAATTTTTTACACACACAAAAGGATATTAAATTATGTGTAATCCATTTAATACCAATGAAGTCATTCATTTTATATATACTGTTATTTTAATGAATATATTATAAAGATCTTTTTACTTTGCCAAAATGACTAAGAGGTGCATAATATCTCCTTGCATGACATAGCATTATTTATTTAACTAGTCTCTTATTGATGACCATTTGGGTTGTCCAGATTTTCAGTATTATAAATAAACTGTAACACATGTCTTCACACACACACATCTATGTCTTATAGACAAAATTATTAGAATTGGGATTGCTAACTCTTAACATGATGGATATCCCCAAGTTGCTCTTTAAAGAAGTTCCACCAACTTGCACTAAGAAGTGATTTGTTCTTGACATAGAAAGCAAGTCGATGTTTGACATTGTTGGGTAATAGTCTTAATTAAGGTTGGGAGAGCTCAGGTCCAGCCTCCATCAAGCTCCTTGGCTGGCACCTGGAAGGCTTGTCTTTAAAACTCTTCTTGGCTGCTTTCCCCTACAAGCTCTGTCTACCTTTTCTCTCCAGGATCATAATGGAAAAAATTAGCTTTTATTTCTACTAATCTTATGGAAGAACTCTACCTCTGAGAGCTTTTAATTTTAAAATTCTCCTTCACAACCTCAAATAAATTTTAAGCTCTTTAACTTTTAGAGGGAAAAGCATTTCCAGAAAACATTAATGAAAAACTGGTAGCAAAAATTCACATTCAGTGCCCGTACAGTTGTGCTTTTAATAAAATCTAACGAAGTGCCCCCAAGTTGCTCTGAATTGCAGTCTCTTTTCTTGCTCCCCAGAGGACAGTGTCACCAGGCAGCCTTTACCTTGCTAACTTCTGCCTGTTTTCCTGTCTCTGTTAACAATTAGGATGTTTCTTTTCTCTTTCACTTTGCCCCACTGTGCCCTCACTGCTCTGTTGACATGCTTTTTGTCTCCTCTTTTATCCTAGCCATTCCCTGTGGCTTTCTTTTATGAGTGAGACACAGCCAGCCTCTTCCCCTCCTGGTGAAATTTACCCAGGCCATGTGTCCAGCTGTTCAACCATGGATACAAGAGCTATGGCCAGGGCGTTTATAAAGTGAGTGAAGCATGTATCTATTTTTAACCTTAAACTTCAGATTTTTCCATTTTAGTCCTGCGGTGTCTCATTTCAGCTGTTATATTTTGCTTACATGTCTGTGTCAGGTTGGTCAGGTTTCTGGGGCTACCCAAGAAGCATAGTCATAACAGCTTCAGTAACTACTATCCATAGACTGCCATGGTGGGAGAGGCAACATTAAGCTCTGAGTCAGACAGTCCTGCTTTGAATCTCAGCTCTCTCTCATTAGCTTGTGATGTAACCTAACCTTATCTTCACCTCAATTTCCTCATCACCACAATAGGAATAGTTATAGTATAGCTATCTCATAGCCTCATCAGAAGCATTATGTGAAAAAAAATGTATGGAAAGTGCTGAATAATAACTTGTACACAGAGCTCAGAAATTCCAAAAATGGCTGTTACTATTATTGTTGATGATGTTATTTACAAATGACTCTTTTTTATATTTTTAAAATTCTCACAAAATTTGTGAGGGGGAGGAAACTGAGACCATGAGGTAAGTTAAATGGCTGCCCAAGTCACTATATATCTTTCTCTTTTAAGTATAGTCTTTCATCTCTTCTCGCAAGTTTATGGATTTTATTGTTGAGATTAACATTTATAAATGAAAGTCTAATTGAAAAGAAATATGTATTTGTATGTGTGTGTATTTTTTTTTCAGTATACAAACTGCCTTCTCAAAGGGGACAAAATCACCCTTAGAGTCCTATTTCACACTGAAATTCCCAGAAAGTGATTATAAATTGCCTATATCAACAACCTGTGTATATTGACACAGAAATATTTTTCCATTTTCTTCCAGCTTCTCCTTACCATGAACTAGGTCACTGTGTTGCTCTGTTACCCAAGTATGGCATACCTATGCCTTCTCTAGTCTAACACTGATATTTCCTCCATCATTGTCTTCACTGATTTCTCCTTTGTGAATGTTTCAAAATTAGAATACTGTCCTTCACACATTTAATTCAAACCCTAGACCAGAATAAAAAGTTATAAATTCTGATGGATCTCTTATAATCCCAAACTGCAGCAAGCTTGGTCTACATTATTGAATAATATTTGCATGTGATTTATACAGAATGGTCCATCATTTTCAATTTTTTGTGTGTGTGGAAAAGCTTAATTAGAACTTCTTTCCTTCCTTTCTGTTTTGATTTTCCCTCTTATTATTTTCATTATGCCCATCCTAGACTTTGCTCTTCTCAGAAGCTCCTAGCAGAATGAATTTCAAGAGATGCCTTGAACCATATAAAGTACATGCTTAGGATCTAGCTACTGTTTGTTGAGATATTGCTATATTCCAAATAGTGTACCACATTTCCTTTACCCTCACACCAATACTGTGAAATAGTCATTTTTATGCTTTTTTCTTTAAAAATTAGAGAAAACTATGGGAGAGTAATGTTTAATATAACAAGAAAGAGGTAGGTACACTAACTTTATTCAAAATACAAATCTCATTAGGGTTGAGCAGAAGTACAAAAATAAGTGGATCTTATTTTTATGTCATAAAGGATGCACAGCAGTTTCACAGACAGGCTCAGGGGCACATTGCTATCCTTTCCTGTCTACTCCCAGTCTCAAGGGAGCCCTTTTTTTCTTCCCCTGACACTGATGATCTCTTCCTAGGGCTTTTGTGACCAAAGTGCTCCTAACCTTATGGAAGCGCCTTAGACCAGTGTGAGAACTTGGTGGTTTAGAAATAAAATGGACAATATCAGCTAGATGTAGGGCTGGATCAAGGTTCCAGAGTAAAGAGGACATGACCAGGGCACCAAACCTGGCCTCAAAGGTAAAGTGATAACTGGAAAATACTACCTGGTAAGCTAATATAGCAAAACTTCCTAAGAGGGTTGAATATGAGCCACGATCAATGCAAAGATGGAGAACACAATCAAAGCAAAGGTGGAGAATACAATCAAGGCAAAGATAGAGAACAAGGGTAGGGATACTCAATAGGTCATGGTGAATTCCTTCAGCACATCTGGGGAGCTTGGGACCCCACCTGAAGTCATTGAATCTTGCCACTGTGAGTTACCTCTGTTCTCCTTTTCCAACTTTTTCACTAAGTCCTTGTAGGGAAAAGAATACCCACTGGACACTGACTTTTCCTTGCATCATATACCTTAGAGAGACAGAGATGGGAAGAGCATGGATGTTAGACTCCAGCAGAACTGGGTTCCAGTCATATCACTTGCTTACAATACGACTCTGAAATATTTGCTTCTGTATTTTTAGCTTATTTTTCTTTTCAGCCAAATGAGGATAACATCTAGTCTAGTTATTGTGAGGACCGGAGCTAATATACTACATAATTATCAACTGATGAATGGCAACTCTAGGTTAACATGGATGGAAAGATTAGACACAATGAAAAACTGAGATAAATGTAAAGGTAGTACTCATTAATATGATACAGAAAGAAGTCAGCACATTCAGGAATAGAGAAGAGAGACTGACATCTCTCAATTCCAGGTAGAGTTATTTGTTTCTGGCTTACTGCTAGCATGGCATCAGCAGTAGGCATGCAGTTGAGGAGAACAAGTGAGAATGGGTGAGCTAGATCTTGCTGCCTGCCTCCACGTCCAGTCTATGTACCCAAGACTTCAACAGTTCTGTACTTACATTAATCAGGACTGGTGCCAGGCACCACTTCCCCAGACTCAGGATCATAAAATTTTTACCAATGGCCACAGAAAAGGGGAAGAGAACAGTGCCCTCAGGCACTATTATAGCCCTCACGTGTGGGCTTGAACCTCTCCAGGCCTATTTCATGCACTTTCCTTAATTAGAGCTGCCAAACTGTAATGAGAGTCAATAACCCACTTGCCCCTGGTGTCATGTCAATAGGCCCTTAGGCTTGGGGCCTGTTATACATTAATGTAGAACTCCTGTTACTGAGTATTTATAACATCATAGTAGTTATCATCATTGTCATCATCATTATCATCACTATTATTATTTGTGTCTCCCTTTTTCTTATTGCATGACCATTGGCCTCTTAGTGACTCATTCATCAAACGTTTTTTGAGTGTTTACTATACACTATGTACCACACCAGGCACTGGTGATCCACTGTTGAAAAAGATACTTACAGCACCTGCCCTCATGGACCTAAGAAGATCATTTTTCATGCAATGTGATAATTGTCATAATGGAGGAATTACAGGGTGTTTTGGGAAGACCCAAAAGGAGCACTTGACTCAGATTTAGAAAAAGTTTCCAAAAAAACAAGAGCCAAATTTGGAAACTGGGCATTTCTCTTATTTATTTATTCAATTATTTACCTTTACTCATTCAACAAATAGTTGTTAGACAGAGCTTTCCAGTAAAAATATACATGAGCCACATATGTAATTTAAAAGTTTCTAACAAATTCTAATGTGAAATTGGCCAATATTAAGGAAAATAAAAATAAACAGGGAAAATTAGTTTTAGTAACATATTTTAATCTAATATATCCAAAATATTATCATATTAACATGTAATCAACATAAAAATATTGCAGCATTGTATACTTTATTGTGCTCAGTCTTTAAAATCAAGTGTGTATTTTACATGTACAGCACACTTCCATTCAGACTTGGCATATTTCACATGTTCAGTAGTCACTTATGATGAGTGGGCTTCCATATCAGTGTGGTAGGTACCAGGCACTGTACTAGGTGCTAAGGATATAGTAATGTGTGCAATAAACACAGTCCCTGTTCTAATTAAGCACATAAGCTGCTCATGAGTAGTTGTTATCTAGGTACAAAGGGACTTGCAGAGGAGGAGAGAATGTTTGGGTCAGAGAATCAACATGTGCCAAAGTCCAGAGGTGAAAGAGCATGGTGAGTTTTGGAGTGGAATAAAGTTCGGATAAAGAGGGAAAGTAAAGTAATTAGTAAAAGAAGAAATGACAGAAGTAACTGGAAGTCAGATAATGAAGGCCCTTAAGCCATATTTAAAAATTTAGACTTGGTCTTAAAGCCAACAGGGAGCATTGGAGGGTTTTCAGTAGGTGAGTGACTTAATCAGATTTGCATTTATGTAAGATGATTCTTCCTCTGTCCTGTAGAATGGATTGATGTAGGTCAAGATCAAAAGCACGGAGATCATTTAGGCCACTTTCACAATAAATGTGCTGAGATGATGTTGGCCCAGACTAAGGTTGAGGAGAAGTAATGAGAGACAGTCTTCGAGAATGCACAGGACTTGATTATGGCCGATTATAATGAGTGTTCAGAGAAGGAGTCACTCATGATGTCCAGGCTTCTGGACGTGTCTGGAATGTGTCACCAAGACATTCACTGTGAGAAATAGTACAGAAGAAGGGGGTGAATGATGCTGAGAATGGGAAGATGAGGAGGTTAAATCCAGCTTTGGACAAGGTGAATTTAAATACAGATGTACACTCAGAAGGTATAATTGAAGAAAGTTTAATAAAGAGTCTTTTAACAAAGTTGCGGTCAGGGTAAAAAGAAACCTACAGTGTTTAGTGAAGTGGTGTGATATCAGCAATGACGGAAAGTCATTACCACTATCTATAGGTCTAAGATCAAAGAGAAGTGATGGTTTTCAAAGTTTATTGTAGCAATAGGAAAGAGCCACCCAACAAGAGATGGGGCCTTAGGTAGAGTATTGTGGACTTGTCAAAGCATAGGAAACTAGGAGAATAAAAATCTCAACCTCTCTTCTCCCCTCCTCTGAGCACCTGCCGGTGACTCTCACTAAACGCACCTAGAATTCAGAAGGCTGAGAAACCGGATTGTTAAAATCCATACAGTCAGTCTCCTGGGGCCAACAGCAGAGAGAAGAGGGGTGGGGAGTGTGTCTGGGGAGACAAATAAAAATTAAACAGCTCAAAGTACCACCAAGCCATCCAAATAGAAAAATATAATAGGTTAGCGCCTATGTGAGTTTTGTACTCAAAGGGATAGTTTGGACTAAAAAAAGTCAATATCTTAAAGTGGAAATGCAATCCATGAAAGTGGATGGCATATCCTAGGAAGGGGTGTAAAATTAGGACAGAGCCCAGAGGACCACTAGTATCTATGGTAGGAACCCTTTCCTGAATGGAAATTATTTTTCGTCTATTGGTCTTTGGAAGAACGATTAGGAACCTGCACTGTGCTTTGGTCTGTTAATTTTTTAAAGGCCCTTTTAGTTATGACTCAAACTGCTTGCAAGTCATTGACTTCACAAAATTGGCCAGTCAATGATTATTTTTAATGCTTTTTGCTGTACGGTTTTCAGGCTTTCCATCATTATTTCTTTAAATGCCTAATCACTTCCCCTGGGACCAACTTGCTTTCTGCTAATGATGTGTACATGCTGAATCTATGTTCTCTTTCTTTCTTTCTCTCTCTTCTTTCTTTCTCTCTCTTTCTTTCTTTCTTTCTTTCTTTCTTTCTTTCTTTCTTTCTTTCTTTCTTTCTTTCTTTCTTTCTTTCTTTTTTCTCTTTCTTTTCTTTCTCATCCCAACATCTAGTTTCCCACCTCAAACTGGCAGGTAAACAGGAACGACATGGGTCTTCAGCCACTGGAACTCCCTAACAAAAAAATGAAGATGGAAAACATAAATTTTGAGAAAGAAATACTATGAGAGATGCATATTTTATTGAAGAGAGGACAAAAACAGAAGGAATGACAGATAAGGGCAACCCTTAACAGCTTGTTGCCAACTGAATTTGATGCTAGAAATTCAATGGAAAGAAGTAGAGGCAACAAATTTGTACAAGAGAAATGGCCTTTGGCAGTGAGATTGAGGGAATTTGCCATGCAAATAAGTTAGCCCAAACGCTTTGTGTGTATTTTTGTGCTGGGGGGGTGGTCCTAGTATTGCTGTGATATTTGAGTAATAGATCAATAAATAATACTAAAAGCACAGTCTAGTCACCTGGGGATGGAAAGACGACAACACCTAAGGGAAGAGTTCAGGACTTAAGTTAGGGGTTTTTCAACAAGCATCTAGTGACCTACAGGAAAGTGGGCATCACAGCCTGAGCAGAAGCCTAGTGAGTTAGGCTTACTGTAATCAGTTGGTGGATATTAGAGAGTGAGGCTGTAGCCTGATGCTCACACAGGTGCCTGGACACCAGGTCGCAATGGGCACTCTGGGTGTAAGTTTCCATTTCATCTTTTGAACTATTAAGGGCACAATCTGGCTGAATACCAGAAGCTTTGTTACATTAACAAGTGGAAATAATCTGTTGCCCTCATACCATCCCTTCTAAAACCGTTACTTATGCTGTAATAAAGGTAAGTGGAGTGTGGTGGGAGCACTAGGGATTGCTACTAACTGAGCCTGGTAGAACCTTGAAAGACGAGGAGGATTTGGTTTGGCACAGAGGGGAAAGGTTACAGGGGAAGTGATGACCTATGGAACAGAATACTAGTGTGTGTAGGTATTGATGAGGAAAATTCGTCTTTATAAAAAAACAGAACTTTGCATCACTTATCCTAGAAGTTAAAATCTCAAAAAAACCAATAAATCTTAATGTAGCTCTTCAATTGTTTAGTAATAAAATGGCACAACATTGTTCAAACATATTATGAGCATCTCATTAGCTTTCTTGCATTTGCTAACTCACAACTATATTATAGTCTACAATAATGGGATATTTAGGGAGTTATAGAAACTCATAGGAGGGACATGGAATCCAGGCTTGAGGAGCCAATGGCAGTTTCCCAGGAAAGTGACAAGGTAAATGCAAAAGGTGAGTAAAAGGTAGCCAGGTGAAGATAATGAAGAGGCGATAGGGAAGAGTTTTTCAATCAAAAATGAGGTAGATATTATGCATGATCTCAATTCTTCTCTGTCCAGATGAATCAGGTCTGCTGCCATGTAACTTTACAGTGCCCCCTCATCCAGACTGTAGCCATGTGACTTGCTTTGGCTAACGAAATATTAATGGACATGATGCAAACAGAGGTGTGAATAAGCAATTTTGCATTTCTGCTTGTCCTCTTCTTGCACTCTTCCATCATCATAAGAACATGCCCGGGTGAGAATGCTGTAGGATGAGAGACATGAAGCAGAGCCTAGTTATTCCAGTCATCCAGCTGAGGACATCCTAGACCAGCCAATCTTTAGACATGTGGCTGAGTCTAGCCTAGATCAGCAGAGCCACCTAGGCACCTACCTCAGATGTATGACCAGTGAACACTTATTGTTGCATGCCATTAATGTTTTGTGGTTGCTTATTATGCAGCATTATTACGGCAATAGATAACTAATACAAAAATATGAAGCCCAAGAATGAATGGAGTACTTAAATCACTGAAAGGAGTACAAGCAGTAACCATTCCCATCGGTTATCTTTTTTCACCATTTGAAGGCCTCTTTAGCCAGAAGAAATATATATATATCTTATATATATATATATTGTCTCCAGACTTCTCTGAAACAGTTTAAAAACAGTTCCTATTGTGTGATCAATACCAACAGAAGGACTATTGAAGAATCTTGAGGCATATTCTGATGTGGGTCCTATTGACCTTATCAAGGAAATTGAAGCTGGCCTTGCAGAGTCTTACAACCAAAGAGCTCAGGGTAGTGATAGAGGAAAAGTTTAATAGATTACTTATTTAGTATCGCTGAATAAAGATTTATAAACAATCAATCATATTCCCTTTTGTTATTTCTCCAAAATTAGAATAAATCTTGATATTGCTGGGACTATCACATTTGCCATTTAAACATAAAAATCTATCAAGCGACTGGGGCCTATGAAAAATAAGCCAAGTAATAACTTGCTCCTATGTTAACACTTTTCTTCATAATCAAAAATGTGAACCTAATGGTCTAGTCCAGTGGTTCTCATGCTCTGGCATGCATTAGAAATACCTAAAGGGCTTGATAAGACAATATTGGTGGACCCCATCCCCAGAGTTTCTTATTTAGGAGGTCTTGGGAAGTCCCAAGAATTTGCATTTCTAACAAGTTCCCAAGTGATGCTAATTATGCTTGTTGATGATTGCACTGTGAGAACCACTGGAACCACAGCCTCAGTAACTTTAATGGCTAATTATGTGTCAGCTTGGCTAGGCCACGGTAACCAGTTGCTTGGCCAAACATCGTTCTAGGTGTTGTTGTGAAGGTTTTTTTTTTTTTTTAATGTGATTAGCATTTGAATTGGCAGACTTTGAGTAAAGCAGATTAGCCTCCATAGTGTGGGAGGGCGTCAACCAATCAGTTGAAGGTCTTAAGAGCAAAGGCCGAGGTTTTTAGAAAAAGGAATTTTGCTTCAAGACTGAAACATAGAATTCCTGCCTAAGTTTCCAAACTGCTGGTCTGCAGTTTAGACTTGGCATTGCAGCAAATCTTAACCTGAATTTCCAGCCTGCCAGCCTACCCACAAATTCTGCACTCACCAGCCCCACAATCATGTAAGTTTCTAAAAATCAATCTCTCCCATCTCTCTTCCCTTCTCCCTCCTCCTCTCCCTTCTACATACTCAGGTAATTAATTCAGGTATATCTATATATTCAGGTAAATTATTTCTTTTTCTCTCTATGTATATAGACTAGAGAGAGCGAGAGAGGAAAGAGAGAGAGAGATCTCCTATTGGTTCTTTTTCTCAAGAGAACTGAATACACTGACACTGCAATGAAGTCTCCTCAAAAAAAAAAAAAAAAAGAAAGAAAAGAAAAAGCCAGAACTTTGCACCTGTTGTCTCTTTATCCAGAATGCCTTTCCTCATTTTTTTACCATTTGAAGGCCTCTTTAGCCAGAAGACCCATTTCAAATACTCCACATTCGATAAAACTTTCCTGACTCCCTCTGTACAGTTTCCTTGTTCTGTAGCCCATATTAGGGTAGCATTATAAGCTCCTAACCACAGAGGATGATGTTCTAGAGGCCTGGGCATCATTTTAACCTTATCAGCCTCATAAAATTCTTCATAAGTCCTGGCCCATAGTTGGTATTTCATAAATATTTTTAATGTATAAATGATTGAATTAATGACTTCTGTTTTTATTGAAATTCACTAATGCCTTTATAGACCATAAAGAACTACCAACTAGCCTTAAGAAATGATATAAATGCAAATGTATATTTTTCACCTTACCAAGCATACCGAAAACATATGAATACAATAGCTACCAGATAAATAAGCTTTTACGGTGAGAATTGAACAGTACTCTGATTTGTGCATGGGCATCAGTCGTATAAATGTATTAGGTTCTTTCATTGATTCCAATAAGCAATTATTCAGAGCCTACTTTGTGGCTGGCACTGTGTCAGGTGATGTATACATTACTTATCATTCATTATGGCACTTTTCCTCAATGTTTTTAAGACATTTTAACAAGGACTCTTAAGACAATATATTTTCACACATCTAGAAAATTGGATGTTTTTCTTATATTTTAGAAATTAAAAGAAAATTAAGCAAATGGCACTAGAATTAGAAATAATGAGCAATTCATTAGGCAATAAGAATATTAACTAGAAATTGGGAACCTAGTTCTTATTTTAATATGCACTTGAGCTTAATTGGCTAAGTTTTGAATATGGGGTGATGAGTTGAGTTGTTAATACAAATCACACACCTTTTATATACTTAATAAAATCCAAGAGTTGGAATGCATTTGCATTGCAGACAATTTATCTGAAGGAGTCAGTGAGTTGGGTAATAGAAAGGGATAATAGGAAATCAGTGGCTGAGAAACCTATGAAGTAAATTAACGTGTGCCTTACTTTATTAATTTATAACAATAATGTAATGGATAAATCAATGAGGAGTGCTTTGAGAGAAATGGATGGAGGGAAGAGTTCCTCCTTTTTGCAATTTCTTGGAATCATTTCCTCTGCAGAGGAAGTGTTGGCCAGAGGTAAAGAATGTCTTGCTCTTGACAAAGGAAAAAAAGTGTAATGTAGCAGAATCTGTGCATGCTCTGTTCATATCCCATGGGCCTTAGGACTTCAGAGAACTTCTGTTGACTTCCAAATGCTGGTATTTGAATCTCTCTGCCTGAGGATGTTTTTTCCCAAAGCGTCTAGGCTGGCAGTGCTCAGAAAATAACTTATTCACTGGTCCTCAGCAGCCCCCTACCAATGGCTGACAGGAGTTTGTATATTAACACCCCAGCTTCCTAGTTCCTTGGGTGATATAACTCTTAAGCATTATTTTGCGCAGTTTTCTAGAGTTTGCAGTCAGGATTCAGCTCATTTATCCATAAGTGAAGCTGGCTTGTGGGCTGCTTTCTCTTCCCTGTTGTCACTTCCCCACTTTCTTAGTAATGCCTCTTGCATCTCTCACAGAAAATCCTCGCAGTTGAATCCTTGCTTGGGGTGGGCTTCTGGGAAAACCCAAAGACATGTACAAAGACTGTTGACCCTTTGTGGCTGTTGTTCTTTGTGGTTCTGGAGAGGGGCCTGATTTTTTCAGGTTCAGTCCTGGCTTGGAAGTACTAGCTATGGAATCCCATTAGCTAACACTGAAGGCTTCAGAGTTTGGAGGAGCTGGTGTGGGTAAGAATCTGCTTACAGAGGAGGATCTTGGACAGATGAGGGTCTTCTAAGGCAGTTTAGCTGAACTCTTCATTGCTGTTGTCTCTCCCCATCAGTTGTGTCATGCAGCCTGCTCATCAACATACACATGTGGAAGACAGATTAGCACTGCTTAGACTGAGCTTTGTTCATTTTCCATTGCCAGTCTGCATTTGAGAGAGTAAACATTTGTCTCGGTAACTCTAAAAGCCAGCATTTTTCTCCTTTTACTCCTGCATTGCTAGGCTTAATTAGCACTTTGCACAGACTTCATAATGCCTTTTGGCTATACTCTATCTCTGTTCCATTTTGAGAGAGATTGTTCCTTTTGAAAACTGTGTATGTTTCTGTGTGGAGGGAGTTTGTACAATATGAATATTTCCCTCATCCAGAATCTCCCACCTTAACTACTATAAATAGTCTTACTCGTCTCCTGCTTCCTCTCTTAAACCACAGGGGTCTATTCTCCAACTAGCAGCCAGAATGGGCTGTTAAAATATAAATTTGTTCTTGACCTTTTTCTGTAAAACCCTCCAAAGGCATTCTTATGCTCTTCCTATAAAATCCAAACTTTGCCCTCATGTTATAAGGTCCCACTCACTCATCTCCTTCAGATCTTTGCCCAAATGTCACCTTCTCAGAAAGGCCGCTCTGGGCCTTGCGAGTTCATCCTTAGCATTCCCTGTCTCCCTTCTCTGCTTTCTTGTTTTTTATAGCACTTATCATTGTGCTATTAACTGCATGTTTGCTTCTTTGTTGATTATATCACTATTACAGTGCTTCCTTCATGTAGTGAAACACATTTGAGATTCATTCGTGTTGTGCATCTCCGTAATTCATTCCTTTGTATTGGTGGGTAGTATTTCATTGTGTCGACATACCTAAATGTATACATTTGCCAGCTGAAAGACTTCTGGATCATTTCTAGTTTATGGGGCTTATGAATAAATTTGCCATAAATATTTGCATCCAGGTTTTTGTGTGAATATATTTTTATTTCTCTTGGGTGAATACCTAGGAGTGAGATCACTAATTCATATGGTAAGTATATGTTCAAGTGGTTGTACCATTTTGCACTCTCACCAACAATGCATGAGAGTTAGTTCTAGGTGTCCTAAATCTTTGCCAGCATTTGGTATTGTAGGTTTATGAGCATGAGGGGTTGGTGGTGGACTTCAAAAGAGTCCTTGAGATTCCTTATTATATTTAATCAGAATTTCCAGGTGGGGCCCAAATGCAGGTTTTTCTTTCTTTCTTTGGTCTAAGAGCTGTACCATTTAAAAATTATTATTTAGTTTATTTTTTAGAAAAGTTTTAGGTTGAGCAAAAAAAAAAAGTGCAGAAAGTACAAGGTTTCCATTTTCCTTTCTGTCCTCTCTGCGGTTTTGTCTATTATTAACATCTTAGATTGGTGTGGTATATTAGTTATAATTGATGAAAGACTATTGATGTATTATTATTAACTAAGGTTCATAGTTTACATTAGGGTTCGCTCTTTGCGTTGTACAGTTCTATGGGTTTAATGCATAATGCCCCGTACCTACCATTACAATATCATACAGAATAATTTCACCACTGTAAAAATCCTGTGCTCACCTATTCATCCTTCTCCCCTACTCACCCTGAAATCCTGGAAACAACTAATCTTTTTTGTTCAGTATAGTTTTGCTTTTACAGGATATTGTACTGTTGGCATTACAGTATGTGGTCTCTTTAGACTGCCTCTTTTCATCTAGCAACAGGCATTGAAGGTTCCTCAAGTCTTTTCTAAAAGTTTCTCAGGAAATTGTAACATGCAGCTATGTTTGAGAAGTCCTAAATTAGAATACAAGCTCCCAGAGGATCCTTCTCTTCTTCAAACATGTTTTGTGCATTTGTGTACCCTCAAAGCCTAGAACAGAGCCTGGCATATAATAGGCTCACAATAAATCTCAAATGAGTGAATGAGTGAATGGTAAGGTCAAACCAGGTTTGCAGAAACCTGAACATTCCTCACATTTGATCAATAAGCTCTGAAATTGGGTTCAGACCAAACAATACATTACATTGATCATTCTTGACTGCAGTTCGCCACTTCCTATTTGCTGTACCCATTGCTTGGTCACTCTTTAAACTCCAACATACATTGAGCTTCCCTCCATAATGCCTTTATTACCTTCATTTGGAAACCTTCTCCTTCACTCTGCTTTTTAAATCCTTCCAGAATTTCTATAACTAATTCATCTTTGATCACTTGCAAAAGACCTACCAAATCATTTCAAACTCTTTTCTGAACTCTTAAAATAATTGCTGCTTTTAGATTCATTGGATGTTGTGACGTGCTACTTGTTTTTTCTAGACGTTTGCTCTTGTGAACTGCTTTTTGAACTTGACTGTGTTATTTTCATGTGTTTCTCCCTGGTGCCCCAACTAGAATCTAAGTGCCCTAAAGACAGATATTACATCCTTACTCATGTTATTCAGTCTTGAGTCTCTCCTAGCACTTAGCATTGTCTCAAGCTTGATAAATATTTATTTATTTATTTATTTATTTATTTATTTATTTATTTATTCTAGTTCAGGAAATGATGAACTATGGGGAATGAGAATGATGTAAAGGAAATAGTGTAGGTCCAGGCAGCCAGAAATTGTAATACTAGTCATTTAGCCTCTCTAGACCTCAGTTTCCTTATTTGCATAATTATTTGTACTAAAGTCTCTAATTTCTTCTCTATTTGTACCATTCTGTGTTTTGATTACCCATAGCAACAATAGGGTAATTGGACAAATGACATAATTGGCCTAAACGGACATAGCTGCTGTTAGGATTAAACATCAATCTTTGATAACAACAAACAAACAGGAATAAAGCTGTTAATTTGAGATCAGTTCTAATTTTTATGTTTACATTGGGTTATTTTCTTTGCACCTACACTCTGTCCTTCACCTGGAATACCTGCTTTCCCTCTACACTTTCTCAGTAGGTACACTGAAGTTCCACTTCATATAGCCTTTCATGGTTTGTATCTTTTTCATTTGTTTGCTTTTCCACTGTTTTTGTATTTCCCCCCTGCTATCTAGTAGCTCCATGAGAAAGAAACCATATAGATCATCTTCATCATTATGTTGGTGCCTGATATGTAATAGGCCTTCAATAAATATCTGTTAAATGAAGATATGATCTGAAAAAAAGTATTTTATTAACAAATAAGTGCTGGAAACACTGCATATTCTACTTTTCCTTCTTGGAATGTCACAGTCCTACATGCAGGAAATCTGTTTACTTTTATCACTCTAGTATTTGCCAGGCTTATTTGATCATGGGCCTCCCCTCATCCCCCACCTTTTTTATTTTGCTTGGAACATCTATTTATGCAGCAATCACACCTACATTATGAAAAAGTAGTTGCTCTCTGGTATCAAACTACTCCCATATGTCCAGCATTATTCTTTTTTTTTTTTTTTTTTTTTTTTTGAGACGGAGTCTCGCTCTGTTGCCCAGGCTGGAGTGCAGTGGCGCAATCTCGGCTCACTGCAACCTCCGCCTCCCGGGTTCATGCCATTCTCCTGCCTCAGCCTCCTGAGTAGCTGGGACTACAGGTGCCCGCCTCCGCACCCGGCTAATTTTTTGTATTTTTAGTAGAAACGGGGTTTCACCATGTTAGCCAAGATGGTCTCGATCTCCTGACCTCGTGATCCACCTGCCTCGGCCTCCCAAAGTGCTGGGATTACAGGCGTGAGCCACCGCGCCCGGCCTGTCCAGCATTATTCTAAGTGCTTTATAAATATAATAACCAGAACAATCCTATTTTCACTCTTTTTACTTGAGATTTTTGAAGGAGGAAACAGAAGCTTAGAGACTTAAACTATCTTCCTAAGCCACACAGTTCCTTGAGGAATCAGTATACAGATAGCTCAATGCGAGAACTGCTAGTCTAACGAAATTCACAGGTTCTGGTGCAAGACAGACCTACATTTGAATCTGAATGGAGTGGGTTCTGGAATGGATCACTGCTTTCTAAATGTGGGTCTGGGCCTCACTATCTTTTTCTGTAGAATGATGATTATATTAATTGCAAAGACTGACTTAGAAACTAGATGAAATAATGTATGTAAGGAAGTTAACATTGTACATGATAAATGCTTAGGAAATTCTAGTTACTATGAGCAGAGAGGCTGACACTAAATAGTATCTGATAAGCATTATTTACCTTTTCTGACACTTTGGTTTTTCATCTTGGAGCCTTTTGTGATTTGGTTTACCTTGAAACTTCTAAGAGTAGTGTATTAGTTAGGTTGGGCTAAAAACTGTAACAAACACCTTTAGACTATTATAACTCTACTTGGTAAAAGTTTATGTCTCAGAGAAGTCCAAAGTGAATTTCCTTGATTGGGAAGTTCTCTTTAAGGTGTGACTCAAGTCCTCCACTGTGTCCTCTTCCTGAGTATGGAGAAAAAGAGAGGAGTTTTAAAAAATTATGAATATTACATTTATTTATTGCCCAGTTGTTAAAACATTGGCCATGGATGAATGCTCAGAATCTCCCTGTACTTTCTAGTTATATTTAGGTCATTGAACACCCAGGAGTAAAATTTCCAGTGTCCTATAATTAGCAAAATTGCAAGCATGATTTGAAAGTAATTAGTGTTCCTATCTATACCTAGAACCTATGGCAGGTGGTCAGTTGGAAGTGGGAAATGGTGGATACAGTCCTTAAGCCTTCTTTACCATCTACATCCCTTTTTACCATTCTGTAATTTTTTAAAAACAAAATAAAATAATTTTTTATGTTAAGTACATAATTTGATAAATTTTCTCAAAATAAAACACCTGTAAACCACGGTCTGCACTGAGAAATTGAACTTTACCAACAAGCCTGAGAGCTCCCTCAAACCTCCTTCCAAACAGTATTCGACTCCCCACAGTAATGCCTACTTGACCAGTATCATCAACATTTAAACTGGAGTGTTTTCATATTTATGTCAGTAAAATCATACAATCTGTATTCTTTTGTTCCTAGCTTCTTTTCACTCTACGTATCTGTAAAGTTCATCCATATTTTTGCAGATAGCAATGATTTGCTCACTTCCATTGCTGTGTAGTATTACATTTTGTAAATACGCCACCACTTCATTTTATTATTGAAATAAATTTGAGTTCTTTCCAGTTTTCTAGTTTTGGGTCACTCTGAAGTGTTGCTATACATGTTTTTGTACTTTTCCTTGGTGCACATCTGTACATATTTTATATGTATTTACCTAGAAATGGAATGGCTAGGTAATGGCATATGTATATGTTCGGCTTTAGTAGATACTGGGAAAAAGTTTTCCAAAGTTGTTTTACAAGTTTATGTCTATAAAAATTCTATTTGCTCCACATCTTTGCCAACACTTGGCATTGCTTTTTTTTTTTTTTTAATTAGCTATTCTGGTTGGCTGTGTTGTGATATATTGTGGTTTAATTCATATTTTCATGATAACTTATGGGATTCAGCATTATTTTCTGTTTATTGGCTATTTGGACATCATCTTTCTCAAAGGGTATGTTTAAGTGGTGTTGTTTGCCTATTTTTCTATTAGATTGACTATCATTTTATTGACTTGTGGGAATCTTCTGGTTATAGGACCTTTGTCAACTATATGTATTACAAATATCTTCTGGGAATGCATGGCTTGCCTTTTGCATTTTAAAGTTGTCTTCGAGGAGTGGAAGTTGTTAGTTTTAATGTAGTTTAACCTATAAAACTCTTTCTTTATGATTAGTGCATTTTGTATACTTTTAAATAAATATTTACCTATGCCAATGTCATGAAAATATTATCCTATGTTATCATCTAGAAGTGAAACAGGAGGAGTTCCCTTATACCCCTCACAGGGCATGCGACAGAGGTGTGGCTCGCTTCTTTGGTGCCCTGCTGCTCAAACCTCTAGTGGAAGCATGCAGATGGGCAGGTTGTGGGGAACGTTTTTGGGCTCTGACCCCACAGCAGCATCTAGGGTTGAGTGTTTACAGCTCCCGAAGGCCCAGTGAGTGTATGTTACAGTGTGCTCTTTCAGCTTAGCCATCCACAGGTGGCTTGTTTCAATCAGCTCAAATAGACCCTTTGCCTTTTCGCAAGGACAGAGGGCTTTCTGTATCCCAGGTTCTTGCCCTAGTGTACCAGAAAAATCAGATCCCATGTGAGCTTGGAGGATGGGTGCAAGGTTTTATTGAGTGGTGGCAGTAGCTCTCAGTGAGGTGGATAGGGAGCCAGAAGGGGGATGGAGTGGGAAGGTGGTCTTCTCCTGGAGTCGGGCCACCCAGCTACTGGACTCTGCTCCAACCATCCCCAACCAAATTATGCATCATCCCACCTCAATGGCCTGCTGGTGTCTGTTAATGTGCTCTTCTGCTCCTCTTGATGTCCAGCCGCTTGTGTCCGTGCCCTCTATGGTCTTGGGTTTTTATGGGCACAGGATGGGGCATGGTGGGCTAGAGTGGTCTTGGAAAACGCAACATTTGGGTGTGAAAACAGAAGTTCCTGTTCTCACTTAGGTCTGTGGACACAGGTCCAAGGGTGGAGCCCTTGCCAGGGACCCTGCCCTTCTCTACCCAGCACATCCCTGCCCCTCTCCCATATCATTTCCCTGCTCTTAAGAGGTACATCTAACTGCCATTAGAATATGGATGACAAATGGTCTTAGCTACTTCCTGCTTACAGGGGGCATTTTTTTTGGGGGGGAGATGGCAGTCATATTCCTTCCAGAGGGGGTTCCTGGCAAAGGGTAGCCATTATGCGAGGCTCTGGTTGCCTGGCCATTTGGAATTTGATGGCCTCTAAGTGTGAGAGAAAAAAAAACCAAAAAAACACAAGTCTTATAAAGTTAAGTATGCATGGGTTAAATATGTGCATTATACAAGGAAAGAATTCAGGGCCAAATATTACAGAGATAAGAAGTGAAATATACTCACAAGAACATTGTACCCAGAGCTGTTTCGTCCTGGTGAAAGAAATTAAACCTTTTATGGGAGTGGTTAAACTTTAGAAGACAGATAACTGTTCTTGCCATGTCTGTAGCAGTTAATAGGTGCACTCTGGGAATTCTGGGGTTTGTGGGCTTTCCTAGCAGCCATTAAAGCCTCTGTCTCTTTCCTGTATTTCCTGTCTCTCTATTATAAAAGACCATGGTGGCCACTTTCAGGAGGTCTTCTAATGTACTATCTCATCCCAGGGCCCATTTCTGCAACTTCCTTCTGATATCAGGGGCTGCCTGAGTAATTAATTTATCCTTCAGAATTAGTTGTCCCTCGACTGAATCAGGGGATAGCAAGGTGTGCTTTATCAAGGCATCTCTAGCTTTTCCAGGAAGGCAGTGGGATTTTCATCAAAGTCCTGGTCAATCATGGACAACTTAGCTTGTTTCTAGTTCTAAATAAGGCTTCCGTTATGTACACCTGAAAGTGTCTCCTCTTTCAGTCTCCCATTTCATCATTGGGATCCCACTGAGGTCATTCACAGGTACCATTTCTCTCCAGTTGGGTAATTTTCACCGTCTTCTTCCCTGATGCTGTATGTGACGCAAAGCTCATCCCCAAATCTCTCTGCTGCTTGCAGAATGGCCAGCTTCTCAGTGTCTATCAGGGTCTGATTCAAAACTAACATAACATCTCTCCAGGAGTGCCCAAATATTTGGGTGAAATTCTGGAAAGCCTCTATATATCTGTCAGGGTCATGTGAAAACTTGCCAAGATCCCCCTTAATTTGCTTTAAGTTCTGCAGAGAGAAGGGAACCTGGACCTTACTGGGGCCAAATTCACCAGGCATCTGTCGGAGGGGCTTGTTTAGGGTGAGGATTTCTAGGAGGAGGCAAGTGGGAGGCTGAAGCTGGATAGGAAGATCGGGATGGACCCAGAGGAGCAGGGCTGGAGGGAACTGGGTCCTCTGCTGGGAGTGCCTCTGGGACTCATATCTTTCATTCCCTGGGCTTGCTCCTTGCAGCCTTCCCTGAGATGGGAAACAGGAGGGCTATCCTACACTGTTGACAAAGATGTGGATTGCCTTGCAAGGTATAGAAAGCCTGCACATATGGGGCCTCAGACTATCTGTCTTCATCTACAGAAAAGTTCCAACTCCTGGATGGTATCAAAATGAATGGTTCCTTCCTGAGGCCAAGTCAGTCCTTGCTGTAAATTACAATTGGTACTCAAACCCTTCCATCCCCATAGCCGTGTCTAGGGTTGAGTTTTTACAGCTCCCAAAGCCCCAGTGGGAGTGTGTTACAGGGTGCTCTTTCAGTTTTGCCATCTACAGGCCATTTGTTTTAATCAGCTCAATTAGACCCCTCCTTTATCGCAAGGACTGAGGGCTTTCTGTATCCCACATTCTTGCCCTAGTGTACTGGAAAAATCAGATCACATGTGGGCTTGTAGGATGAGTGCAAGGTTTTATTGAGTGGTGGCAGTGGCTCTCAGTGAGGTGGATAGCGAGCTAGAAGGTGGGAAGGTGGTCTTCCTTATGGAGTCAGGCCGCTTAGCGTCTGGACTCTCCTCCAACTACCCCAATCAAATTCTGTACCATCCCAACTTGATGGCCTGCTGGTGATGGCTGGACTCTGTTGGTGTGCTCTTCTGCTCCTCTTGACGTCCAGTCACTTGTGTGTGTGCCTGCTACAGTCCCAGGCTTTTATGAGCACAGGATGTGGGCGTGGCAGGCCAGAGTGGTCTTGGAAAATACAACATTTGGGCACAAAAATAGGAGTGACTGTTCTCACTTAGGTCTGTGGGCACAGGCCTGAGGGTGGAGCCCTCACCAGGACCCCATCCTTCTCTACCCAGTACTTCCCTGGCCCTCTCCCATATCAGAAACTATAGTTTTTCAAAATTTTATATTAGCTTTGTGATCCATCTAAAATTAATTTCTGTGTATGGTGTGGGATAGGGATTGAGGTTCATTTTTTATTTTCACATGGATATCTGATGACACAGCACCATTTAATAAAAAGTGCATCTATTCACAATGTGCTACAGTTGTAAGTTTGCCAAAAATCAAATGACCATATATGTGTGGATTTGTTTCTGGAAGCTGTATTTATTTCAAATGTCTGGTTCTCTCCCCTTGATTCAATAAGCCTTGAAATCTAGAAATATTTGTGTTCTCATTTTCTTCTGCTTCAAGGTCATCTTTTATTCTTGAATCTTATGATTTCCAAGTAAATTTTAAAATAAACTTATAGATTTCTGTGGCAGAAATCCTACAAGAATTTTCTTTGTGATTTCCTTGAATCTACAGGTCAATTTAGAAAGATTTAATAAGTTTACAATGTTAAGTATTCTAACTCAGATTATGATATAACCGTCTTTAGAATTTCTTCAGTTGCATTCATTATTAAAAACTTTTAATATAACATAACATACATATATAAATATGCATAAACATAACTCAATTGCAATTTTGCCTGACAATTTTTTTTTATTATTATACTTTAGATTTTAGGGTACATGTGCACAATGTGCAGGTTTGTTACATATGTATCCATGTGCCACGTTGATTTCCGGCACCCATTAACTCGTCATTTAGGATTAGGTATATCTCCTAATGCTGTCCCTCCCCCCTCCCCCACCCCACAACAGTCCCCAGAGTGTGATGTTCCCCTTCCTGTGTCCATGAGTTCTCATTGTTCAATTCCCACCTTTGAGTGAGAACATGCGGTGTTTGGATTTTTGTCCTTGCGATAGTTTACTGAGAATGATGTTTTCCAGTTTCATCCATGTCCCTACAAAGGACATGAACTCATCCTTTTTTATGGCTGCATAGTATTCCATGGTGTATATGTGCCACATTTTCTTAATCCAGTCTATCGTTGTTGGACATTTGGGTTGGTTCCAACTCTTTGCTATTGTGAATAGTGCCGCAATAAACATACGTGTGCATGTGTCTTTATAGCAGCATGATTTATAGTCCTTTGGGTGTATACCCAGTAATGGGATGGCTGGGTCAAATGGTATTTCTAGTTCTAGATCCCCGAGGAATCGCCACACTGACTTCCACAATGGTTGAACTAGTTTACAGTCCCACCAACAGTGTAAAAGTGTTCCTATTTCTCCACATCCTTTCCAGCACCTGTTGCTTCCTGATTTTTTAATGATGGCCATTCTAACTGGTGTGAGATGGTATCTCACTGTGGTTTTGATTTGCATTTCTCTGATGGCCAGTGATGATGAGCATTTCTTCATGTGTTTTTTGGCTGCATAAATGTCTTCTTTTGAGAAGTGTCTGTTCATGTCCTCTGCCCACTTTCTGATGGGGTTCTTTGCTTTTTTCTTGTAAATATGTTTGAGTTCATTGTAGATTCTGGATATTAGCCCTTTGTCAGATGAGTAGGTTGCAAAAATTTTCTCCCATTCTGTAGGTTGCCTGTTCACTCTGATGGTAGTTTCTTTTGCTGTGCAGAAGCTCTTTAGTTTAATTAGATCCCATTTGTTAATTTTGGCTTTTGTTGCCATTGCTTTTGGTGTTTTAGACATGAAGTCCTTGCCCACGCCTATGTCCTGAATGGTATTGCCTAGGTTTTCTTGTAGGATTTTAATGGTTTTAGGTCTAACATTTAAGTCTTTAATCCATCTTGAATTAATTTTTGTATAAGGTGTAAGGAAGGGATCCAGTTTCAGCTTTCTACATATGGCTAGCCAGTTTTCCCAGCACCATTTATTAAATAGGGAATCCTTTCCCCATTTCTTGTTTTTGTCAGGTTTGTCAAAGATCAGACAGTTGTAGCTATGCGGCATCATTTCTGAGGGCTCTGTTCTGTTCCATTGATCTATGTCTCTGTTGTGGTACCAGTACCATGCTGTTTTGGTTACTGTAGCCTTGTAGTATAGTTTGAAGTCAGGTAGGGTGATGCCTCCTTGCTGACAATTTTTTACTTTCAATATTAACAGTTTTCTCCAGCTGTGTTTCACATCTTTTCTCAGACTTAGTAATAAGTATTTTTTGTTACTATTGTAAAGTATATTTTATTTTATTTTTAAATGATTTATTGCTTATATGCAGAAATAGAATTGATTTTTGTTTCTTAACATTGTGTACAATAAGTTTGTTGAATTCACTTGTAAATTTTAATGATATATCTGTAAATTGAAAAGAAATTATGAATTCGATCCTGTTCTATAATTTTATTTCTATTTTTTAATCTTGATAACTTTCATTTTCTTTTCTTTTTTTATTTCTTTGATTAGGGCTTTCAGTATGATGTTGAAGAAAAATGCTGATAGCTGATATCCTTGTCTCAGTCCTAATATCAGAGGATTAGGGTTTCAGTAATTCAGCATTAAGTATATTTGTAGTATAATAATAATAACTATTACTACCTAGAAAACCTTTATATATTAAGGGAGTTTTTATTTCTATCTAGCTGTTTTCAAAAAAATCATGAATGAATGTTAAAAGTTATTAAATGCTTTTTCCTTAACTATTGAGTGCATTATATAGATTTTTTCTTTGCAATTGTTAATGTAATACATTATATCAAATATTAATATGAACTAAATATTAAACAAACCTCATTCCTTGGATAAGCCCAACTTAGTCATAATGTATTGTCCTTTTCAGACATTGCTAAATTGGATAAGGAATGTTTTGTGGTTGACTTTTTAAAATCATGTTCATGAGAGATTGGCCTGTGATTTATCTTCGTTTTAATTCCTAATCAGGTTTATAAAATACATTGAAAAGAGATATTTTCTATTATATAAAATTTTGATTAATTTTGATATTGTTCTTAGTTAAATCGTTGGAACAATTCACTATAGAAATTATCTGGGCCAGTAATGTTCTTTGCCAGAATATTTTTAGACACTGATTGAATTACTTTAATAAATACAAGACTCTTTTCAGATATTCTATTTCTTCTAAAGTTGGAGAAAGTTTCTTGTTAGTTTGGTAAGTTTTATTTTTCACAAATATAATTTTTGCCTACATTTTCTACATTTCAGCTTAGTGGTGTAAATTTTTTCAGAGTATCACCTGTTTTCTCTAAATATCTGTAAGATCTATAATGATACCATTTACTTATTTTTTTCTTGATTAGTCTATATAAATAATCTACTTTTAGTTTTGTTGCTTTTTTAATATTGTAGGTTTATTTTTATTAATTTATTATTTTAAAATATTTTTTCAAATTTTTTCTTGTTTTTTTTTTCCTTGTCATAACATATATACACTAAAGTACACTAATTTTAAGTGTGTAATCTGATGAATTTCTACATATTTATGCACCCACAAAATCACCAACCGGGTCAAGTTAATACACAGAAGGTTTCTTCTTGGCCATTTCTAGTCATTTTCAACCCTCTCATGTTTTTCTTTATTATTACTTCTATCAACCAATTAATTGTTGATCATAAAAGGTACCTGTTCTAGAATTCCATGTAAACTGAATCATACAGATTCTTTTGCGTCTGACTTCCTTTGCTCAGTATATTGTGAGATTCATCCATTGTAGTGAATATAGCGATAATTTTTAAAAATTTCCCTGAGGTATTCCATTGTATGGCCATAGGCATACATCAGAGATATTGCAGGATCAGTTCCAGAATACCACAGTAAATCAAATACTGCAATAAAGTGAGCCAAATGAATTCTTTGGTTCTCAGTACATGTAAAATTATACATACACTATACTGTAGTTAATTAAGAATGCAATAGCATTATGTCTAAAACGTGTACTTATCTTAATTTAAAATAATTTTTATTTATTTTTTATTTCCATAGGTTAATGGGAACAGGTGGTGTTTGATTATATGAATAAGTTCTTTAGTGGTGATTTCTGAGATTTTGGTGCACTCATCACCCAAGCAGTATACACTGCACCCAATTTGTAGTCTTTTATCCCTCACCCTCTTCCTACCCTCTCTTTCTGAGTCCCCAAAGACCATTGCGTCATTCTTATTTCTTTATATCTTCATAGCTTAGCTCCCAGTCAGGAGTGAGAACAATGGTTTTCCATTCCTGAGTTATTTTACATTGCTAAGAAATGCCAACAATCATCTGAGCCTTCAGTAAGTGATAATCTTTTTGCTGGAGAAGGGTCTTGCCTTGACGTGGAGGTCTACTGACTTATCAGAGCTGTGGTTACTAAAGGTTGTGGTGACGGTGGCAATTTCTTAAAATAAGACAACATTGAAGTGTGCAATATTGAATGACTCTTCCTTTCACAAAAGGTTCCTCTATAACATGCAATACTGTGTGATAGAATTTTACCCACAGTAGAACTTCTTTCGAAATTGGAGTCAATACTCTCCAACATTGTCACTGCTTTATCCACTAAGTTTATGTAACATTCTAAATCACTTGTTATAATTTAAACAATGTCCATTGCATAATTTATAAGAAGTTAATTCCATCTCAAAAAACCTATAGGAAGCAATTCCTCACCCATTCAAGTTTGATCATGAAATTACAGCAAATAGTCACATCTTCAGGTTCTACTTCTAGTTCTCTTGCTATTTCCATCTCATCTGTAGTTATTTTCCCCATTGAAATCTTGAACCCTCAAAGTCATCTGTAAGGGTTAGAATGAACTTCTTCCACATTCCTGTTAATGTTGACGTTTTGATTCCCTCCCATGATTCACACATATTCTTAATGGCATCTAGAATGGTGAAGTCTTTTTAGAAGGTTTTCAATTTACTTTTCCCAGATCCATCAAGGGAATCACTGTCTGTGGCAGCTGTAGCCTTAGAAAATGTATTTCTTAAATAATAAGACTTGAAAATTGAAATTACTCTTGGATCTATGGGCTGCAGACTGGATGCTGTGTTAGCCAGAATGAAAACAACGTTAATCTCCTTGTACATAGTCATCGGAATTCTTGGGTGACTAGGTACACCATCAATAAGCAGTACTATTTTGAAAGGATCTTTTTTTTCTGCAAAGTAGGTCTCAACACTCGACTGTTAAAATACACAGTAAATCATATTATAAACAGAGGTACTGTTTTCAAGGCTTCGTTTTTCCATTTATAGACCGTAGGCTGTGTAGATTTAGCATACTTCTGAAGAGCTCTAGAGTTTTCGTAATGGTAAATGAGCATTGGCTTTAACTTAAAGTCACCATCTGCATTGGCCCCTAACAAAAGGGTCAGCCTGTCCTTTGAAGCTTTGAAGTCAGCCATTAACTTCTCTCTAGCTATGAAAGTCTTAGATGATATCTTCTTCCATTATTAGGCTGTTATGTTTACATAAAAAAAAATCTGTTGTTTAGTGTAACTACCTTCATCATTATCTTAGCTAGATCTTCTGGATAATTTTCTGCAGCTTCTATATAAGCTCTTGCTACTTCACCTTGTACTTTTATGTTATGGAGATGGTTTCTTTCCCTAAACCTTGTGAAACCAACCTCTGCTCATTTTAAACTTTTCTTCTGCAGCTTCTTCACATCTCTTAGGCTTCATAGAATTGAAGAGATATAGTGCCTTGCTCTGGATTAGGCTTTGGCTTAAGGGAATGTTGTAGCTATCTTGATCGTCTGTCCAGACCATGAAAACTTTCTCCACATCGGCAATAAGGCTGTCTCACTTTCTTATCATTCACGTGTTTACTGGAGTAGCCACTTTTAATTTTCTTCGAGAATTTTTCCTTTGCATTCACAACTTGCCTGTCTGGCACAAGAGACCTAGCTTTCAGCCCATCTTTGTTTTCAACATGCCTACCTCTCTAAGCTTAATTGCTTCTAGCTTTTGATTCAAAATGAGAGACATGCAACTTTTGCTTTCACTAGAACACTTAGAGGCTATTGTAGGGTTATTAAATGGCCAAATTTCAATATTGTTGTGTCTCAGGGTTAGGCCTGAAGAGGAGAGAGATGGGGAATGGCTGGTTTGTGGAGTAGTTAAACACACACACACACACACACACACACACACACACACACACCATTTGTTATTAAGTTTGTCATAGTATGGGCATGGTTTGTGGGGTCCCAAAACAATTACAATAGAAAAAGCAAAGATCACTAATCACAGATCACCATAACCATAATATAATCATAAAAAGTTTGAAATATTACAACAATTGCCAAAATATGACACAGATTTGAGGTAAGAACATGTTGAAAAAAGGCACCAAAACACTTGCTTAATGCAGGATTGCCACAAATCTTCAATTTGTAAAAAAAAAAAAAAAAAAAAAAAGTCTGAAAAGTGCAATAAAACAAAGTGCAGTAAAGCACAATGTATACCTGTATACCATGACTCACTCACTGATCTATTCTTTTGTTTATGAGTATTTTTTTCTAGTGTGATGCTGTTATGAATCAAGGTGTCATGAACATTCTTGTACATGACTTACAGAGGACATATGTACTCATTTCTTTGAGGTCTATACCTTGAAATAAGATTACTGGGACATAATTTAGGATTATTTGTAGCTTTATTTGATATTGCTAAGCAGTTTTTGAAAGTGATTGAGACAATTTATGCTTCTAGCAATGTATCAGAGTTACAATTGCTTTGCAATCTTGCCTGTATTTGGTTTTAAAAGTATTTTTATTTTTCACATTCAGGTGGTTTGAAGTTGTATCAAGATACAAAATTATGATTTTAAATTAACCAATGAGTAATGATATTAAGTATACAATTTCATGCTTATTGGCCATATAGATATTCTGTTTTATAAAGAGCATGTTCATGTGTTTAACTGTTTCTAATTGGGTTGTCATTTTATTATTAATTTTAGTAAAAGCCATTCTTTTTATTTTCCAGATGTAAATTTTCAGCAGATGACTGTATTGTAAATATTTTCTCCCAATATTTAGCTTGTCTTTTTAATTCTCTTAATAGTATAATTTGATGGACATATATTTTTAATTTTAATTATATCTGATTTGTCTTCTTTTTTCCCTGTCTATGATTAGTGTTTTATATGTCCAGGTTAGAAAGTATTTGCCAACTGATAACATTATGAAGGTTTTTTTCTATGTATTTTTTGGTAGGATCTTCCTTATTTCACTTTTCCATTTAGATGTATAATCTATCCTGAATAAATTTATGGTATGAATTAGGTGTACGGGTTTATTTTCTTCCCAAGTTAATGTCCAGTTGCTTTAGCACAATTTATTGACAAGACTATCATTTCTCCACTTGATTCCTGTAACACCTTTGTTGGAAATCGTATATGTGTAATTTATTTCTCAACTTCCTATCTGTCTCAACTTCCTATTCTGGATAGATCTATATGTCTATCCTTGCACTTGTACCACATTATCTTATTAAAAGTGGCATTGTAGTTCTTATAATAAATCTTATAATTTGGTAATTTAAGTTCTCTAACTTTGCTTTGATCTTCAAAATTATTGTGATTTTTCTGGGTTTATCTGCCTTTTAATTTTATTTTAGTGAAATTTTTGCAGATATACTCTCAGTTTTTGTTTATTGTGATATGTATTATTTCACTTTAATTTTTGAGTTATATTTTCACAGGTATAGAATACTAAGATGACATTTTTTTCAGCACGTTAAAGATGTCACTTCATTGTTTTCTTGCTCTCATCATTTTAGTTGGGAAGTCAGCTGCCAGTCTTATTGCTACTCATTTGATAGTGATGCATCTTTTATTCTCTGGTTACTTTTAAGATTTTGTTTTGCTTTAGTTCAGTTTTACCATGATGTGCCTATGTGTGGTTTTCATTGTATTAATCTACCTTGAGCTAATTGAGCTTCTTTTACCTGTGGTTGACATCTTTCATTTATCTTGGAAAGTTTTGGGTCATTATTTCTTCAAAAATTGCTTCTACTTCACTCTTACTCCCTCCACTACTAGGAGCCCAGTTACATGTGTTATATATTTCCACTCTGTTCCACATGTCTTTTATATGCTTTTTGTGCATCTCATTCTTAATCCTCTGTCTTAGTCTGGATATTATTTACTGACCTAACTTTAAGATTACTAATCCTTTCTTTAATGTGCCTATTCTGTTGTAAAATTATCATATTTTAAATTTCATTAATTACATTATTTAAAAAAATCTAAAATTCCCTTAATTTTTCATAGAATCAAATTCACTGGTAAAATTTGTTTGTCTTTATTTTCTTCAGCATATTAATCAGTTATTTTAAAGTCTGTGTCTGATAGCTCTGGATTACCTTTAGGTCTGTTTCTGTTCAGTGCTTTTTCTCTTCTGTCTCTTGATATGCCTGGAAATTCTAAACTGAATGCCAGACATTGTGTTTAATAAATGTTAGAGACTATGAATGATGTTATGTCTCTTCAGAGAGGGTTTTATTTAGCATCTGGATAAAGGATTAGGGTTGATTTGAAGTTATGTTTTAGTCCTTGTAAGATCTAGTTCATTTCTGCTTCATTCTAACTGTGGTGTATAATCCTGTGGAGATTATGCACCTATGTGGGTGCTGCACTCCTGATTATATGCCCCCAATGTGATGTAAGGTCAATAGGTCTGCTAAACTTCTCAGTTTTTTAGCAGCTGATTTTTTCTCTGTTTCTCCATATTTGGTCTATTTGTCACACACCTTAATAGGTGGTTAGATGGATAAAAGTGGTATAGAAGCCAAAATTACCTCAGTGATTTTTTTTTGTCAGTAGCATCATGACCCTTCAAGTTCCATCTGCCTTGCTAACTCTTCAGTACCTTCAAATATCTCTGATGCTTTCAAACAGATGTTTTTATTTTGTGTTTCATTTTGGCATTTTATCTAATTTTTCTAGTTGTTCTTAGTAGCAGCATTTGTCTGACAAAAGCTGGTGCATTAGAGCCAGAAGTGGAGGATTTAGGGGGTCAGATCTAGAAACAGTGTATATCACATTCTTCTAAGACATGAAATACAGTCACCTGTTGTGTCCAGAGGCAAAATAAAACATTTTAGTGAAAATATAGCATTTTATTTTCCTGTTATAAGCAGTCAGTTTTGGGTTTACTATATACTTTGTAGTTTTCAATCGGATCTTTATGCATTTTTAGCCAAATTTTAAGCTAACACTTAAAACATAGTAAAAGATTCATAAAACAAACTCTGTATATGTATTTTAAATCTAAATACTTATTTTTTTGGTTCTGAGCACTATGCTAGGCACATTTAAACCTGTTCTATTCTTGAATCCTCACATATATCCTACAAAACAAGTGTTACTATTTTCTACATTTTTCCAAATGTAAGAATTTTTTTTCAACCTCTGAGACTAAAGCTATTGTTTAATTTTTGTTTTCTGATGCAGACTAAAGACTGATTAATTTATTCTGTAACTTTTTAATTATCATATGTTGTTATAACATATAGGTGCAAGAAGATATAGTAATTGAAACCAAGAGCTCTGGAACTAGGCTGTTAGGTTTTAATTCAATCTTCACCACTTCCTGATGGTTCAGCCAGCAGGCAATCTACTTCATTTCTCTGTGCTTCAGTTTCCTCTTTTGTAAAATAGATCTAATAATATATTGTTGTACTAAATGCATTAATCTTTGAAGGGAGCCTAGAAAAGTACCTAGGACAAAATGATCACTCAATAATTATTAACTATTAACATTATGTGGAAGAAGAAGAGTCCAAAGCTATTCTACAGCAGATTTACAAAATGTTTTATAGTTTTATAACAGCTGCACTAGAATGTAAGTTCCATGAGTTTAGGGAGTTAATCCCTCAGTATGAAGTATGGTACTTTGTACCAACTAAGAGTATAAGATATTGAATTTCAAATTATGAAAGAAGACTTTGGTTCCCTTTTTTCACCTGTCCTTGTCAGTTACAGCTAATAATGTCTGTCATATATTTTGCCCTCTTTCCTTTGCCCACGTTTTTTTGCAAAGAAAGTTTTTTCTTAAAAGTTCTAAATTGTTCTGAATATATAAGTTACCATCTTATCTTTCTTGAACTGGAGATCACTGCAGAACACGTTTAAAATGTTGGAAGGACTATATATAACTTGGATGAATAAGTAGTCGATATTTTTTTCTAACTTGATAAAAAATTTATGCATTTACTCTCACAAACAACTTGTGCTGTGACTTGTGTTTCACAATTTATGTACTTGATGTCATGTACCTTTGATGGTCCTTTTCTGTTTCTGACAGATTTTTTATTTTTTTCAGAAGGAAGAAAGGCTTACATTTCTGTACTTGTATTCATTTTGTTTTTCTTGTGGTAGTATCTCACTTTTTATTCCAAAAAAAAGTTATCTGTCAATCAATGTTTACTAAGCATTTATTGCATCTCTGTGTGCACTTTCCTACCCTAAGTTCTGTCTGACAATTGGAGAAAGGCTGTGTAATGAAAAAGAAAAGAATCTTAAACTGTTAGAACTTAACATATTCAAAAGCACTTTGGAAATAATTGAGGTATTATTTTCTTGTTCTTGTCTGTGGTATTAGTTTCCTAGGACTGCTATAACAAGTTGCCACAAACGGGGTGGTTTCAAGTAACAGAAATTTATTCTATCTCAGTTTTGGAGGCCAGAAATCCAAAACCAAGGTGTCGGTGAGACTGGTTCCTTTTGGAGGTTCTGAGGGAGAATCCATTCCATGTCTTTTTCCTAGCTTCTGGTGGCTGCCAACAACCCTTGTTGTGGTTTGACTCATGGATATATCACCCTAATCACTGCCTCCAAATTCGCATCACCTTCTCCTGTGTTTCTCCTTTACTATTTGTATCCTTTCTTATAAGGACACTTGTTATTGGATTTAGAGTCCACTTAGGTAAGCCAGGATGATCTCATCTCAAGGTCTTTAATTTAATCACATCTGCAAAGACCCTTTTGCCAAATAAGGTCACATTAACAGATTTCAGCTGGACATAGGTGTTTTGGGGACTGCTATTCGACCTACTATATTTGATGCTTACTTTGTTACTTTTCCTTGAATATTATCCTTTTTCAGATTTACAGAATATCTGCCTTATATCTCTTGTTCTTCCCAAAGCATAATTGAGTGTTCTATCCAGTAATGCCATCTTAATAATAATGTATTAAAGAAATGGATGGCAAAAATGAAAATATAGAGGATTAAAACAAGTTCATGGCATGTAATAACATAGTTTGAGTCTAGTGATAAGGCTGACAAATAAAAAAAATCACAGCATGAAATGAGAGTGTAAGTACTATGATATGGCTAACTGCATATAGCTAAGTGCGTATGAAAAGTCACTCTAGACCAGGGGGAGTCAGAAAGGCTTTCTGGGGAAGGGGATGTAGGAAATAAACATTGAAGGTTTGAGTAGGAAGTTTCTTGGTGAGGTCAATGAAAAAGAGCATTCTAGGCACAGAAGAGAACACATGCAGAGATTTCCAGCGTGCAGTCTCCTGGGACCAATAGGAAGTATTTGGTGTCATGGGAAGATATAGTGCATGGGATGGACGTATGACTGGGGGTTGTTGTTTGCAGGGTAAATTGCAAGAGATAATGCTGGAGTTGCATGAGGGCTATATCATGAAGGACCTTGGGTACTCTATTGTCTTAGTCTATTCATAGATTAAAACATATCATAGACTTTCTATCATAGACTGAGAGGCTTATAATAGTAGCATATCTTAGACTGATAGCATATCATAGACTGAGTAGCTTATAAACAACATAAATTTATCTCTCCCAGTTCTAGAAGCTAGGAAGTACAATGTCATGGTGCCAGCACATTCAGTGTCTGCTGAGAGCCCATTTCCTGGTTCATAGACAGCACTTTCCCATTGTGTCCATGCATGGTCAAAGAGGTGAAGGCACTCTTTGGTGTCTCTTTTAAAAAGGCACGTCTTATTCATTTCAGGCTGCTAAAACAAAATACCAGAAACTTGGTGGTTTATAAACAATAGTAATTTATTATACTTCAAGAGCCTGAGAACTTTAAGATCAAGCCACAGGCAAATTAGGTGTCTGGTAATTACAGGTCCTCTTCCTCATAGATGATTCCTTCTAGCTGTGTCCTCACATGGCAAAAGGGGCTGGCTAACTCTCTGGAGCCTCTTTTATGAGAACACTAATCCCATTGATGAAGGATCCACCTTCTTGGCCTAATCACCTCCTAGAAGCTCCACCTTCTAAAATTATTACATTGGCGGTTAGAATTTCAACATATAGATTTGGGGAGAACACAAATGGTTAGCCCATTGCATCTACCAAGGAGTTTGTATTTATCCATAAAAAATAATGAGAATCATTGAAGTGGTATTTAAGATATCACCAGATTAAAGTTTTACAAAAATCTCACTGGCAGTAGTTTAAGAAGGGGATCAGATGTTGGTAAATCAGGAAACAGTTGGTATATTTTAAATTTTTGGGGTAATCCAGGTGAAAAATGATGGAGTGATGAGCCTCAATTAAGATTGTCTAGGAATAGGATGGAGGAGTTGCATCTGAGACTTGTTAAATTGATATAGGATTGTTGGGACATGGTGGCAGATTGGAGTTAGGCCATATGGAACAGAGAGGAGTTAAGGATAATTTTCAAGTGTCTGGTTTGTTTGACTCTAATAGATAGGTAATGATATTATTCATGGCAGATGAGGACACAGAGGGGCCGGTATGTATGTTAATCTTCTGAGCCTCATTTCCCTGATCTGTAAAATAACTCTGCCCTTTCCGTCTCTGAGAATCATTTTTAAGACTCTTAGTCTGGGTTCTCCAGAGAAACAGAGCCAGTAGAGATAGCTGGATAGATAGCTGGATGGATGGATAGATGAATGCATGGATGGATGGATAGATAGATAGACAGATGATAAGGGGTTTATTAGAGAAATTGGCTCATATAATTATAAAGGCTGAGAAGTCCCACAATATACCACCTGCAAGCTGGAGAACCAGGGAATCAGTAACATGGCTCAGTCCAAGTCTGAAGGCCTGAGAACCTGGTGAGCTGCTGGTGCAAGTCCTGGAGTCCAAAGCCCAGGGAGCCTAGAGTTCAGATGTCCAAAGGCATGAGAAAAGGATGTCCCTGTTGCAGGAGGTGGGACAGGGGTAGGGGAGAAGAGAGAGAGGGGGAATTCGAGTTTTCTCTGCCCTTTTGTTCTATCCGGACCCTCAACTGACTGGATGGTGCCCACCCACATTGGGTAAGGGCAGATTTTCCTTATTCAGTCTACTGATTCAAATGCCAATCTCTTTTGGAAACAAACTCACATACATACCCAGATATAATGCTTTTCCAGCTATAGTTATCTAGGTATCCCTTAATCCAGTCAAGTTAATACCTAAAATTAACTATCACAAGGACCAAATAATGTAAAGTACTTAAAAATGATTTTAAATTATAAAGCAATTTCTAAAATTGTTTTTTATGATTAATTTACATTTAACCAGGTTGTATAATTAAAACAAAACCAAAATTAAAGAAGTATATAACTGCAAGAGGGCAAAAAACATTGTTTTTAATAGAAGGAACAAAATCTTTGGAGATGGCAAGAAACATGTCTATGCAATCCAGGCTCTTTTTCTCTTCTCTGTTTTTCCATCCCACACACTGACTTCATCATGTCATATGCTCAAGAAAAAAATCCACAGTTATTCTCTAATGCTTATTGGTTTAAGCCCAGACCCTTTTTCTCCTGTTCAAAGTTTATTAGCGCCTTGCAACTTTATCAAGTGACCTTTCCACTTTCAATCCTGGCATACACGTGTTCCTTGTCCCCTCATATACAGAGTGAACTCAGTAATCCATGGTTAAGATCATGGACAACACGTCAGTCTTCTCATCTGTTAAGCAGGTGTAATTACATCTATCTTACAGGACTGGTAACTAGATAAAATTAAATATACATGACATTTATGTAAATTGCTACATCCTATACCTGACAAAGAATAAAGGCTCACTGAATAGTATTTTATTATGCTTTTTATTTACTAATGTGAACTCTCTGCAGATAGATCCATTTGGCCCTTAGAAATCTTTCTCTCCTGCTCTCTAATTTTACAAATTACTCAAGCCCGTGATGGACTCTGATCTCTGCATTCAACCTTCCCTGTGTCTCCAGACCACCTGCTTTCTTCTGTTCTACTCCTGTCTTTTTGAATTTCTGTAACTTGTAGGGTCTGTCTCACATTTAATACTGGATTATTGAACCATTTGCTCTACGTTCACTTTGTCTCTTTAAAGTAGATTTCAAATTCCTCAAGTGATGTATCTAGCACAATGTAAGACACCCCGAAGACACAACAAAAGAGGTGATTTGAGAATCCGTGTGTCTTTTTGGGCTTCAGTTTTCAACATCTCTTCTTTGGGGGCATCTTGTTAAAGTTCTTATTTTCTAGTTCTCTCTTTGTATATCAAAATCAATCTTCATGCTCTAAAGGAAGAAAAATAAGTAAAAAACTGAGGTGGAAATTTGAACTCTTTTTAGCCTTGGTGTCAAAACTGAGGAGAATGTAGGTTTTAGTATATTTTTATCTTCTTATGCTTATTTTCTTTCATTATCTGACAATTTAAAAATTGCAATAATAATCACATTGTTCCCTAACTGTTCTAGGTAGAACCAAAGCCAAGATTATTTTATCTAACTATTAGGAAGGAGCTGTAGGAAGACACCTATAAAACATCCTTGCTTTCTTAATAAGAAAGAAGATTACCTTACAGCTGAAGGATAATTAGCCTCAGGCAGTGGATGCCTTGGCCAGACTATAGTAAAGGGTTTTGGCAAGATGCCTGGAGCAACATGGAGCATGAGCACTAAGGGACTGCTTAAGATGGAAGTATATTTATGGGATAACCCTTTAATTTCTTTTAAAATTCTATTTTTGGAAACTAGAAGTTGTGTAACTTGGGGAAAAGACTCAGACAGGCATTCTTTTGAATACATTCTCTGGTACTTAAAAAAGGGCAAATTTACTTAATCTCTTCAAACTCAGTTTCTTCTCTGTTAAATGGGAATGAAAAAAGAAAACATTTGACACCTTTCCATGTAGGCATTTGGAGAGTTATAATAATAAAACAACAATCTGATTCTTAGCTCTTTGAGCAACTGTAAATTACTTATAAGTGATTTGGCAACTCTTCCAACTTTCTACCAAAGCATAATTTTTAAAAAAATTTAAACATTACTATCATGTCAAAGATTTATTTAACTCATTAATGAAGGAACCAGCAGGATGTTAAAGCTGGTTCAAAGAGAATTTGTAAAACTGAGGATATTTAGGTTCTGAAGGAAAGACTGCTAGGATAAATTGCTAGATTTAGATATAATTGTTTTTTCACTTCCTACAGGGCAATAAAACTAACTTTTGGAGTAACCATATTCAGATATAATTTGCATTTCTATCAGACCACATGTAAAATTAACATATAACTTCAAAGATTTTGAGTCCTAATCAATGGTAATTGGTTAATCAAACAAAGCTACATTATCCTAGAAAATTAAATAATCTTGGAGAAGACCCATTAGATAATATTCCTATGGCAATGAAAGGACAAACAGTCATTATTTTATCTTATTCACAAATTTTTAATATATATTTTCACATTACATTTTTTTTTTCATGGGTCTCACTCTGTCACCCAGGCTGGAGTGCAGTGGTGTGATCATGACTCTCTGCAGCCATGACTGCCCAGACTCAAGCAATCCTCCTACCTCAGCCTCCTAGGTAGCAGAGGCTACAGGTGCATACCACCACATCAGGCTAATTTTTAAGAAATTATTTATAGAGATGGGGTATCGCTATGTCTCTTACCTGGTACTCCTGGGCTCAAATGATCCTCCCACCTCGGCCTCCCAAAGTGCTAGGATTACAGGCATGAGCCACCACACCTAGCCAACATTACCTTTTTATTTTCAATATTTTCTATCATTTTCACTCCTTGCTAATACCTTCAGTTCACCTACTATTTACTTTTTTTAACTTCTCTTTGTCCCTGTAAGTCTACCTGTTCCTAACTCCCTCTTTCCCATCAGCCATTTATTGCCCAATTATATCCACATCCTCTGGTCTTTTTTCTTCCTCTTCAAGTCATTGTTTGAGTCTGCCTTGGTTCTTATGCTAAAACTAGATTTAAACCAAGTTGACTGTGTACAACTATCAGCTTCCTTTTAGTATGAGAGATATTAAGATTTACTCTTTCCCTCTGAGTAACTCTACGTGGAATAAGGAAAGAAAATCTCAAGCAGAATTCTTCCACACACCTGAAATCTAAAACAAGTGGGCATAGAGTTCTATAAACTCCATGAAGTCCTGGCTCTGCCCTTTTGTCTGCTCCAAAATCACTTCATATGAAAGTTTCGCTTAAGGCAAATGTGCACTAGTCTGTGGCACACATTTTCTAACCAATTTTATTTTTAGCAGCAAGTGATCAAGAATGTTCGGAACCAGCATTCCAGAACCAATTAGGAATCAGATTTAGGGAGCCGTTACTATGGGTGGAAAGTATACTAGACTTTTATTCTCTGTTCATGTAAAAGTAGGAATGTATCTGTTATGTTCTAGCCCATCCTTGCACCTTGAACATGATCATTTTTCACCAATGAACACCCAGATCTAACGTCATGCTTATTAACAAGCCACTGATTTCACCAATGAAAATCCACTGGTAATATTCATTATGCTAATTGAGAAACCTCTGGTGTTGATCAGTGACAATGCTAACTGAGGCTTTGTAGATGCTATCTCTTATGTGTGGTTTTCTGAAAAATGTCAAGTAACCACCTCTGTAGTGTATCTCCAATTAGGGAAACTGTCCTCCCTGGACTTGTTACACTCATTTACATTACACGATCCAGGTTAGAAGCAGTTTAAAATAAAATACAATCTACAACACAACCTGGACTTAGCCTGTGTCTGAGTGGAGATATCACAACCTGTGCTGTCTGTAGAGGGCAGAGGTAACATGGCACTTGTGGGAGAAGATGTTTCCTGTCACTGAGCTCTGGAAGCTGGGACAGTAGCAAAACTTCTTTGGGAATATAGAACCCAGTCACCTCGGCTGTGGGGAATTGAGCAAGGACAGTGCTGGAGACTCTGAACTTCTCCCTGGTGGGTTGGGATATCCCTGAGGATGAGACTCCATTGTCCAACAATCGCAGTGGCTACAGTAACTGGGAAAATATGAGGCAGTGAAGTAAAGCAGCCTGACTTATTAAAAAGAAAGTATATATTTTTACATTGCTAATTTCTTTGGGGCACTAGCATCTGGCAGAGCTTCTAGGAAAAACAAAGACCAAAAGCAATGCTGGTTTAAATTCAACTGTAACTGTGTCAGGTTTTACATTATGATAAAATCTTAGCCTCTTTACAAGGAGGTTAAATCCCTAGTTGATTTGAAGTGAATTTAGTTTCTCCAAGATGAGCAAGACGAGACAAAAACATGACCCATTTCTTTTCTCCTCAGAGTTCAAGTTCTTGCTATATTTTTTCCTCTTCCCTCTGTCTTAAGAAGTTTTCTCACAGCTATCAGTGCAGAGAGATGCTCTTGCTCCTTGGGGAGTAGAAAGATTCATGGCTTCCTCCGACACAAAAGGCCCTGGATTATTTTAGGCAAAGAGAGCAGCCTGGAGTGATTCATTGGGCAGTGCTCATGTTGAGCCCTGGCCAGAGCTTTTACCTATTTGTGACAATATAATTTCATTTGCTTTTAGAGATGCCACTTTATGTCCCCTCTGTCAGACTAACTCAGAAATATATCAACCAGGAAAAACTTACAACTGCTCCTAGCAGTCTGCACTGCATATAGCCAGGTGGCAGAAGACAGAAATGGCATTTGATTTTGATTCTTCTCTTCTGAAATGAATGGTTGCATCAATTGCTGAAACTCCCTAAATCTGTGAATTCATGCAATACTATGATCTGCATGTAAGGATTTATCTCCTAGAATTGGGAACACAGTTTGTGTTCTAGTTTTAGAATCAATTTTTTGCTGCATAGAAGGTAAAGAACAGTTGTTTTTTCCTGTGTTTACATTGCCCAGGTTTCATCTTACTTTATTTTACTTTTTTCTCTTTATATTCATTTCCTGTTTTTATTTTTAATTTTTCAGGGACTTTATACATACAAGTGATTTTAATGCAAACATCATGAGCCCCCATGGATGCCCCTTGTAGTCTTATAAAATCATGATATTTTTGCCAGATGCTGATTCCATTTCTTTGCCTTTTTTTTTAGAGAGAACCATTAACATAATTTGTATTATGTTAATAATAAAAACCATTATTTTTATTATGTTAATAATAAAACCATTATTTTTATTCCCACGCATGTGTTTATATTTTAATACATACTTTTAGATCCATAAGTGTGCAATAGTTTTGGCTGTATACCAAACCTGTATGGTTTATGAATATTATAACTGCTGTATAATTTTCTTTTGTACAATTTTGCCATAATTTATTTCTCTTTTCTCTTGGGATATTTCCAATATTTCGTCACGACAAACAAAGCTGCAAAACTCATTCTTGTCCATGTTTCCATGTGTAAGGGTTGTCTAGGGGGTTCCCTTCCAAAAGGGAATTGCTAAAATTTTTTGATATTATATCTTCAACTTAACTAGATATTGCCAAATTGCTTTCCAAAGGAAAATGTTGGAGTTCTTCATACATTCTGGGTAGAACAATATTGTCAGTTATATGAAGAGCAAATATATTTTCCAGTCTCTTGCATGCATGTCTTTTTCTTTTGTCCACAGTTGTTGTTAAAGTAATTTTAATTTTATTTAAAAATATAAACAATTCCTTTATGTTTTGTGCATTCTGTGTCTTATTCTAAAAATGCTTTCATTTTACATGGTCATGACGATGTCACCCTCTCCCTCATCCTCTGATTCCTTTGTGTGAGCACTTTATGGATTGCCTTATGTTATACGAGCACTACCTGGTTCAATCCATGCTAATCTGGATCCAAATGTAGATGTAGCACCTTCTTAATGAATCTTCCTGCACAAATGCATTAGTGATCAAAGTACTAAAGATTTTATAGTAGCGACAAAGGAAGAGTTCACATCTTCCACTCCATTAGATAAATCAGTCTTTTCTGTTATCTGATTCTGTTCTGTCCCTTTGTTATATCTTGACCTAACCAGCACTTTCGCTAGCAGAATTAGCTGCTTATTTCTTCCTTTGGGGAGCAAAAATAACTCCTCTCTTTGCTTCATGGTAAACTTTTCCACCTATTTTGCTATAAAATATTGTTAACAGTTGACTTATAACTTAACAAGTAACAAGCATACAAAAGTAAAATCTCAATCATAGTGGGTCTCTCACTAAAATAATTTCTCATAATCATTAATTCAGTTAATCAATTAATATTTATTAAACATCAACTAAGTGCCAAGCATTGTACAAGTCACTGAATGAACAAAACATATCCCAGGTGGAAAAGATAGAGAAAGGGATTCTGAGAAGGCTTCTCTGAGGAGGTGACATTTCAGGTGAGATGGGAAGAACAGGAAACTAGCCATTTCATAGTACAAAAAATTGTTTAACAGGCTAAATGACAAATGCAAAAGCCAAATGAAGTGAAAAAGAGCTTAGCATATAGGAAGAACTAAAAGGATATCAATTATGGCTAAAAGGAATTATAGAAGGAGAAAAATGATATGGGATATAGATAGCGAGTGGTAGGGGTGAAATAATTTACTATCTTTTAGGTCTTCATAAAAAGGCTAATGATTTCATTTGCATTTTTTAGTATAACATTGGCTGTATATGGTAGATAGATTGATGATACACAAGAGTAGAAGGAAACAATTAGAAGTTACTACTAGGATCCAGATGAGATTTGATGATGGCCAAGATTAGTACGGTAACAGTAGAAAGGTGAAATAATACTTTTTAGAGGAAGAAATGGCAGAATTTACAGAAGAAACAAATTAAGAGAGTAAGGAAGAAAACAGAATCAAAGATGGTACCCAGTATTGTGACATGATTAAGAGTTGGATGATAAACTGACATATTGGAGACTGCCCTGGAATACATTCTAGGTAGAACAAAGATGATGGTGGTCAGGAGTTTTATCTTAGGCATATCACTTACAGACGCTTATAGGCATCTAAGTGTAGACCCTGAGTAAGCAGTTGGATCTAGATCTAGCTCAGAGAAGACGTAAATTTAGGAATTTCAACTAGTAGTAAAAGACAATGTTTTCTATTTCATGATAGAGCAATAGATATACAGATAGGAAAATGAATGAGAGAAGACCTTACTTTAGTTGTAGCCTAAGATATAGATTCCAGTGACCACAAGCCATGGCCTTGAACTTCTATGCATGGATCTTGGACAGATTTTTGTCTCAGAACACCCAAGAAAAGTCAAAGATGGCAATTTTCCATTTGGTCCCTTTAACAAATTTCATTTTTCCTTTAGGTGTCTGTTCTTTATCAGAATTTTCAGGGTTAAGGGCTAGAAAGCACTGCACCAATGTATTATCAAAGCAAGGAGACCAAAACCTGGCAGAGATACAACAAAAAAAGAAAAGTTCAGGCCAATATTTTTGATGAACATCTATGCAAAAATCCTCAACAAAATACTGTCAAACGAATCTAACAGCACACCAAAAAGCTTGTGCACCACTCTCAGGTAGGCTTCATCCCCAGGATGCAAGGTTGGTTCAACATATGCAAATCAAGAAATGTGATTCATCATATAAACAAAACTAAAGACAAAAACCACATGATTATCTCAATAGATGAAGAAAAGATTTGCAATAAAACTTAACATCCCTTAATGTTAAAAATTCCCAATACACTAGGTGTTGAAACAACATACCTTAAATAATAATAGAGCCATATATGACAAAGCCACAGCCAACATCTACTGAATGGGCAAAAGCTGGAAGTGTTCCCCTTGAAAACCAGCACAAGACATGGATGCCCTCTCTCACCACTCCTATTTAACATAGTATTGGAAGTCCTGGCCAGAGCAATCAGGCAAGAGAAAGAAGTAAAGGGCATTCAAATAGGAAGAGAGGAAATCAAACTATTCCTGTTTGCAGATGACATGATTGTATATTTAGAAAACACCATAGTCTCAGCCCAAAAGCCTCTTAAGCTGATAAGCAACTTTAGCAAAGTCTCAGGATACAAAATCAATGTGCAAAAATAGCTAGCATTTCTACATATTAACAGGCATGCCAAGAGCCCAATAACAAATGAATTCCCATTCACAATTGCCACAAAATGAATAAAATAACTAGGAAAACAGCTAACAAGGGAAGTGAAAGATCTCTACAAGGAGAACTACAAACCATTGCTCAAAGAAATTAGAGATGATACAAACAAATGGAAAAACATTCCATGCTCATGGATAGGAAGAATCAATATCATTAAAATGGCCATACTGCCCAAAGCAATTTATAGATTCAATGCTATTCCCAATAAACTACTATTGACATTTGTCACAGAATTAGAAAAATTTCTTTTAAAATTCATTTGGAGCCCAAAAAGAGCCTAACTAGCCAAGGCAATCCTAAGCAAAAAGAACAAAGCTGGAGGCATCATGCTACACAACTTCAAACTATACTACAGGGCTACAGCAAACAAAACAGCATGGTACTTGTACAAGAGCAGACACATAGACAAATGGAATAGAATAGAGAACTCAGAAATAAGATTGTACACCTATAACTATCTGATCTTCAACAAACCTGACAAAAACAAGCAATGGGGAAAGGATTCCCTATTCAATAAATGGTGCTAAAATAACTGGTTAGCCATGTGTAGCAGAATGAAACTGGACCCCTTCCTTACATCGTATTAAAGAATTAACCCAAATGGGTTAAAGACTTAAATGTAAAACCCAAAACTATAAAAATCCTGGAAGACAGCTTAGGCAATACCATTCAGGACATAGGCATGGGCAAATATTTCATGATGAAGACGTCAAAAGCAATTGCACCACAAGCAAAAATGGACAAATGGGATCTAATTAAACTAAAGACCTTCTGCACAGCAAAATGAACTATCAAGAGAATAAACAGACAATCTACAGAATGGGAGAAAATTTTTACAAACTATGCATCTGACAAAGGTCTAATACCTAGCATTTATATGGAACTTAAATTTACAATAAAAAAAAAAGATGCCATTAAAAAGTGGGCAAAAGACATGAACAGACGCTTTTCAAAAGAAGACATACATGTGGCCAATAAGCATATGAAAAAAAGCTCAATATCACTAATCGTTAGAGAAATGCAAATCAAAACCACAATGAGATACAATCTCACACCAGTCAGAATGGCTATTATTAAAAGGTCAAAAAATAACAGATGCTGGCAAAATTGTGGAGAAAAAGGAATGCTTACACACTATCGGTGAGAGTGTAAATTAGTTCAATCATTGTGGAAGACAATATGGCAATTCCTCAAAGACCTAAAGCCAGAAATACCATTTGACCCAGGAATTCCATTACTGGGTATATACCCAAAGGAGTATAAATTGTTCTATTATAAAGACACATGTGTATGTTATGTTCATTGCAGCACTATTCACAATAGCAAAGACATAGAATTAACCCAAGTGCTTATCAATGATAGACTGGATACAACAAATGGGGTACATATACACTATGGAATACTATGCACCCATAAAAAAGAATGAGATCATGTCCTTTGCAGAGACATGAATGGAGCTGGAGGCCATTATTCTTAGCAGACTAATGGAGGTATGGAAAACCAGATACAACAGGTTCTCATTTATAAGTTGGAGCTAAATGTTAAGAATTCATGGACATGTAGAGGAGAACAACACACACTGGAGCCTATCAGAGGGTTGGGGGTGGGAGGAGGCAGAAGATCAGAAACACTAACTAATGGATACTAAGCTTAATACCTGGGTGATGAAATAATTGGTACAACAAACTCCCATGGCACACGTTTACCTATGTAACAAACCTTCATATCCTGAACATGTACCCCTGAACTTAAAAGTTAAAAAAAAGCAATGAGATGATTGCACACATTGAAGGAAAATTGGATTATATCATATGAGGTTTATTGAGAGATTTGTATTATAAAATGTAATTATCAATGGGTAACAAGACTGACGTGCTGGTGTTTGAGCAACATTAATAGTTATAAAATTTTTTCTTGGTTTTCTGTTGATATTACCAAAGTAGATTTATTGATCATTTCTATGTAACTGATAAGGTATTTGATACTGTAGTGGGTTGTATTTAGTTTTTCTTACTGCAGGTAAAATGATGAATATTCAAGGTTCTTTTTTTAAAAAAGATAATTAATTTCTGGCTTTACTGAGGGATGTTTGAGGTTATTTGGCTAAATCTTCTGTATGGCCACGGATGGATGTACATATCTTATACTTTATTTTCAATGCTTATTCCACTTATATTTGCCTTCAGCTGCTACTTGCAGGCAAAATTCTAGGCTCAGTCATCCAGTCTTACTGATGACAAGTATACTTACTAGTCAGAAAATACTGGGTGCCTACTATGAACCAGCTACTATGGTACCCATGAGAATTACCAGAAAACTAGTTCATCATTCCTGACTTGAAGAAGCTTACAGTCCAGAAAAGAAATAGATTTGTAATTACCTACATACACTGCAATATAGAATGGAAAAATAGTTATAATAGATTTTAAAAAACATGCTATGTCATTTCCAGGAAACAATGACCACTTGGGTTTACACAATCTCCCTAGTGAGATGAATGAAAACCAATAAAAAACAAACAAACAAACAAACAAAACACCAAACAAACTAGCAAACAACCTGGTAGATCATTAGTAGAGTAAAACAAAGAAAGGGAAATAACTGAGTGCCCTAAATTTCCCCAAGTGGCAGCCAAAAACAGAATCAAAATACTGTAGTATGGCATGGCATGTCTCTAAACCACAGATCCAAAAGTTAAGATGCAATATTGGTGGGTATATTAATCATGGTAGGCAAATTGTTAAAACATGCAACGTTAAAGCCTCAGTTTTTAAGATACTACAGGTTTCTTTCTTACTCATTTCATAGTTCAAAATGGTTATTCATGTGAGGTAGTTTCTAGGTTCTTTCCTTCTGGATCCTTCCTTCTCTAGGCCCTCCGTGTCCTTTACATTAAGGGAAGAAAGGTAGAAAAGCATATATGAGAAGTTTTTATGGAATAGACTTATATGTGGTAGATATCACCTGGTCAGAAGTCCTCAGTGACATGCCCAACTTTACCTGCAAGGGAGGCTGGAAAATGTAATCTGTATGTGTGCAGAGAAGGAAAGGCAAGGGTTTTGATAAATATAGCAGTCTCTGCCACAGAGTCTACAAAATCCCTAAAATTCCCATTAGTCATCCCCAAACTGGAGAGAAGTGAAACAACAGACATTTTCTTCCCTTCTCTCTCTATTGATTAGAGGCGAGAATTTAAGTTACTCACATTCAATGTCACACAGGTATCATGTTTCAGAGCCAGGTTTCAAATCCAGGCAGCCAGTTCCAAAATCTGCTCTCAACCTTTATGCTATATTACCAATATCCACAGGAGCCACTTACCAAAGAACAGAGGATGATGGCCTATGGATTGGACAGATCTTGTAAAAGCTGAACATTGTATTTCTAACATTTCTTCAGGATAGATTCTTAAATGTACAAATATTGGGTCATTGGATATAATGTCCAGTCGCTTTCCTGAAAAGTTGCTCTGATTTATGTCCTATAAGAAGTATATGCAAGTGCTTCCCTCATCACATTATTACCAACATGGAGTACTAAGATTTATTTCATCTTTGCCAGTTATATAGGTAGATTAGGAAGCATTTATTCTGACTGTAGGATTGGAGAAATTTTCACAGAAAATGTGGCATCCAAGTTCATCAATGAGGGCACAGCCAAAGCAAAGTGGAATGGCCTGGAAGACTATGGGCTATTTGGGGAAGGCAAGGTAGCCTGAGCTAGCCCCAGTGTAGACGGCTACATTATTGAGCCCTCACACTGTGATATGATTCTGGAGAACAATGAAAACCAGGGTGAAATATAATGACTTTGTCATAATCAGTTTAGAGGTGAGAGGCAATTATAGTCTGAAAGAAAGTAGCCCCAAAATAAGCTTTGAGTGAGGCATTTCCCTATGACAGGTACATATCTTATACACGTATACTTATATATATTATATATGATATATATATGCACACACACACATATATACACATACACATTCCTTCCCTTGTTACCACCCTCTTCATACTATCATTTTCAAACAAGTAACCGTTTTGTTTTAAAAACTGCTGATTGGGTTCATATAGGATTGTGTGTATCGGTGTAAAATAAATTCACTAATGGGATGACAGGTGTGAGGGTTTTCAGCTTTGAAATACATCCAACTAGGGACATTTTCATTCTATGAGAAGTCTATGCTAATATAACATTCACACTCAGAGGAGAAGTTTAAATTGCAAATTTTGAAAAGCTTGAAGTCAGTAAATAATATTTTTGGGAGAGGAGTAGTGGTGCCAAGACAGTATCAGTGAGGAAGGCTAAATGGAAGGAATGTGTTTGCCAGGTGTGAATTCTCTGCTGGAGCTGAAATCACCTGTGAAGCCTGGGACTGGCAATGAATTTTGCTCCTTTCTGACAGGGGATTGCAAACTTTAAAGTACATTAGTATCACCTGGAGGGCTTGTAAAACCAAATTGCTCAGCCTCACCTCCAGAGCTACTGACTCAAGAGGGTTGGGGTCAGGCCCGAGAATTTCCATTTCTAAGAAATTCCCAGGTGATGCCTGTTCCAGGAACTACATTTTGAGAACCATTGCTCTAAAAAAATGCTAATAGTAAACTTGCTTGTTAGAGAAGGTGGCAGAGAATAACTAAATAATCACAATGAAAGATTTTGCCTGTTGAAGTTCAGTCTGGCTAATGTTTCTCCATAGCTTTGAAAGGTTGCTTTATTTCTTGGAAGGACATGATGCAAGGAAGGAGCAGGGACAAGAGGTAGGTGGAGATATTTTCCTCACCCTCCCAGGGACCTGATCCTAACTCTTTCCTTTTCCTAACTGCCCCTTTGGAAGGAGAGAAATCCGACGTCTCCCAGGCTGCTGCAGCCACTGCTGAGAGCAGCATCTTATGCCAGTTTCCCCTGGCGGCTTCCCAGCCAGCCAGCCACTCACCCTCCGTGATGATGTCAGCACTTGCTGCTTCATCACACCTGGCTGAAGGAATCAGATAAGCTCCACGGGAAGAGGCCCGAGGAATGAGCACAGTCTTGACAGGTGAACCAAAGAGGCTTTTGTTTTCCGGGCTGGGGCTGGCTGCCAGGTTGTGGATTTCTGTCAGTCAGCTGGCTGCTACACTTCTTTGCTTCTCTATTTTCCCGAAAAAGAAACCATTAGTGATTTGCAAAGCTGCTCCAGCGGATGTAGGGTTTCAATGTGAGACCGAGATGGGGTTAGAATGGGGAAGCCTTCTCTCTACTTTGGCTAGAAGCCTCTGACAGGAGTGGGGCTTATTAATAATTGCAGCCAAGGGGGTATGTAGACAGTTGTGCACTCTGGTAGTGAGTGGGTCCTGCCTGGAAGCTTCTGATAGAATTCCTGAGTGATGCTTTTCCAGTTTCAGCGTGGGCTATGTCCTGAAGAATGGGCTGGGAAACAGCTTTACATTCAGCCCCTCGAGGCAGGTCACTCATCTGGGTTTGTTGCCCTGTCTGATGCTCCCCTACTTGGGACACCGGTGAGTTTTGTGCCCACTGTGATTGCTGCTCTGTATGTCTGGTGAAAATCATAGAGATATGTTTAAGAGTTAGAATATTTAAAGAAAACCCGTCCAGAGAATTTTTATCCAATCCTACTCATGTTGGATCAGCCAAGGTGGCAATGGGCTAACCTCAGCATCAGGCTACTTCTCTCTCCATGTGGTTTGTTGGGCGTGGGGGATGAGGAACTGTGTGTGTGTGTGTGTGTGTGTGTGTGTGTGTGTGTGTGTGTGTGTGTTGTGGGAGTGGCTTCCTCTCTGGATATATTTATTCACAGATCAAAATCTTTGTAAAGGGAGTTTTTTTGTTTTTGGGTTTGTGTGTGTGTGGTTTTTTTTTTTTTTTTTTTTACAACATTACAATTGTTTACAGGTCTAGAGAATGGTCCTAAGAATCATTTCCTTAGGTAGAAGGGATGGGAGGGCAAGATAATACATTCTTTCTGTGGTACAAGATTGAGAAATGACCCCAGTGACTCACTGAGTTACCTGGAAAACCAGCTGAGACTGGGGGGCTTTCTTTTTTTCAGCAGCAAGGGGCAACCCAAGCTCAGCTTACCCCAGGACTTGTGGCTTTCTCTCCTCTCAGGGAGAATGAAACTCTCATGGCCCCAAGGCTTTCAGGTGCTGGGCAGAGAGTGCTTCCAAATACCTTCTGAAAATAGCTGGCGCCCAAGTCTACAATGAGTGGTACCAAAATGGTCTGATCATTCCTCCACAGACAGAGCTGCTTTGATGCTTACTCTATAACAAGGCTTCTCAACTGTGGTACTCTTGGTATTTTGGGCCAGGTAATGTTTTGTTATGGAGGGCTGTCCTGTGCACTGTAGGATGTTTAACAGCATCCTGGCCTCAACTCGATGTTAGTAGCAACCCTCGTCCCCAGTTATAACAACCAAAAGTGTCTTCAGATATCACCAGATGTCACTTGGGGATGAAAATTGTCTGTAGTTGAGAATCACTGACTTATAAGAAGGGAGGTGCAGCATGGGTGGGAATCTTCCACTGGAACAAAAACCCATTACTGTGTGACCAGGTGATTGCCCAGGACCCAGCATACCTCCCCATAGGAGGATGGAAGTTACGCCTTCTCTTCACTCACTGACCACATGTCTTAATCATGGTTTGTCCAAAATCAGATCCCAAGATGTAGATTCACATAATTTACTTGGGAGAACAAGGAAGCATAAGTGAAAGAATGAAAGTAAGATTGGAACCAGGAAGGTTAATGCAATATATTTTAATGAGTAGATTACTTCAGATAGATGAGGCTTGATGCCTCTCAGTAACGTTTGAGGAACAGTGTAGAATGCACTTCAAAAACGTCCCTCCAAGAATGCAATAGTTGAGGATTATCCACTCACTCTCACCCTGAAATTGGTAGAGGCTGCCCCTGAAGACATGCAGGTTGTTCCTAGTTGATACCCAGCAAGCTAGGGTGGGGCTGCAAGAAAGTCCTCAAGAAGACTTGAAGAAAGATGGCAGGTGCTTAAGGTTGGAAGCTCTCAGAATGCTGGAAACTGTCTGCTTTAGCTATAAGTGAGTTTAGGTGTGTTGAGAGGATCAGTTGGTTGGAACTTCAACAGCTTTTTCTATATTCTTTGTGAGTTTCCTCTTTCCTCAATATAGTGTGTTCCTTAACCCATAGCATGTGATATTGAGGAATTTGTCCCAATTTCTGGTGCATGACAACAAGATCCACATAGGGACCTTACTTGAAGGATACTGATTGCTATTATGTGGGCTAAAAGGAAAGATTTCTGAATAGATCTTGGTTAAAGAAAGCAAAAACTATAAGGAGAAGAGAGAAGCAGCTCAGTGCTTTCTGAAAATGCCGGAGTATCTGAAGGTTTGCTTTGCAGATGGCCCTGAAACTGTTAAAATTAATGTGTATCCTTTTCCATGTCGTCTGTCTTTACAAGGGATTTGTGATTTATCAGGGACATGCCTGTGTTAAAGAGCATGTGGAACATCCCTGGGACTTAGTATGCAGACAGCATGCTTCCTAGGTACTCTGAATTCTAGCAAGTCTGATGAAAGATGGGAATTAGAGTTATTGCTGTTTTCTGTGAATAAGGGAATTGAGATGCAATGTGGAGTGTCTACAGGGATTTCAAAGACCTTAACTGGTTTTATGAGAGGCCACAATAGCCCAGGATTATTGTTCTTGCCTATGGGCGGACAGGTTTGAATGCCAGCTGGAGTAGTTTGAATTAGATAGGACTAGCCATAAGCTTTTGAAGCTTGCCTAGTAAGGAAGTGACATGATGAAAATGGTGGTGGAGGACTTCATTCTCACAGCTGTTGGAGGGCAATTATTCACAAATACTTTAGTGGCTGACTGGCTGGGTGAGAGGCAAGAGAGGCTGGAGTGGGAGAGACCCACCAAGAAGCTGTTATAATAATACAGGGTAAGATGGTGAAGATTGTAGAATCAAATCGAAATCCGGATAAGAATTTCAATATTCTAGAGGTCCTTTCTAGATCTAAAAATAGTAAGGCAATCCTAGGCTGTCTTAATATTAATGTAGAAAGTGTATTCTGAGAAGTCTCCCTATAAATCTTGGAATTATCTCATGTTGTAGCTGGAAGGATCTAGGGTCATCTACTCCAGTAGTGGCTAATTTGAATGTCTTTTGAGGCCAGACAGGTAAGGTAAATGTGTGGAGCCGGTATGTCTTTAATGTATATACCTACATTGTGTGGACGCGGAATGTTGGGTGCTGTGCAGCATTATGGTGGAACCAGCTCACAAGAGCTGATTGTTAGATTTTCAGAAAATGTGTAAGTTGGTTGACATCACAGTGGTAACTTGAAATTAAACCTAGCAGGAGTATTTACACCATTGAAATGGGCAAATACTACAAATCAGAGCTCCCCGTCTCCCAGGACCTTGTTGTTAGACGTTTGTCAGCAGCACACCACTGGTACTGCAACAAACAAGAGCCACATGCCTAGGCACTTCAACCTGGAAGGTCTGGTGGGAACATGGGCTATTTCCAGATGTTCTAATTTCAAGAATCAAACACTTCATTTTATGCATGATGTAATTCAGGCCTAGGTGGGAGTGTGGCATATTTGAGTAAATCACGAAGACCAGAGTAGAAGGAACAAAGAGACAGATCCCTCAGTCAAACAGCATGCTATTAAAACAGGTATTCATTCTCTATGCATCGCTTTAAGATAATTGGACAAAAGATACTCCACAAATATGAAAAAAAAGAGGCATGGCATTCTTTAGCCTTAGCATGTAACATCTCTTTTATGTTAGTTATTGGGTTAGGTGTGTATGGCCAAAGAACTGATGAGATCAGGGACTACCAAGTAACAGGGGAATATTTGCTATTTCTCTAATCAGTTACTTTCACTAAGAAGCAAATACAAAAGCAAATATAAGAAAAATTAGACACGCTGAGATTTGACTCTTAGGTGGGTATTGCAATTCTTAAGCTCCCCCTATACCCGTGGAAAGAAACAGGTGCTTTCTGTGATCCCTCTTAATTTAAACCTTGGGAGACAATTTTGCATGATTGACACAGATGGCTTATGCTTACATTGCCTCAATACTATTTCAATAGATTGTTTTCTCTTTTCCATTAAAAAAAAATTAGAACTTCATATCATTCTAGACAACTCACAGGCAACTGGGAAAGAATCCTAAATTTAGCTAATTTCATAAAAAAGGATCTAAAGTACACTTCAGCAGCTTCATATCTGCTGAGTAGTAAAAGAAGTCTCTCCTAATTGACTGTTGTTCATGTAGAAGATTCTGAGGAAAAAAATAACAATTAAGCTAAAAGCTACCTTTGTGTCATAAATCTAAGTACCTTGACAAAGATGACTTATTTTAAATTCATTGCAAAGAACTTTTGCAAAATTATATAGGATTTTGAAAGGCTTTCTTTATACATAGAACAATATAATCAAGTAGTTAATTTCTTTCTCTTAACTTGGAAACTTTAATTAAGGTTTCCTGTTCTATAACCTTGTCAGATCACTGTCCTGGCTTGGTCTTAAAATAAGTTTTATGGCCTTGTTGACCTTCATTTACCTTAGAAATAGAAACAAGTCAACCTTCTTTCCCTCAAAGTGAGAGGAGAAAAGCTCTGTACATCTTAAAATACTGCAAACTTACTGGGCTGGTGGCTTGGAATTTAGTAGTTTTTTAGTGTTCTCTTAGAAATGTGTGCTAGCTCATTAACCACTGCTCATGCCCTCTTTAATTGCTCTTTATCTTCACACCATTACAAGTTTTGCTCTTTCTAAAACCAGTTTAACACAGGAGGCCATCAGAAAGGAGTTATTTTATTGACTAGAAACCGGAGCCGTACTATTTATAGATCGGATGAAGGCAAGCCTTAAGGGATGGCTACACGTTCCTCACCTGGTCTCCTCTCTTCTAAGAACTTTGCAGGGTTGCTCTTCTCAGCCCCTTGGTGACAAGGTTGAGGCCCTAGGAGCAGTTCTAAACCAATGAGCTGTGGTATCTGCTGACTGGCAATGTTCTGATTCATAGCTGATCTATCAGCAGGACTCAGAGTGAGTGACTTTGGTAACAGAGCGTCCCCGCCCCCTCCTCTGGTGCCCCACATGGATGTGTAGTATAAGCAAGAAAGGAACTTATTTTAAGCCACTGAGATTTGGGCACTAGCTGTTACTGTACTGTAACCTAGCCTGTCCTGAGTGATACCCAGCAGTCCTGTGATTCTGAGAGAGGTGACTCAAAGTCGAGAGAAGTGCCTTGTACCCCTGAGTGCTTTGTTGTTCTCCGAGTTATCTGATGACTGGGGTGTGAAAGCTCAGAAAGACCTTCAGTCATGCAGAAAATTTATAGTCAGTTTTAATGACTAATTCTTAACCCCTACCACCATAACCACTATGACTATTCTTTTCTCTTTCCGTTTTCTCAAACTGACTTTTGCACTAAGACTTGATGGGTGAGAAGAAGCCAGATTGTTTGTATTTTGGATGAGGGTAAGGTTTTCAAGTTTAAAAAGCTAGTGCAAAGGCCCAGAGGCGAGAAAGAGCTTGACATGTTAATCTCAATGGAAGGGTACAAAGTATCCTATAATGGATTCTGTGGGTTCCCTCCACCCCAGGTTCTATCTCCAGCACAGTGCACTCAGTGATTGTCGGCTGCTAATGGCTCACAGCAGCCACCTTCTTTGGAGCATTGCTCTCCACACCTGGGAGGCACCAAAACCAGGAGCTTCTTACTCCTTCCCTCCCCCTTCTCAGGAGGGGGAGCCCACAGCTAATGACTGACTGCCTTGGGGAACAAAATGCTGTACCATTGCCTCCAGGGAGGATACTTCTGCTTTGTAATGTATGTCCTAGAGCACCTCCTCACTCTCAAACAGGCAAATCTGGATCCTACCTGAGGCTTCTGTCTCCTTTACAGTAGCAAGCAGTAAGTAATAAAGCAACTGTCATAGTCTATTACTGCTGCCGTAACAAAATACCTGAGATGGTTAATTTATAAAGAACAGACATAGATTGCTCACAGTTTTATTGCTGGGAGGTCCAAGATAAAGGTGCCAGCAGGTTTCTGTCCGGTGAGGGCCCAGTCTCTGTCTCCCAGATGGTGCCTTGAATGCTGCCTCTTCTGGAGGGGAGAAAAACTGTTCCTCATGTGTCAGAAGAGCAAAAGTGGAGCAATGTTGTGTCCGGACATGATGGAAAGTAGAAGAAAACAAACCCACTCCCACAAACCCTTTTTATACTGGGATGAATCCATTCACAAGGGTGGAGCCCGCATGACCTAAACACCTCCCATTAAGCCCCACCCATGAACATTGGTGTATTGGGGATTAAATTTCAATGTGAGTTTTGGAGGGGAAAAAAACATTCAAACCATAGCACAATCCTTGTTTAGCCCCTTTCTCTTTTCTATCCTGCTTTCCTCATCCCATTATACATTCGTTTCTTCAACACGTTATATGCATCCAGGTCTCTGTCTCATGCTCTGCTTCTAGAGAACTCAAGAGAACACAGGTACTGTGATAGGAAAGGGTACTGTGAGCAAAATATGTGAAGAAACACTGCATGCTATTAACTTTTCTTAGAAGTTCCTCATAACTAATGGGGCATTAAATCCTCTTAAGTCCTGCAACAGAGAAATTTGTTTAACCTTGAATAATCTATTTAACTTTGAGACTTTAAAGAGCTCTGATATGGAATCAGGGATCTCAGCTTCAGACCCCTGCTTTGCAGTTACTAGTTGTGTAATCTCATACAAGGTCCCTAATCCTGTTGAACTTCCCTTTCCTCTCAGTAAAATGATATTATATTCATTGCTAGTGAAAAAGTAAATATGTAAAATAAAATAGCCACTTTGTAAAATAGTTTGGCAGGTTTTTTTTTTGTAAAGTTAAACATAAATTTATAAACCACCAATACTCCTAGGTTTCCTCCCAAGACAAATGACAATGTATGTCAACACAGACATACACACAGGATTCATAGCATTATTTATAATGGAACAAAAATGGAGACAACCTAAATGTCTACCAGCTGTGGTATAGCCCCATAGTGCGATACTACTCAGCAGTAAAAAGGAAAGAACTACTGATACGTGCTACAGCACAAACCTCAAAAACATTATGCTATGGGTACAAAGACAGAAATAGAAGACAACAGAGCATGTGATTCCATTTGTACAAAATTCCTAAATCAGAGGTTGCCTGGGCTTTGGGTTAGTAGTGGGGGTTGACTGCAAATGAGCACAGGGAAACTTTTGGGGGTGATGGAAATGTTTTAAAATTGGATAGCGGAGATGGTTGTGTAACTTTATAAACTTAATGACCATCAGTTGAATTTTGTATTTACAACGGCTGATATGGTATGCATGCCACACCTCAATGAAACTGCTACGACACGCTCTGAGAGAGTACTTTCTTGTTCTGACCTGCCTTAAAAATATATTTTTTGTAGATATAGGAATTTGCCTAATAAAAAATAGTTTTAAGGAAAAGGAAGGAGGACTGTAATAGTTACCTGGTGGGATTACTGTGAGGATCGCCTGAGATAAGCACTCAGTGTTTGATACATGTTAACTATTGTTGTTTTGTTATTGTAATTTCTGTTGTAGTTGAGCCAGCATTTCCTCACTTATTTTTATTTTTTTTGTGGAACATTATTTTTTTAATTTTTTTTATTATACTTTAAGTTTTAGGGAACATGTGCACAATATGCAGGTTTGTTACATATGTATCCATGTGCCATGTTGGTGTGCTGCACCCATTAACTCGTCATTTAACATTAGGTATATCTCCTCACTTATTTTTAAGAGCAAAACTTATTTCTCTAGGAATATAAATATGATAATGGGATATTTGGGGATCTGTTATCTAAGGCATTTTACGCATTGGCTTTTTTTCCTTTTTACCACTGTGGTTTATTTTGTTTGTTTGTTTTCCTTGTAACTTACCTGGGGTATGTTGAATTGAAGAAAAGCTTTTTTATTTCCTACCTACAGACAGACTGCAAAACATGCTTTTTCAGTGTTTTGGATGCAATAAAATATTAGTTTGTGGGTTCTAGTAAGGACACAGAGTTCTACAACAGGTATTCCGTTCTGATAAAATTCATATTATTTTTGAGGAATTGAATACAGTATGTTAAGCTAAATGTCTCTGAAAAACCAATACATATTTTCCCTTTACATCTTTTAGACATTACACCGAAAATCTCACCTAGGTGACCTTGTGTTTTTAAAGGCAAATACATCTGCTGGTGTATTATTGTTTTTGGCTTAGCCAGAAATTATTGTTAATTTTGCCCCCCAAAAGGCAGATTACTAAAATACATTAGTGTTTTGGGCATGTGCAGTATAGAACAATTTGGACCAATTTAAGCCGTCAGGGTAAGATTGCACCCAAACAGAAGTGCTTGTAGAAATGAATTGACGACTCCAGTAGTTTTAAATCAATGCATGCTGGGCAATCAGACTCCCTTATCGCTCCCTAAAATGACCTGCTTAAAGGAAATTGAAGCACTGTTATAGTTGAGATAGCTGTGCAATCCACATGCTCAAAGTGGTGATCACCTTCAAATTTAAGCACTTAATTTAAGAGCTCCAATAATTTTAAATTGCTATGTGCCGCAAAGAGTGACAGACGGTTACCAGAGTGCGCCAGTATTTTTAAAACACTTCTGTTCAGTGTAATATATTTCTGTGGAAAGGTTCACAGCAAGTTGAAACAAATTTCCAAATTAACATTGAAAAATGAAAAGCGACATAGTGACAAACTTCAGGTTGGTTTTCTTTTTTTCTTTTCCTTTTTCTTTTCCCCCAGCCAAGAGAAAGGAGTAAGCCTAGTCACTCCTCTTTCCTTTGTATTGAAAAGCCACAGGGATTTGTCAGGAGCTAAAAATAAGTCTGTCTTTTTAAGTATGGAACCCCCTGGCGAAGCCACACTTGGCAGCAGAATAGCTCTGTAGAGAGGACCAGGGAGAATGGCCCTTGGAGCCAAAGGGAGAGAGACAGCTTGCATTAATCCAGCTGGGCTCTGAAAATCCCTGCTTGAGTTTTGAAGCACTAGGGGAGGAAACCGGAACCTGGACCCAGGGTAGTGAAATTTACATGGTGCAATCCGGATGGCTCAGGGAACCAGGGGCTGTGTCTGGAAGTGCCTCTGTGTCACCTGTCTCTCCTCTCCTGCCCTGAATTTCCTCTACATGTCAGGTCGTTGGCCCTGCCCTGGGCTCACCCCGCCCCCTGGAAGTTCTGTTCATTGGGCTGGGCATGCCTCTCCCCTCTTTCTTCTTGTTCCTCCTATCTTCCTTTGATGTGAAGTCCCTCTGCTTTCCTGGATATCTAAATTACCAGTTATGGCTCAGCATTCATTCCTTTCCTTCCCTGCCTCCACATTTATTTCTCTCCATCCCATCCTTACAATATCCTTCTAAATTTCTAATAGGGTCTAATTTTTCTTCTGCAATTGGATTCACAGCCAATAGCCTCTTTTAAACTCTTCATTTAAAACCGAAACATTTTAGAAATCTATTTTGATACACTTTTCATACAATAAAACATACCCATTTTTGTTGCATAGGTTTTGTTGTTGTTTTGGAAAAATTTGCATCTAAGTAACCATCACTACAATCAAGATGTAGAATATTTGTCACCCCAAATGTTCCTTCATCTCCCTTTGTGGTCAGTTCCTCTGACCCTGGCCCTAGGGAACCACTGATCTGTTTTCTGTCACTGCAGATTAATTGTGCTTGATTCTTCACTAATAAAATGGTGATTAGAACTGCCACTCTACAGGTTGTCCTGCGACTGAGGGGGGAACTAGTGTGTCTCAGCAACACGGTTCCTACCCCCTGGGGACTGGGGGAAGAGCCTTAAATAGCCTCCTACAGGCCTGAATTTCTTTTGAAATTTTCTGTTTAAGTTAAAAATGTTATGCTATTTCTCATTTTGTTGAATTTACATCCATGTTTGTTGTAACTTAAAAATTATATTCTAAATCACCATCCAGTAAAAAAAAAATGCTCCTGGAAGATGCACTATATTTACTCAGTGGTTTCCAGCATGGTCTGACTTACTGATACTCCGCCTGCAATGAGGGACTATCTAGGAGCTAACTCAGTTTGAGGAGATACTTAAAATATTCCTCCTAGCCAGTCCTGCCACAGAGCTGTCACTCAGGATCCTCATTCTCTTATTAAGTTCAGTCATAAACAAAAGTTGATTTAGTAGTGTGGGCCTTCTCAAAACAGTACTTGGGGAGGAACATGGTTCAAGAAAACTTTCATTTGGCAATACACATCCAAGGCAGAAATGGACTCATCTGTAGGCCTTACACGCTTAGAGGCTACCTTTACATATGGAATTCTTGACTGCATTTATAGGGTTTATTCAATATTATTATTATTAGTCTATATATATTGAATTTCTTGTATATGCCAGGCACTGTTCTAAGTGCACCATTGCTTTTTGCATTTAATTTACAAGATTCTGCAAAGTAGAAACTGAAATCTTCATACTGTTGATGAAGAAACTGGCCCCTCAGAGGTATTTATCCCAAGTTACTAAAACTTGCGCAAGTACCACAGCAAGTAAATTTGCAATTATAGCCGCACTAAACCCCAAACTTATTCATCAGTAGCATCTCTGTATTAAAACACATCTGATACCAAAATAAAAGGTGGACCTCCAATGAACTATTATCTCAGATTTAGTAGGTCTTTCCATTGTTGAATGAGATGCTTTTGCCAGGAGTCTGCGATGATGATGATGGTGTGTGTGTGTGTGTGTCTGTGTCTGTGTCTGTCTGTCTGTCTGTTGTCTTCTCCCCTCTATTACCCTACTTCACCTCCCTTTCCTGTCCTGGTTCAGAACTGGAAAGGATGGTTCCCTCTGGAAAGTCAGCTCTCTGGGGTTGACAAATGGCCTTGATCTTCTATGTGAAAAGGGTCTCAGAAGAGAAATTGGTGAATGATATGCTATGGGGCTGTGCTGGAGGGCATCAGTCACTTGGGCTGCCTGGACACCTGTGACTAGGGCTGAAAGGGGTTATGGATTCCAGCTAAAACAGGGAGGGGTGGATAGCAAGACTTGATTTGAGAGGCTTGTATTCTGTTGCAGCCAACTCGCACAGAAATAGACAGGGCCTGGCTGCTGTGGGATGCAGGGATGAGGGCACAACATGTCCTTGGTTCTAGGGAAGGATTCGGTTCCAAATGGAAGCTAAACATCTTGCCTCCTGTCTCCCTGGCAGCCCCCTCCGATCCCCATAGAGGAAGGGCGACTTTTCATTTGGAACAATGCTAATGGAGTCATTCGGGTCAGTGTCTCCGAGATAAAATCTGTCACTCCCTTCTGCAGGCTCGTTATTTCTACCTTCAGGCGGCAAGGAGGCAGCAGGCAGCAGAACACAAGAGGATAGGGCTGTTCCCTCTCAGGGCGCGGTCTCTCTCGCTCCCTCTCGCTCTCTCTCTCTCTCTTTCTCTCTCTATATGTATGTGTGTGTGTGTGTGTGTGCGCGCGCGCATGATTGTGGTCTTAAAGGTGTGATGAATTACGGGCAAACCTTTTGTCTTAAACAGGGTGCCGGTGTTTACATTCTGTACATAAATTTTATTTCCCTGAAAGTCTGCCCCCAACCTACTTCTGTATATGCTTTAGTATAGCCATTTAACAACACCAACAATAACAAAAGAATAAGCTGCACACAGGGCCGGACTTGGCCTGAAACTACATCCCACATAGCTCTAATTGTTCAGTAATTTAAACAGAAGAGTGGCATTATGTTGACTCGGCGATTTAAAATTATGCTAAAGCAGGATTTTGCCAGCTGGATCCTTGGCCTCGTTCAGGAACATACTTGGCTGTGTGCAACAGGGACCACTAATCCATGAGGATAGAGAAAATGAAAATTTTTAAAAAGGCAGAGTATTCTCCAAACCAGCAAACCATCACCAATCAAAGTGCCAGGACTTTAGGATAAGTAGAGACCCTTTGGTTACTTAGGTGGTGTTAGCAATTTGTACTTGTATGAGAGAAAGGGCACCTGTGAGCTCAGCTGTCATTCAAAGGTGAGATGCCACCTTCATTTAACAGCAAGGACAGGGGCATGCATGCTGGATTTTTCTCTCCAGTCCCTGAACAGATACAATCTTTTCTAAAAACCTGGCTCAGTTCTGCACCTTCCTGAACAGTATCCTAGGGAAATATTGGCAATTAAGTGCCCTGTTTTCATGGGCCTCTAATTTTTCTCAGCGATTCAAATTTTAATGCCCATAGGGTTTCCCAGCTGAAGGCTGACTGGGGACTTTACTGAAGTATTTTTCTTTGTCCTTACAAAGGGGGGAAGCTACTTTAGTTTCCATCATATAAATTCATATGACTGGCCATGTGGCTACTTTAATGACCATCATCTAAGACCCTGTGGCTGTTTTAATAGCCACATGCCCCAATGCTCCTCTCCTTACAGTCAGAGCTGATTTTTGAAAAGTGTGAATCTGGACTCTGTGTTGCCAGGTCTTCACAATTTTCATTCTGGATTATAATCTAAAAGTTTCCAATATTTAAATATAAGGCAACCAACTGACCAACCAAAAAAAAATACACGCAACAACCAGGGAAGCTCCAGAGAGCTAGGACATTTATAGAGGCTGATGAATGATTTCTCCAGGGCAACTCTGTCAGGATATAACACCACTGTGGGCCGGATAGGGCTGGTGGATCACTCATCTTGACACCTGTTCTCTACAGTCTTTCCGTAATTTAGACTAAGGCTAAAATGTGTGTCTTGCCTCCTCTGAAAGGGAACTGTTGTAGGTGACAGGGATACTGCACTTAGCATTAGAATTGCTTTTGGTCAGGTCGAGCTTTGGGACCTGAGTGATTGTAAGCAGATTGTTTCTCTACTCCACGCTTTGCTTACTTGCCTTGTCAGTGAAACATGAATGAATGCTGGCCTTGTCCCTTCCTTGATGTTTTTATCCGGATAAAATGAGGAATGGATATGAAAGCACCATACTTGGTGAACTCTTGAGCACTACAGAGGATGATATCCTGGGCTGGTGGCCAAAGATTGGGGTTGTGCGCTGATGAATTTGTAACTAACCAGCTGTGAGATCTGGTCAAGTTATGTGATCATTCTGGGATTCAGGCTTCTTATTTGTAAAGACCAGATTTTTTGAAGGGAAGCGGTAGAGTGAATAAGAGAAGGCAAACCTGAAATCAGGTTGTAGCTCTGGCAGTTATTTACTGTGAGATCTGGCTCAGCCAAGTGATCCCTTGCTATTCATTGTGGTCCGGCGGCATCAGCATCTCCTGGAGCTTGTTAGCAATGCAGAGTTTCAGGCCGCACCCCATATTTGCTGAATCAGAATCTATTCCCTAAACAATTTGTAAGCTCATTAAACATTGAGAAGCATTGACTTAAGCTAGTGGAAGTCAAAATGTAGTCCTGGATGAGCAACATTATCATCTGGGAACTTGTTAAAAAAAATAACTTCTCAGAGCCCCTCTTAGACCTACTGAATCAGCAGTCTGAAGATAGGGACCAGGAGTCTGTGGTTTAATAAAGCCTTTAGGTGATCCTGATATACCCTGGTGAAGCCTATTTTCGCTTCCATTACCTCCTCATCTCTAATGTAATTGCGTGAATAAATCTACCACTGGGGCATTTTAAGGCTGAAAAAAATGTATGGCATAGTATATTATAGTAGAATGGAATGTACTATAATATAATGTGTGTATATATATATATTATATATATATAAAGAGAAAATCATGTATGATGAGCAGAACATAATGTGCAGTATAGATTGGCAAATAAATTGGATACAAGGTAATTGGTAGTGGTCTATATCAGTTATGGTTTCAAGCTAACAGAAGCAAACCCTGGCTAACTCAAGCAAAATGAAATTTATGGACAGATATATTGTAGATTATATCATTAAAATTTAAAAAATGAGCCTTCATGCTTGGAAAAGGCAACAACCAGGGAAGCTCCAGGGATCTAGGACAGTTATAGCATCTGATAAATGGTCTTTCCAGGGCACCTCTGTCAGGATGAATCACTTCTAGTTGCCTTTGGGGCCATTCTATTCAAGATCCAAATTTTTGGTAAGGAAACTGCCTGGCAGGCTTGGGTCATCTGGAGGACAAGGCCCCTCTGAATTGCTATGTAGTGAGGGTGGAGGAGATTCTCAAAGGAATCTGCTGTTGTTATAAAAAAAAATGCGAGAATGGGAACTAGGCAAGCCACTCAACAGATGCTCATTACAGATATTTCTAGCTCCAATATTCTGAGTCTAACATTCTGCATGGACCTCAGGCCTGGCACAGCGATGGGAAATCCTGGAGCAGCAAGCTAAAAGGTAGGGCTGGTGCTTTCGGGAAACCTCCTGGCTGTTTCCTTCTATGCACAGCTGTGGGACTTTTCTCTTATCCAGACTGGAATAGTTTTCCTTTGGGTGATGAAAGGAGTTATATGTGCCCAGAACTATGTGTGCTTTCACAAACACAACTGTGGGTCATGTGTGTCCCTGCTCATGCCGTGAAGCGTGAGGTTTTCCTTGATAAAGGGCCACTCCTGCCTGCTCACTAACAAAGCCAAGAAGTATACAGCAGAATATGTTAGGATGTCACATTGGACATCTTCCTTTTTCTCCCATAGTTTTATAAGTGATTATAAAGACAAGCCCATGCCCGAATTTTGCCATACTGGCTCTATGCACTATTTGTTTTTATGAACAATTTGCTCATGTCAGAAAAATGGCTATGCATTGCTCGGGCTCTGGCCCTGTTATTTTTTTCTCCTCTTGATTCTACCAGTTAATCACAAAAAACAACCCTTCTGAATGTGGGGTTTTCCCCTGGTATGTGTCTGTGCTATGGAAACAGTAGCTCATAATGGCCAGTCTGTGAGGGGAAGTTGGTGTGGATGCTGGCTTATTTAATGTGCATGTGAGGGAAGAAGAGGTTTCAAAGGCCTTTTAAAAGGATTGTGCTGATATCTTAAGAATCATTTGGTGCCTCATGATATTTGCTAATCAAATCACAGAAAACCTGGAGAGGCTGTGAGGTTCAGTGGTTACAGTACCCACCTGCCCATCAAGCAGGCTTGTCCCAGCATTAACCATTAACCGTCCTTTTCACACATCCTGGGTAACTTGCTCTTTCTTTCATTTCAACTTATAATAGAGACATCAATAATTATCCCACAAAGTTGTAATTAAAATAGTCAGCAGAACAAGGCCAAAATAGCCAATATCAATAAGAAAATTAACTGGTTTTAGATCTGAAAGAGCATCGAGTTCCTGATCTCAACATTAGAGATAAGTTCATGTTTGCAGGAGTAGGAAGGCTTGTGAAGTGCTCTGGTGAGAAGAACAGATAACAATGGCATCATCTTTTATAAAAGGGGTTGTATTCTAGTGTCCTAATGGAAGGTAGAAATTGCATACAATTAAGATAATCTTTAGAAATCTCTGAAATATTACATGGGGTTTTGTATGTACACATATGCAGCAATATATGCAGTGTAAATAATATGTAACATATAATGTTTACATTATAATAATTATGTAATATGCATATATAATGTGTAATAGATATTATACTTTATATGTAATATGTTATATAACATATGTAGTACATTATAAATATAGTAGTCCCCCTTATCCACAGGGGATACATTCCAAAAGCTCTATTGGATACCTGAAACCATAAATAATACCAAACCATATATATATACTGTTTTCTCCTATACATATATACCTATAGTAAAGTTTAATTTGTAAATTTGGCACAGTAAGAGATTAACAATAATAACTAGTAGTAAAATAGAACAATTAAAACAATATACTATAATAAAAATTATGTGAATGTGGTCTCTCTCTCTCTCAAAATATCTTATTGTATGTAATATTTCCAGATTTTGGTTGACAGTGGATGGGGGTGGGAGTGAAGACACAAATAAGGGGAAACTGACGTACTTGTATATTATACACACAAGTAAATATATTCTTATGTTTATAATATATAAATCTAATACATATACACCTATATATAACATATTGTATATATTATATAAATATATACTATATATTTATAATGTATTACCTATATAATATACAATTGATATTACTTAAGTTTATATTATATATGAACTTTACAAGTTTATAATGATATAAACATACATATGTAGCACTTGCATTTGAATACATGTTCAAAATATAATTTCACAAAATTTTAATTATGTAAGCAAATCTGCTTATATTTGAATTCCCAGAAGTTATGGCACATGTCATTATCTTCTTTTTATCTTAAGCCTTACTTGTAGAGTAGAAAGTGCCTTCTCTTGGCTCCATTTGGAATTCCCTCATTTTATCCTGGTATATAGGTATAGTCTAAGCTCAGCATTTGGTGCTATGCTGGCTTTTCTGCCCAAATGCTATGAATTTAAGCTGTGCATAAATATAAAACATGGGGTCATGTTTGAAGTCTGGTTCTTTACCAATCTTAGTTTAGACCTGAGTAATTTGGGAGCACAAGAAGCCAAAGAAATTTTTAATCTGCTATAAGTGTCTTCAAGAATGGCAATTGTTAAGTATCCATTCAAAGAAAAACTGAGTATTCCTGGCAGATGGATGATATTTTAAATCCTCATAATTTATTTACTCTTATTTTAACCATCATAAAAATTTTAGTGTATCAATTATACACAAAACTGAATATTAAAAGCCAGAGAAGAAACACACTGGCATGTATTTATTTCGAGCCCAGTCACCTCAAATTATAAACAAGTTCGATACTCTGTCTGCACAAATGCACATGTGTATTACATAGCCAAGTATTATGTAAATCAATTATTGCTGCACACACTATTTTCCTACAAACTCCAATGTGATTTTCATAAACAACTGTTTCTCAAACATGATGTTTAGAATTTCCCTCCCCAATGATCTGTGTTTATGAACATATTATATACCTTTTCTTTCCATTGTAGTTATAAAGCAAAGGAGGCTACCTTGCAAAGTACATTTCTTCCTATCCTTCTTGCAGAAGATAATACACTAGTGGCATTTTCTGATTTTTTTGGAATTTTTTTTTATTTTTTGCTCAGTTTTGCACTGGATAGACTATAAAGAATTAAAATTTGTTTCGGGGTATATTTTTTTTGGAATCTATCTTTTTTTAGACTCATAACTTGCGTTTGGTCATTGAAAAAGTAAGCATTTGAAAGAAAAAGAAAAAGATCCGGAAATAGGGAGAAACAAGTTGTGTTTCAAATGAAGTTTTCCACTCAGTTCTCTCTACCACCTGCCACAGAGCATTTTAAGGAAACTCAGCTGACAGCAGAATAAGTGCCTCCCAAAGGTCCCAAATATGCACAATGTCTTCCTTTATGACAGAACTCTCTTAATTGTCATTTCAGGTTGTTCAAAATGACAGGAATAAAACAGAAAACAAGAGTTTTGTGTGGAATAAGTATAGAGTTCATCATAGCTATTAAAAATTCTAATGACATGAAAGCCAATTATTGTGAATTCAGGTGGTTATTCTGAATGTACTTAGGTACATGACAGTTGAGGTAAACATTTTGGCCCCAGACAGCTCCATTAATTAATTACTACTTAGGATTCTAAAGCTTGCTTAGCTGCTTCAAGAGCTGTGTGGAATACTTATAAGATACATACTCAAGGCAAGTCCAGACAGGCAAACCAGGTACTTAATAACATTTTTCCACATACTTGTTTGACTTCTACATATTAAAGCTCTGTATAAAATATTAAAAATAATTTACACCACCTTCCATTTTTCTCTATAGAGAAATGTATATAGAAAAATCTATAGCAACTTAAAATGAAAAAAAAAATAGTGTGTCTGAAGAGGGCAGTCTTTCCACAATTTCTTGGAATTGACTCCACTTAAATACACATTACACTGAGAAGCTAATTTTTTTTTTTTTTTCATTTAATGGTTGTGACTGCTTTTACATGTGCCAGTCCTAAATCTTATTCTCCAAAAATTAGGCTGAATTCTCCACTTCATGTCCCTCCACCATGTGTTTTTTTTTTTCAGTTTCAAATTATGTAGGTGGCAACAATTTTCTTCCAAACAGAAGTCTGTATTTGAAATAATTAACTTTCCCCCAGCTGACTAATGAGTATTTTAAGGGTATACAGTTGCTTTTTTAGATGAAGTTTTATAGAAGTTGTTCCTTCTTTTAATAATTGTAAAATCTTTAGTTTTTTTGGGGGAAAAATTGACATACTTTTCAAACTTTCCTACAGCATTTATGCCCACAAGGATTAGCTATATGATCATTTTCAAGAAAAGTCATATATGTGCTCTCTCTGACATACTCCATTCAGTCATAGAGCAAGACTTTAAATGTTTTCTACCTGTAAGCACACCCACCTTGAGAAGCATGCACACTGAGGGCAGTTTGTACCTGACAGTTACCATGGAGGATGATTCATTGGCAGAGCCGTGGCTATGCTCTCCTCAGTACCTACAGCCAAATGGTCAAGTTGGAGCCTTGTTACAACTGCCAGTGGTTGGGTAGCTCATTGCAACTGAGGGGGAATCCGTTGCTACTTTTGCAGAGGAAACGTTGGTCCTCCCACTTTGTTTTATGATGAAGGTAAAGAGGCAAGAGGAAATCCCAGGATGACAGTGGAGGGCTGCGCAGTGTCTCTGGACATGTTCTTATAGAGAAAATCTTGGGAGTTTCATGTCTCTCTGTGATTAGGGATAGAAAGAAGGATCTCTAATTTTATGAGCTGTTAATTAAACCATACTTAAAATTCAGCAAATGCCTCTACCACTTTCAATCTTTGAAAAGCTTTGTGGATTATAGTGCATTGGTAGCATTTAAGTCCAGGGAGGTCTGACTCTTCTGAGAATTCATATGGCTTTCAGGAAAACGTGATTGTGTTGGAATCCTGGTTAGGGGCAGCTCCATTCCCAGAAACTGTGTTCTAGCTGGCCTGTGGCCAGATCCTTCCCATTGAACATTGTCCTCTGTATGACAGCAATATTATGCAAACACCTTGAAAATATATAATGTGACATATGAATATTTAAAGACTCATGTATTCCTGGAAAGTTTGACTTTAGTTCGACCTTCTCAATTTATAGATGAGTAGAAATGACTTGATTAATCCCACATAATTAGTCTCAGATCTAAAAGAAACAAAACGTTCCAGGATTTCTTCTCATATACCTTATATGGTAGGCAGCCTCCAAGATGGCCTCCAATACCTGCCTCCTGGTATTAATACCTTGGTGTAGTCAACTCCCACATTGTACCAGGATTGGTTTTCTTGGCATCAATTGCCTGTAATCGTGGGTGACTAATGAGGAAATTCAAGATTTCTTTTGTTTAAAAGAACACTGACAATGCCTGACACCACTACGTGTGTTTTAGAAGTTTCCAAAACACTTGCTAGAAAATCTTCAATCCACAAATCCAGCCAGTGGAATCAACTTTGAATTTGGTTTTTGTTTATTTATATTTTTTTGAGACAGAGTCTCACTCTGTTGCTCAGGCTGGAGGGAAAGTGGCACCGTCATGGCTCATACTAGCCTCAGATTCCTGGGCTCAAGAAGTCCTATCTCCTCAGCCTCCTGAGTAGCTGGAACTATAGGTGTGCACCACTATGCCCAGCTAATATTTTTTCTTTTTTTGTAGAGACAGCGTCTTGCTATGTTGCTCAGGGTGGTTTCAAACTCCTGGCCTCAAGGAATCCTCTCACTGTGGCCTCCCAAAGTGCTGAAATTATATGCATAGGCCACTGTGCCCATCCCAGCTTTGAGTTTTAAATTCTAGATATGCTAGTGTCTTGACATTTTCTGGAGGTAGTGATCCAATATGGTGATTTTTACATCACAAGTTCCAAAAGTAGTGACCAATTCTCAAGTGGGACTAGACCTAGGAAAATGCGGCAAGCAGTCACTCAATCAATCCTCCATAAACAAGTCACAGACCAAACATTTTTTAAGTTTTCTATCTTTGGAGCTATCCTCTTTAACAAAGTTAAGGTATTACTTAAAGTGTTCATTGATACTCCAGGTTCCAAACCAGTACTCTGAAGATTTAGGGTCAAATTGTTCAGACTGATATGTTCAGGCTAATATGTACTACAAATTAGATAACTCACTTACTCAGGTGTGTTCTAAGGAAGACCAGTTCCCTGAGATGTTTAATAGGTATTCAGTAAGTAAATAAGTTGAGATAAAGAGGAAAGAAGATAAGTAAATAGGTTCACTGGACAAATAACATTGGGAAACTGGGTTTAACACATTGATCCATGAATAGGTCTTTGAATCAGAAATTCTCAGTGCCTTTTATATGCTAAAATGTCCAGAAATTCCTCAAGAGAGCAGTGTCCTCTGTGTTAGCTTTCCTGCTTTCCTCATACGCCAATATACAAGACAGAGATAAGAACACTATATAAACAGCAACCTGTGGGCCAGATCTGACCCAGGAATGATTTTGCAAATAAAGTTTTATTGGAATACAGCCACACTCATTCATTTGCATATTGTCTATGGCTGCAAATCTGAGTAATTGTAAAAGAGAACATATGGCTCATAAAGCCTAAAATATTTACTCTAGGCCCCCTTAAAGAAAAATTTTGCTAAGTCCTGAATTGGAATGTTTAGAAAGTTTAGTATTGCCTGAAACTGACCAAAGAACCATATTTCAGTCGTCCATTCTGTGGGTCCAATTTCTGTATAACACAGTTTGGGAAACAGTGAGTCAGCTCAAGCTTTCCTTATGGATGCTGTGTATGCCTCACTTTCTCTTGTTAGCTTGAAAACAGGAGTTCCTACACTGCCCTGCTATGGAGCTGGTAGAAGAGGATTTCTGATTCTCTGAGACACGGTCTGGCAGATAGAGCCCTGTAGCTAAAGTGAGTCAGTTCATTTTTGTAAGATGCAGCAAGATCAAGTTGAGTTAATAACAGGAAGCTTATTTATTTACTGATCATCCTGTTCGCTCTTTTTAGTTTTGTGCAGAAAGGGAGCTGGAGGTTATCTTGTGCTCATGTCTTCGGGGACTTATGGCTGGTTCTGTCTCCTTGAAGAAAGTGACTGTGAGACATATTAAATAACAATATGAAAATTCAGGGAATTAATTTTTCTCAAAAGACCTAAAGGGGGAAAAAATCCTGAAACTCTTGTTTTCTATGTTTCAAAAGAATAATGTCTTTCTCTCCCTTAGGAATGATTCACTGGATGCTATATGCTTTCTACAGACTTTTACTTGTACCATAGTTAAAGGTGAATAGTGTTTCTGCTAATAAGGTGCATGAGTTATCTATTGCTGTAGATAACAAATTACCTTAAAAATTAGCAGCCTTAAGCAACATTATCTTACAGAGTTTCTGAGTGTAGATTGGGTAGGTGGCTCCAGCCCAGTGTCCCTTTTACAGCTACAGTCAAGCCATTAGCTAGTGCTACGGTCTCAGAAGACTTGATGGGCTAGAGTATCAGCTTTTAAGCCCACGCATGTGGTTGTTTATAGGAGGCTTCAATTCCTCACCATATGGGACTCCTCATAGGGTGACCCATGTTGTAGCTTTTCCCAGAGTAAATGATAGAGAGCATACCCAAGGTGAAAACCTTAGTCTCTTCTATCCTGGTCTAGGAAATGACATACTATTATTTTTACAGTATTTTATTGGTCAAATAATATGGGAGGGGCCTACAGAGAGGTGTGAATACCAGAAAGCAGGGGTTATTGGAGGGCACCTTAGAGCCTGGCTCCAACATTCTGGTTATTTAAAGCAGTCTCTGTGATGAAACCTCTTAGCCTTTACCTCTTCCCTCTGGCTTAGGACACTGAAAGCCCAAGGCTAGCAAGTTGGGCCCAAAGTCTTACCGGTGCCTAAAGTCAACCCTGCACATGTAAGACCATTGATAGCCCACAGGGCACCTTTTTGTAAATGAGAAAAAGGTACCCTTCCCAAGATATTTTACTTCTAATGATTGGACAATTGTCCTAATATGCCAGTTTTAGTACAGCAAGGCACTTTACATCTGCTGGAAGAGTGTTGTAATATACCAATGTATAATTTTTTTATGTTGCGAATGGCTCCCTCATGCAGTATACAACATGCACAGCCTGCGTATGCTATGGTGTTGGCTTATGGATTCTAGCTAACTGTACATTTAAAATAGCTAAGTACAATTGCCGCCTCATCTTGACCACAGTCTTTCTAGAATCTTCCAAATGGGCTTGATCTCTCACAGTGCACCCATAACACTTAAGAATTAGAGCAATTAAATGCTCTTAGTAATTACATATTCTTCCTTATAGTAGAGGTATGTATGTGTTAACCTCCCTCACTTAACTGTAACTTCTTTGAGGGTAAGAACTGAGTCTCTTCATTCATTATTTCATTCATCTCATATATACTGAGACACTGTTACTGGTAAAAGTGATGGTTAAAAAAAGGGTAACCCTGGTCTCCTGGTACTTAGATTCTCATGTAGGACATGAACAATGTCAAATAAAACAAATACACGAACAAGAGAATTTCTAATAGTGATAGGTTCTGTTAAAAAATTATGACAGAGTAAGGAGATAAAGGCTGATGACATTAGGCTTACTTGTTCTTTGGGGTGGAGTGGGAGGAGGAAGAGGAGGAGGAGGTAAAAACCTCTCAGAGGAGAACCCCAGCATCCTTGTAACCCCTGTTGCTAACAGAGCACCTTGCAGATACTAGATATGGAACAGAATTGTTGTAAAGTTAAAGTGAAGTGGGGTTCAAAGAACAAGCAAATAAAAACTCTGCAAGGAACATTTGGATTTCAGTAAATATGTGCCATATTTTAACTCCTAGAGGAAGATGGAGTCTCTATTATTCCACATCTTTTTTTTTATAAGCAAAGCACAAAGGCTTGGTTAGGTCTCCTTAAATAAGACTCATTTATTTCTCCTCTCTCACTGGAAAATAAATAAAACCAAGAGGCAAAGCCTACTGAACATAGTTACCAAATCAATCTTTACTGGTTAATTGTATTGAGATTTTCTCCCTTTTATATTTGTGCTGAGGCTAGCTTAGATTTATTTTGTTTTGCATTTTGTATTGGAATGAGGCACAATGAGTAACTTGTCCAATTGCAGATTTCAGAAGGAGGAACATGGAGATTTCAGAGGCAGTCCAGAGGAGGGCAGTGAAATGGCTGAAAGGCTGGAAACTAGGGCTCACTGAGAAAGGTTAAATAAAACGGATTGATTTAATCATGAAAAAAATGCCAAAGGATGCTTGGCATTAAAAAGAGATAAAGAATATGTGAGCTGCTTGTCATAGCTTTAATGATCTGGGGCTTTATTAAAACTGGAAAGATTTAGGTCAGCTTTTATGTAGCATGTCTTTCCCAATTGTTGGAAGAGTCTCCATAGTGTTAAGAATGTGATGGAACTCCTTGGCTTAGTGAAATGAATCTAGAGTTCTTGCATTTCATAACTGAGCTCGATAATTTATTATTAAAATGAGAGAAATTAGTTCATAATTGTGTTTGTAAAGGATGGGGAGGGTAAAGAACGTTTCTCACATATCTCCTGGACACTAACTGCGTAGGCTCTCAATAAATGCTGAAGATTTATTGGTATAGCAACACATATTGGAATATTTGTTCCAGAATATCACAGCTATAATGAGGAAATCTTGCCATTCTTTTAATAGCAAAGCTGATAAAGAAAGTCCAGAACTTCACTCCACCTTCTTTTTATCTGTTTCCTTTTTCTTAGTTTGCCTAGTATGAGTACTTGTGGCTTGTGTAGCTACTTATTATTTAGGTGAACATGGGTAGAGTCTTACTACTTATAGTTAACAAAGTCTCTTACCCTGGAAGAATAATTTTTAAGTCAGCTATCCATTTCTTGCTTATTAAAAATGTCACTGCTGTCTAGGTCATTTGCTCTTTTGGTCTCGTTTCTTGCATGATTCACTTCATTGGAGTTGGAAATATGTTTTTCCAGCTGAAATTAAAATCCCAAAACTTATGTCTGCCATCCAGAGTTCAGTTTGCCTGAGCAAACCATGTTGGATCCTGGATCATATTTGTCAATGTCTTTTTATGCTAAGATGTTAAATGCAGATGTTCAGTTGGCACCTTTCAACACTATTTATTGGTTTTTCATTTTTCTTTCTTCAAATATGCTCAAGGCTTAATGTAGTAATACCAGGAAAAGCTCCAATTACTGAAAAATGTACATGTTCCCAAGGTTCCTTATCTTATGGTGATTGGCAACTAGATTTGGGAGAAGCTGGCCAAGCAGAGGACAGTTGTGGGATGGAGTACAGCGGCTGCCTGGTTGGCTGGCAGTCTCGCTGCAGCAGCTGGCATTGTTCCTCAGCTCTAAGTTGCCATTGAATTTGGTCTGTGTTCCAGACTCCTGCACAACACTTCCTCTTTTTCCTTTGTTTAACATAACACCCTGTTAAAAAGGATCTTCCTAATAGCACTCTGCATGCTTCGTCATCAAAATGTTCTACACTCTCTTACTCCTGTATTCCCTCTATGATATAAGGTACTTGGATTTCCACAAGCTTTACCAGCCCGAGGAAGGGAAAGAGAAGATTCAAAGTAGTTTAAACATTTTAGTCTCAATATGTCTTTGATTTCTAGTTCCTGCTAGCTTTTGTAGATCATTTAGTTCCTTCAAAGTTATTCCACAGTATTCCTGAGACTTCTCTTGCAGTACAACATGTGCCCATTAACCAACACTGTCGACTTTAAAATGGTAACTGTCATTTTCCTTATTTCTTACCCTAGCAACTTTAGCAAATGATATTTTCTAAGAAGCCATATTACAGAGCTCCCCATGCTAATATTTTGAAGTCTAGGCCAATGGTGCTTACACTTGCTAAGAAATTACAGAAGCTATGGGGGCTCTCCAGCTTCACCATTTTTAATGCATACTTGCCCTCAAGAATGCCATTTCCATCACCACTGTCCCTATTAAAGCTGTCTCCTGTTGATATGTGCCAAAGGTAAATAGGGTTGTTTACTGAAGCTGTTAATTAATTAGTTTGATGTTCACTGGGAACTTACTAAATTCCAGGCACAGGCATGCCTGGTTACAGGAGTAAATAAGACCCAGCCCCAGCTGGCACTCCCACCTCTTAGGTTTGTGAATGTTTACTCTAAAGAGGGAGCTGCATTTAGAAGGCAATTCTAAGACAGTGTGATAAGAATTTTGATAAGGGGTAAGCCTGGATGTGTTGGAAACAGATCAGAAGGGCAGCAGCCATTCTTGATATTAGGGGTTTTCCCAGGGAGGTGGAGTAGGCTGGGGTATCTAAACTAAAGCCCTTACTCAAGCATTTAACTGGGTTGTGGTTCAAGGTTCAATCTATATCAGTAGATTAAAAATCAGATTCTTTTTTCCCAAGTGACTTCCCACAATTTCCTGAAATACCTCTCTGGAGTTTGAGTGTTCAATTTATCTGCTTAGAGGAAATTGGTATCAATAATATCCCTGGGACCTTGTCCTTCAGTGAATACATGTGGCTGTAGAAGGATGTGTTGGGATTATTCTGGAATTTTTCTTTTTTTTTTTTTTTTTTGAGACGGAGTTTTGCTCTTGCTGCCCAGGCTGGAGTGCAGTGGCACGATCTTGGCTCACCGCAACCTCCGCCTCCCGGGTTCAAGCGATTCTCCTGCCTCAGCCCCCCGAGAAGCTGGGATTACAGGCACGCGCCACCACGCCCGGCTAATTTTGTATTTTTAGTAGAGATGAGGTTTCTCCATGTTAGTCAGGCTGGTCTGGAACTCCCAACCTCAGGTGATCCGCCCACCTCGGCCTCCCAAAGTGCTGGGATTACAGGTGTGAGCCACTGCGCCCGGCCTTGGAATTTTTCTTTGCTCCTAAAATTTAGTGTGAATCAGTTGAAGAGCCTCTTAAAAATACAAATTGCTGGATCCTACTCCCAGAGATTAGTAAATTCCTGGGGTCAGATAATTTGCATTTTCAACCAGCATGCCTCATTATTCTGATCTGGGCACTGCTCTTTGATTAACCACTGGCTGCTAAGAACACTAGTAGGAGTAAAATTAGGATATAAACAATTTCTTAGCTAGTTTGTCAGTTAATTTTATTTTTGTCTAAGCTGACATCCAAACCATATATTATGGGTAGGTTTTTTTTTTTTTTTTTTCAAAAACACATCAAATAAACCCAACCAGATATTATGATTTGTGATATGAGGTTGATTTTTTTAATAGTCACGTCCATGACAGACACCACATAATTCTGAACATTATGTCCTTAAATTTGTAATTAATGTTGGTCAGTTATTTTGTTGTTAAACTACTGCCTTTTACATTTATACTTAGCACTAGAAAGGACATGAAGTGTGTGAATGATGGTAGATGCAATTACCATTATAAAGTTGATAATACTTGAGTCAATGCTGAAATGCAGTGTGACCTTTAGGAAAATGTTACGTGTGGGCATGGAAGTATTGTGACGCTTCTTAGGAGAGACAGAAGTGCATTTCATATTGAGTTATTACTGCAATCAAATCCACAAGTGCCCATTTTTTGCCCTTCCCATTTCAAGATTACTTGATAACTTGGATCACATGCTGCAGGCCACACATCTCACTTTTCTTTAAAATATGTTTTGAATGTCAGCACTTGTATCTTGACTTTGATTATCATAACTTTATTTTGATTTTTAAAAAAGCCAAAGCTTTGCTTTTCTGATAGTGAAGGTAAAATTTATAGTTACAGTTTCAAAAATCCATATTGTGGCTTTAAACAATGATGAGATATGTTCTGAAAACATAATGCCTCAACAATTAGTCTGGTAGTGACTTCCAAAATCTTATGATTTAGGCAGACTTAGAGAGTCTTTGCTAAAGCCCAGATTATTGGGCTGGAAAACCAGCTCACAGTCTCTTTCTAAAAATTCAGGGAAGCTGGAATATGTTAAACTATCCAGTTAAGGGGCTATTTTGAATTATTAACATTTTCTAGTTAACTGAGGTTTAAGAACACATTTCTTTGGTGTTTTTAAAAACAATATTGAAAGGAATCTAATCTTTCCATGGAAATTCAGTGTTGCCACTGTATTAGTAATCATTTAAACACTCTAAAAGTGTAGAATCATTAAATCGTACAGATTTGGGGCTGGGTTAATTAGCCTAAGGACAATTTAATTTAACCTTATTTCACAATTAGGAAAATGAATATCAGAGAAGGTACACGATCATTTAGTGGCAGAGTCTGATACATCTGAAGTTCACTCCTATTGTGTCTCGCTAATGAAATACGGTTAAGCTTTTGGTTTAACTTTTAGCTACTACCTTGTTAGTTCTTCCTTTATCCGTATTAAAAACCAAAATACTTTCTCACACTTCGTGCTAGGGTCCAATCTGATTAGCCTCAGTGGCGAAGGGAGGCATTGGGAAGGCCTGAGAGTTAAACCCAGCCCTGCCTTCTCAGATGGGCAGATGCTAGAGGAAAGTCGAATCGAGCCGGCAGAACACAGCATTTACCCACCATGCCAACCTCTCTGTGGCAGAGTTTCAGGAAAGCTGTGAGAATCAGCAAAGGCCAGCACAGAATTACATAGGAATCCTGAAAGGCAGATGGAACGCAGTGATGGTGAATACAAAAATTGGCAGTACGCTACTGGTCTATTGATCATTTTCCAAGCACGCCAAGCGCTTTCACATCTTCATGCCTCTGTCATTCTGTTCTTTATGCCTAAAGCACCCACAAGTTTCTGATGAATCAAATTCCTATAATTTGACTTTTAGTTTGAATGAGAGAAGAGAGTATATTAAACTCTGCAAGTAACAGAAAATATGATTATGGTCATTTACACAAGGAGGATTTAGGCAAAAGTAGCAGCCTGAAGCTTTGCTTCAGCTGGTCAACAAGATTAGGGGCAGCCTGTCTGCTCTGCTCTTAGCTTTTTCCTCATGGTTACAGAATGATTGCTCTAGCTCTGTGTAGCATATCTCCATTTAGAGAGGGAGAAGAATGATGGGATGGTACATGCCTTCTCCTTTCCCTTTTCACCAGCAAAACAAAGAGTTTTCTAGAACTCCCCCCAGAAGAATTATACTCACATCTCATTGGCCAGAGCTGTGCCATGTTACCATTCCTAGAGAGAAGGAATGCTGAGAAAGTGAGTAGTCAGCTTTCTGGTCTCTATGATGGAAGCAGACACCGAAAAATGGTGTCAAGAAGGGTTTTAGATGAGCTTGCCTATATGAGCTTGTGGCATTGTACAAGCCCACAGAGGTGATAGCAATGATGTGGTCAGGTCTTTCCTAAGATGAAGGATCTCTTTATAACAAAAATAACTGAATCTCAAACAACCTCGTTTATTAACTTGCACATTTGTATACCAGTTTTGTTTCAAGTGGAAACTTACAAAAATGTGGCTTATTTTCTGCTTGTTGAATTAATCCCCCCGCCTTTTTTTTTTTTGAGAGGGAGTCTCGCTCTGTTGCCCAGGCTGGAGTGCAGTGGCACAGTCTCGGCTCACTGCAACCTCTGCCTCCCGGGTTCAAGCAATTCTCCTGCCTCAGCCACCTGAGTAGCTGGGACTACAGGCATGTGCCACTATGCTCAGCTAATTTTTTGTATTTTTAGTTGAGATGGGGTTTCATTGTGTTAGCCAGGATGGTCTCAATCTCCTGACTTTGTGATCCACCTGCCTTGGCCTCCCAAAGTGAATTAATACTTTATATGTGCAAAGATCTTTACCAAGTGCTTCATATATATTATATTTGAGCCTCACAATAATCCTGTGATATAAAAATTATTATTCCGGCGGGGCACAGTGGCTCACACCTGTAATCCCAGCACTTTGGGGGCCCAAGGCGGGCGGATCATGAGTTCAGGAGATAAAGACCATACTGGCCAACATGGTGAAACCCCATCTCCACTAAAATAATACAATAACAACAACAACAACAACAAACAGCCGTGGTGGCGTGCACCTGTATTCCCAGCAACTTGGGAAGCTGAGGCAGGGGAATCGATTGAACCCTAAAGGTAGAGGTTGCAGTGGGCAGAGATCGGAGATTGTACCACTGTACTCTAGCCTGGCAATAGAGTGAGTCTCCATCGTAAAAAAAATTAAATAATAGATAAATAAAATTATTACTCCAGTGTCATAGAAGAAAAAACTGACACAGAGCTTGGGTGACTTGTACCACATAAAATAACTTATACAAACTGACAGTTGGATGCGTGTATTTTGACTCTAGTATCCATATTACTATATTTGCTGAGGAGAATGTTTTAAAAGAAATAAAAGGGAAAGATTAAGTTCAGACAGAATTTAAGATGTGTTCATTGTTGGAACTGTAGACACTGAGTAAATAATTTGTTTAGAGAAACATAAAGTGTATTCCGCTTGTGTGACAGCAGGAATTTTTTTTTCTCCTTAGAGAACTTCAGCCAACAAGTCTTCAGGTGCTCCTTCCTATAGCAGATGGTCCAGTTCACAGCCACATCAGGTAATAGGCTCTTTTTAAGAAACTTGACATGCCTGTTTTCCTTGAAGTGTGCTTGAACTGTCTGTCTGTCTGTCTGTCTGTCTGTCTGTCTGTCTTTCTTTCTTTCTTTCTTTCTTTCTTTCTTTCTTTCTTTCTTCTTTCTTTCTTTTCTTTCTTTCTCTTTCTTTCTTTTTCTTTCTTTCTCTTTCTTTCTTCCTTTCTTTCCTTCCTTCCTTCCTTCCTTCCTCCCTCCTTCCCTCCCTCCTTCCTTCCTTTCTTTCTTTCCTTTCTTTCTCTCTCTTTCTTTCCTTCCTTCTTTCCATCCATCCTTCCTTCCTTCTTCCTTCCCTCCCTTCTTTCTTTCTTTTTCTCTTTTTCTCTTTCTTTCTTTCTCTTTCTTTTTCTTCCTTTCTCTTTTTCTTTCTCTCTGTCTCTCTCTCTCTCTTTCTTTTGCTGGGCAAGTATGGAAGCTTTTGAGCTCTTGTCTATTCTCACCTCAGATGTGGCCTCTCTTGACAAAGGGCTGTGCTGTTCATTCATCATCTGCATCAAGTTTAAGGTCAGGGCTGTGAACGTGATGGTGACAGGAAGGTAGGAGCTTGGAAGATGCTGAGGTTCCACGTTCAAAGCCCTCCACAGTGAATAGCATAGATAAAATTAATCCAGCAAATATTGAAAGTTAATTTTGCCTTGTTTTCCTTTGACAAAAAATTTTCTCTTCTGTTCCTTTTATTCCGGAAAATTGTATACCCACCCATGTGTATTTGCATGGAACTGTGTGGTACATGGTGTCTCTCTCTCTGAGTTTATGTACCAATATATTAAGAAAAGGCACTAATTTTATGAAGAATTACTTTTTTGCCTAGTTACTCAGGCTCATTAACAACCTCTACTCAGGTCAATTAATACTGAATGTTATTTGCCTAAAGGGTGAGTTAAGCCAGCCGAGTGATGTTATATCTCTCTGTGTAAAGAAAACCAGATCTGTTCTGTTAGTGAGCATTTTTATAGGCGACACACTGTGACCACGTGGGCTTCTGAGTGGTCTTCTGCTTTTTGAAGCCACATGATGAGAGAACACTAACTTTGGACTCTAAAAGCTGAGTAGGATGTACATTCAAATCACCTACTAGTTATGAGACCAAGAAGAAAACAACTCTCATTTGTCTTTTGGTTAGAATTATCTCTAACCAAGTGACTTTTCAAGTCACTTCAGCTTCTGCAGTAATTGTAAGAAGGCACATTATAAATAATTTATATTTACTCCCCACTCATTAACTTTTGTCAAAATTTAGCATTGGTGCTAACTTACTCCAATGGCAGCATGATATAAGAACTCTTTCTGTATGCTCTTTTTAAACTTTTTTCTTTTTGCAATTATAAATTGCCATTTGTCAATAAAACAATGGTAAAGAAAATTAATGAGAAGAATAAATTCTACCACTATGCAATATTTTATCTTAGTACCTATTTTGACACTGAATTGGTTGGTAAAAAGAAGAAGTTGACGTGATGGCTCTGCCTCCATTGGCATCAACTTTGTGTGGATGCTGTAGGTTCTGGTAATTTAAAAGGATGTATTGCTTGACGACTGTGAACTGAAAAAGTGGGTGGCACAAACGAGGGGCAGCGGCCCCAGTAAACAGAAATTTCTTTGACTATCCAGGTTTCATTTACTTCTTACAGAGTGGACATAACCTGAAAATGCACAGCTGGTTATGAATTAGTAGTATTTCTGATTTCTATTCTCAGACTTTCTAGGGACTGAATTGAGCAAGTCACTACTCATCTCTGCACCCACTCTGAAAAAGTCCTGGGAGATGTTTTAATTTAATCTTTATGATATAAGAAAAGTGAGACCTAGAGATTATACTGTTCAAGATTATATGAATTCAGTTGTTCTAGAATTCTCTGTTCTTTTCTCAGAACTTATTTAATTTTACAAGTCAATAAGATCCTTTTAGGAACTTCCCAGTGAGATAAACTTAATATTATCTGTTTGTGAATCTGTGCTGGTCCTGGATGCAATGAAATGAAAAAAGTGAAGACAGGGTAGTCCTTAATAAAATTACCTTTATTTTTATAAAAGTATAAATCTATGGGATAGTATTTGTGTCATTTTAAATATCCTAGGCAAATTAAAGTGTTGACCATTTTATGTACATTTTCCAATGTTTTCTCTTTGAATACTTACAGGTCTGTGAAATTCAAGAGTGGAATAGGTACTAAAAGTGGGTTTCCTTTTTACCCTGTCACATATTGGAAGACCTGTGGTTATATTGGGGGACTTTCAACCTTAGTTGTGCCTTTTTCATTGTGGGACATAACTGGGTGGGATTTTCAAATGCTACTCTGTCTAAAACTAATACTGGTGTCATCTTTTTGGTATTGAGGGTTCCCTTTTATTCTAAACAAAAGAAGTGGTATGGTTCTTTATATTCCTTTAGTTTCCTTGGCCATTGCCTATTGTGCTGGACCTTTGCTCTTTTGCTTGCAGATCCATTCAATGACCATCCCTTGACATCTACCTTCCCAAGCTCCCCTGCTAACTGACTGCCAAATAGGTTTTCCCAATGGGAGACCTTAGTGGGACTTAGGAAAGAGATACGAAGGACAAAACCAGGATATTTATTTCCCTCTCTGTCTGCTTTTGGGTAGTATCTCTCTACGGTCTGGGTAGACCAGCTCCTGTGAGACAACCCTGTTTTCTAGCCCTTAGAGGCAATCCCCTTTGTCCCCTCAGCCCTAAGGGAGGCAGCAGCTTCCTTCACCTGTTGACTTTTTAGCTCTCACAACACACTTGTAACTAGTTCCCTGTATTAAATTCCTTCTCTTGGACTGCCTGGTATGGTCTGTTTTTCTGACAGCTTTTCAGCTGTTCTCTGAATGATACACCTACTGTTGTATATGCCCTTCATTCTTTTGTTCTTGTAACAGTGGCGTTTATTTTAGAAATGTGTGAATATTTACGGGATCACAGCCTTGCAGCTGCTGAAAACTCTGAGATTTATTCTTCTGAGCTGGCCTGGTGGGTAGTAATCCTTTTACCCCCTATTCCACACAGAATAATTATTCTTCTTTGTTACTCATACTCTAATCCGCTCCTTTTAAATTTGTGTTTATTAGAAGAACCTTTATCTTTTGTGTTTGCAATAAATAAGCTTATTGGCTTCAGTCTTTGAAAATTACCTACACAAATTCTTAGCCTAAGGTTGAAAACGTAACTGCCAACTCAATCCCAGATTCCAGCTGCTATGTTCTCCTTTGACTTTTGGCATCTGCAGAACGTTTTTTTTTTTTAATTGAGTCATGGATTTTTTAAAAAACATTTACAAGATTTTATTACAGAAATTTTAGGTGTACAATAAAGAAAGTAAAACTGAGTAATGAGCTCTCATGTATCCATCATCCATTTTGAGCAAACATTAATATATTGCTGTTCTTGTTTTTTTGTTTTTTTCTCTTATTAATATATCATAGTTGTAATATATTAGGGGTACGTGTGATATTTTGATACATGTGTACAATGTATAATAATCAAATCAGGATAATTAGGATATCCATCACCTCAAATATTTAGTTTTTCTTTGTGTTGAGAGCATTACAATTCTTTCTTCTAGCTATTTTGAAATACACAATAAGTTATAATTTCCCTACTATACTATCAAATGCTAGAACTTATTCCTTATATCCAACTTCATTTTTATACCCATTAACCAACTTCTCTTCAGCATTCGCCTCCTGTTTTTCCTTCCCAGCTTCTGGTAACCACCATCCTACTCTCTACCTTCATGAGGTCCACTTTTTTAGCTCCCACATATGAGTAAGAACATAAGAACATGTGATATTGTTCGTTTCATGCCTGGCTTATTTCACTTAACATAATGACAACCAATTTTATCCATATTGCTGAGTCATGGATTTATATTCACCAGAGATCAAGTGGATCTTGTCCTATTTGTTTGTAGAATACTGGTTGTAAACCTCAGATAGGTACAACACAGATATAGTAATGAGTAAATCAGTACACAGGCAGATACCTGTCTGTTTATAGCAGTGTGCTGGTATGAGAATTAATAAAATCACCATACATTCATATTCATTATCATCATAGGTAACATTTATTGAACATTTACTATGTGATGTCTGCTAATTTCTTTGCATGCACTCTCATTTAATCTTCCCGATATCTCTATAATAAATATGCAGTATTTTACAGATGAGAGAACTGACTTAATTAATTTGTCCAATGACACAGAGTTAGTTCTGTCAGATTACGGTGCCCTAGTCTACTAAATGGTAGGCAGTATTACCTCTCTAAAGATTTTAGAGTAATTTAAGGCCATTGAAAACCATTTTAACCAATAGTTATGTTTCGAGCTAATCAGAACACAACATTGTTGTATTTCAAATACTATTTCTACTTTGAAATTATTTTTGCATAATTTTCTTTGTTGAAAAAAGCTTATATTAACTTGCACACTATTTACAAATAGATAACTTTCAAAACATAGACTTTACCATACTTATTAATACATTTTGTTTTAAAATGTACCTTTTGGTGCTTTGTTTGAAATGATTTGAAAACACATTTGTAAGAAAGTGTTATTTTTCCCCTTGTTTTGCATTTTGTCAGGAATGCATCTTAAAGTTTTATATGCTTACAAATATCTGCACCAAATAATCATTAAGCACCACACTTTGAATAAAGAAAACCGACAAGTGAGTGTGGTGACAGGCTGAAAAATAAAGTGATGAATTGAAATTATGATAAGTTTTTTATACATATTGTATACTCTGTAGAAATGTTTCTGATGTCCTATCATCCTTCTCATATTCAGAAAATTTCTTATGAATATTAAATACTTTAGCTTACTATACTTTAGAATTTAAAAGTTTTTTTCTTTAGATAATTGGCATCAATCCAAGCATTGTGTTCTTAAAACCCTCAGTGTAAATTTTGGTAAATAATGATCAATCTATTGATTGACAACTCTTTAGCTCTTTAGAAAACTTTTGTTTAGAATAGTCTTTGATAGGTGAGAACCTTAAAATTTATCTCATTAAAATGGAAAACCGGTGATTTTTTTTTAAAAGACCGTAATGTGTTAAAGAGTAGCAATTGACTCAAGAAAACTCAACTAGATAATCCAGTGTCATTATTTTCTAGTAGTAGATAGAATTGACAGAATTCAAGGCTGATAGCAGAAGTTTTAGGCATCTAAAAGGATTAGTGTTAAACTAGGGAAAAAGAGAGGATTCTACTGTTTTTACTGTGTTTGTATAGTAAGAGAAAGGGGAATGTGGCCTGCTGATAAAAGGCTACAGTGAATATTTTTCCTGGATTTTCTTATATATTATTTTTATACCTATGTATCTTATACTCACCATGGAGTAGAAGCTCATGAAGTTATTTGATGAATGAATGAATGAGTGAATTATATGAAATAACAGCAGGAATAGCATGCAAAAAGGGGAACCTCAAATCCATATTTATTTTTCTTTCCTCAAATCATTAGTTTACATTTTCTCCATAACCAAGGCTCACATGAAAGCTGATAAATATGAATTGATCGAGGTGAAATCGCTATCATCACTTCAAGCATGGCTGTGGGAAAAGTAGAGGCTGCCAGAAAACAGAGTAGTTTATACTCTCAATCATTGGTCAGTCATGATGTTTTGCATTTATAATATCCATGTTATGCATTTGGGATTCATGTGGTGGCCATGAGATTTCAATGACGAAACATTAATATTGCGATTATGTGTAGATTGCTTGTTGCTGTGGTATCCATAGAGATTAATGTGAACTTCCAGTTTGTTCTAGTTCAGGATTCTGAGCAAAATTGACCACTTTCATCTGTGTGTGAGTTTGTTGATCTGTATGTTTGCAATTTAAGTAGACAGAAAAAAATTTGTTTGTGTCTATATCTGTACCTAAATCTTTATAATACCCACTAGTCAAAGACCATCAGGAACATACATATGTTTAACCAAGTTTAGGATTATTACTTCCTGCTATGGTCTGAATGTGCCCCTCCTAACCTATAAACTTATCCCTAATGTGATAGTGTTAGGAGATGGGGCCTTTGGGAGGTAGGTCATGAGGGCTCTGCCCTTTATAAGGGTAAGATTAGCACCCTTATAAAAGGGCTTGAGGGCATGGTTTGTCCCCTTCCATTCCTTCCATCATGTGAGGACATGGTGTTCATCCCCTCTGGAGTACACAGCAACAAGGCACCATCTTGAAAGCAGACATTGTCTGCTTTCAGACAATGTCTGCTGGACCCTCAGCAGACATTGAACCTACTGGGCCTTAGCAATCATGGTCTTCCAGCTTCCAAAACTTTGAGACAATAAATTTCTGCTCTTTATAAATTACCAACTCTGAGGTATTTTGTTGTAACAGCACACATGAATTTAGACAGAAACTGGTAGCAAGAAGTGGGGTATCTCTGTAACAAATACCCGAAAGGACACTTGCTTTATTGCCTGCTGTTGCTGGAGTAAAGGAGACAGCACACCACGGAAATCATGGGCATCTGAATAGGAGGGTGCTGTTGGGAGGGGCTTCTTATGGGATTTGGGTCTGGGTTAGGTGATTTTGGTGAGATTGGAGGAAGCAGTTTTTTTTCTGGATCGAGTGCTGTTAGGAAGTGGGGATAATTCTATGATTGTTATTTTTTTCTTTTTTAAACAATTTCAATAGTTTTTGGGGTATAAGTGGTTCTTGGTTATGTGGATGACTTGTAATGGGATGAGGTCTGAGATTTTTGCACACCCATCACATCAGTAGTGTACCTTGTACCTAATATGTAGTTTTTTATCCCTCATTACCTCCCGCCCTCTCTCCAAGTCTCCAGTTGTCCGTTATACCACTCCACATGCCTTTGCATACCCATACCTTAGCTAAAACTTATATGATTATCTTAATAGTTTTATCCAGAAGGGAAGAGAAATGGAGCAAGGCTAAATATGTAAGTGGTAAAGAAGCAACAGTCACTATTGTTACCTGTGTGAAGATAATGTTTGATCAGTTTTGTAATTTGGACAGTGATCTTTTTTTATATCTACTTAGCCATAATGAGAGAGTAGTCTCATTTTTGTTTTGTTCAGTTACAAGTATGAAGTAACCTCATGAAATCTGATGTTGATGTTCTGTGAAATATTTTTGTTAAGGGGCTAGCTCCAAGCCCTCTACTTTAGACAGCTATTTTATATACATACACTTGATTTATATAATTGTATATAAAAAGGGGAAGGCCCACAGTGCCCTTCCTGATACTTGCATTTATGTATTTGAGAATCTGACCAGAATAACAAAATGACATTTTTTAAAAATTTTTAATTTTTCTGGATACCTAGTAGGTGCACATATTTATGGGGTACATGAGATATTTTGATACAGGCATATAATGCATAATAATCACATCAGGGTAAATGAGGTATCCATTACTTCTGGCATTTATCCTTTGTGTTATAAACAATCCAATCATACTCTTTCATTATTTTTAAATGTATAATAAATTATTAACTGTAGTCACCCTGTTGTGCTCTCTAATACTAAATCTTATTTATTCTAACTACATTTTTGTATCCATTAACCACTCCCAATTCCCCTCACCCACACTAGCCTTCCCAGCTTCAGGTAACCATCATTCTCTATATCCATGAGCTCAATTGTTTTCATTTTTTGTAGCTCCCACAAATGAGAATATATGAAGTTTTTCTTTCTATGCCTGGCTTGTTTCACTTAACGTAATGACCTCCAGTTGCATACATGTTGTTGCAAATGACTGGATCTCATTCCTATTTATGGCTGAATAGACCTCCATTGTGTCATGTGCCATATTTGCTTTATCCATTCATCTGTTGATGTACACTTAGGTTGCTTCCGGGTCTTGGCTATTGTGTATAGTGCTGCAAGAAATGTAGGAAGGCAGATATCTCTTTGATAAACTAATTTCCTTTCTTTGGAGTATATACCTAGCAGTGAAATTCCTGGATCACATGGTATTTCTATTTTTAGTTTTATAAGGAACCTCCAAACCATTCTCCATAGTGGTTGTACTAATTTACATTCCCACCAACAGTATATGAGGGTTCCCTTTTCTCCACACCCTCACCAGCATTTGTTATTGTCTGTTTTTTGGATAAAAGCCATTTTAACTTGGGTAAGATGATCTTATTATAGTTTTGATTTGCATGTCTGTGATGATCAATGACACCAAGCACCTTTTCATATGCCCATTTGCAATTTGTGTGTCTTTTTTTGGGAAATATCTATTCAGGTATTTTGGCAATTTTTACTTGGATTATTATATTTTTTCCTATAGAGATGTTTGAGCTGCTTATATATTCTGGTTATTAATCCCTTGTCAGATGGATAGTTTGCACATATTTTTCCCTATTCTATGGGTTGTTGCTTTACTTTGTTGTTACTTTTGCTATGCAAAAGCTTTTTTAACTTGATGTGGTCCCATTTGTCATTTGTTTTTTTGGTTGTCTACACTTGTGAGGTGTTACTCAAGAAGCTTTTGCACAGTCCAATGTCCCGGAGAGTTTCTCTGATGTTTTCTTTTAGTAGTTTCATAGTTTGAGATTTTATATATGTCTTAAATCCATATTGATCTGGTTTTCATATATGATAAGAGATAGAGGTCATTTACTGGATTTACTTATTAGTTATAATAGTTTTTTTTGGTGGTTTTTAGGTTATTTCACATGTAAGATCCAATCATATGCAAACAAGTATAATATGACTTTGTCTTTTCCAATTGTGGAATGGCCTTTATTTCTCTCTTTTGTCTGATTGCTTTAGCTAGAACTTCCAGTACTACGTTGAATAACAGTGGTGAAAGTGGGCATCCTTGTCTTATTCTGGAGAGGCTTTGATTTTTTGTCTTAGAGGAAAGGTTTTCAGTTTTTCCCCATTCAGTATGATACCAGATTTGTGGGGCTTTTATATATGGCTTTCATTGCATTGTGGTATAGTCCTTCTACACCCAGTGTTTTGAGGGATTTTTTTGTTTTTTACCATGAAGGGTTGTTGAATTTTATCAAATGCTTTTTCAACATCAATTGAAATGATGATATAATTTTCATCACTTATTCTGTTGATATGATGTATCACATTGATTGATTTGTGTATGATGAATTTTCCTTGCATCCCAGGAATAAATCCCACTTGGTCATGATGAATGTTCTTTTTAATGTATTGTTGAATTTGGTTTGCTAGCATTTTGTTGAGGATTTTTGCATCAATATTCATCAGGAATATTGGTTTGTAATTTTCTGTTTTTGATGTGTCTTTGGTTTCGGTGTTATGGTAATTCTAGCCTTGCAGAATGAGTTTGAAAGTATTCCATCCTCCTCTACTTTTTGGAAGGTTTGAATAGAATTGGCGTCAGCTCTTCTTTAAATGTTTGGTAAAATTCAGCAGTGAAGCCATTGGGTCCTGGGCTTTTCTTTGCTGGGAGACTTCTTATTACAGCCTTGAACTCATTATTATTATTGGTCTCATCAGGTTTTAGATTCCTTTGTGGTTCAATCTTGGTAGGTTGTATGTGTCTAGAAACTTGACAGTTTCTCCTAGGTTTTCCAATGTATTGGCATATAGTGGCTCATAGCAGCCTCTAACGATCCTTTGAATTTCTGTAGTGGTACAGAAATTTCTGTAGTGAGGTTGTAATGTTTGTCTGTCTGCCTGTCTCTCTCTCTCTCTCTCTCTCTCTCTCTCTCGATGGGGTCTTGCTCTGTTGCCCAGTCTGGAGTGCAATGACGCAATCTTGGCTCACTGCAACCTCCGCCTCCTGGGTTCAAGCGATTCTCCTGCCTCAGCCTCCCAAGTAGCTGATATTACAGGCGTGTCTGCCAGCATGCCTGGCTAATTTTTGTATTTTTTGTAGAGACGGAGTTTCACCATGTTAATCAGGCTGGTCTCGAACTCCTGACCTCAAGCCATCCACCCGCCTCACCCTCCCAAAGAGCTGGGATTACAGGCCTGAGCCACTGCACTCGGCAGTAATGCCTCTTTTAAATCTCTGATTTTGTTTATTTGGGTCTTCTTTCTTTGTTTCTTAGTCTGGCTAAAGCTTTGTTGTTTTTGTTTATCCTTTCTAAAAACTTATATTTTGTTGATATTTTGTATTTTTCATTTCAAATTCATTTATTTCTACTCTGATGTTTATTATTTTTTTCTTCTACTAAAATGGGGTTTGGTTTGCTCTTGCTTTTCTAATTCTTTAAGATGCATCATTAGGTTGTTTATTTGAATTTTTTCCTACTTTTTGATGTAGGCATTTATTGCTATAAGCTTTCCTCTTACTACTACTTTGCTGTATTCTATAGGTTTTGGTATGTTGTCTTTCCATTATCATTTGTTTTAAGACATTTTTTTCAATTTGTTTCTTAATTTCTTCATTGACCCACTTGTCATTCAGGAGATATTGTTTAATTTCCATGTGTTTTTATAATTTCCAAAATTCATCCTGTTATTGATTACTATTTTATTCCACTGTGGTCAGAGAAGACATTTGACATACTTTCAATTTTCTTGATGTTTTAAGACATCTTTGTGGCCTAACATATGTTCTATCCTTGAGGATGATCCATGTGCTGAGAAAAAGCATGTGTGTTCTGCAGCCATTGGATGAAATGTTCTGTAAATACCTATTATTAAGTAGGTTTGACATTGAGCAAAGGACAGTCTAGATTACCTGTTTAATGCTGAAAGTGGGGTGTTGAAGTCTCCAGCTATTATTGTATTGAGGTCTATCTCTCTTTAGCTGTAATAATATTTGCTTTATATATTGGGGTGCTCCAGTGTTAGGTACATACATACTTATAATTGTTATATCCTCTTGCTGAATTGACTTTATCATGGTATCATGACCTTTTTTGTCTCTTTGTATAGTTTTTGTCTTGAAATCTATTTTTTGGGGTATACATATAGCTACTCCTGATCTTTTTTGGTTTTCATTGGCATGGACTATCTTTTTTCTATCCCTTTATTTTGTGTCTATGTGTGTCTTTACAGTTGAAGTATGTCTCCTGTAGGCAATGGATCATTGGGTCTTGTATTTTTATCCATCCAGCTAGTCTACGTCTTTTGATTGGAGAGTTGAGTCCATTTACATTCAATGTTATTATTGACAAGTAAGGACTTACTTCTGTCATTTTGTTATTTGTTTTCTGGTTGTTTTATGGTCTTGTCTTCTTTCCTTCCTTTCTTCCTTTCAGTCAAGGTGATTTATTCAGGTGGTATGTTTTAATTTTGTGCATTTTATTTTTTGTGTATTTGTTGTGTATTTTTTGATTTGAGGTTACCGTGAGGCTTTCAAGTATTTTATAACCTGTTATTTTAAACTAATGACAACTTAACACTGCCTGCATAAACCAATAAAGAAAAAATTAATAACTCTATAACTTTATCCCCTTTTTATATTTTTGTTATGTTTGTTTATACCTTATTTTACTGTCTTGAATAGTTGTTATAGGTACTTATTTTTATATATTTATCTTTTAGTTTTTCTACTCAATATATGAGTAGTTTACATACCACAATCACATTGTTATAATATTCTGTACTTATTCTTACCAGTGAGTTTTGCACCCTCAGATAATTTTTTATTGCTCATTAATATCATTTTCTTTGAGATTGAAGTACTCTCTCTAGCATTTTTTGTAGGATTGGTCTGGTGTTGATGAAATCCCTCAGCTTTTGTCTGTCTGGGAAACTCTATTTCTTCTTCGTGTTGGAAGGATATTTTCACTGGATATACTATCCTAGAATAAAAGTTTTTCTTCTTTAACACTTTAAATATGTCATGTCACTTTCTCCTGGTCCGCAAGGTTTCAACTGAGAAGTCTGCTGTCAGACATATTGGAGGTTCTTTATATGTTATTTGTTTATTTTCTCTTGCTGGTTTTTGGATCCTTTCTTTATCCTTGACCTTTGTGAGTTTATTAAATATCCTGAGGTAGTTTTTGGGTTAAATCTACTTAGTGTTCTATAACCTCCTGGTACTTGAATATTGATAACTTTCTTTGCATTTGGGAAGTTCTCTGTTATTATCCCTTTGAATAAACTTTCTATCATGATGTTTCTCTCTAGCTTCTCGTTAAGGCCAATAACTCTTAGGTTTGCCCTTTTGAGGCTGTGTTCTAGATTTTGTAGGCATGCTTCCTTATTTTTTATTCTTCTGCTTTTTTCTCTCTATGGATTTTCAAATAGCCTGTCCTCAAGTTCACTAATTTTTCTTCTGCTTGATGAATTCTGTTGTTGCGAGACTCTGATGCATTCTGCAGTATGTCATTTGCATTTTGTAGCTCCAGAATTTCTGCTTGGTTCTTATTAATTATTTTAATCTCTTTGTTAAATTTATCTGATCAGGTTCTAAATTCCTTTCTGTGTTATCTTGGATTTTATTGAGTGCCCTCAAAACAACTATTTTGGATTCTCTGTCTGAAAGGTCACATATCTCTGTCTCTTTGGGATTGGTCCCTGGTGCCTTATTTTGTTCATTTGGTGAGGTCATGTTTTTCTGGATGGTCTTGATGCTTGTGGATATTCATGGGCACCTGGGTATTCAAGAGTAAAGTATTTATTGCAGTTTTCACAGTCTAGGCTTGTTTGTACCCATCCATTTTGGGAAGGCTTTCCAGATATTCCAAGGAACTTGGGTGTTATTATCTAAGTCTTGGTTATTATCTAAGTCTTGGGTGTTATTATCTAAGCCATGTCTGCTTTAGAGGGAAGCTAAAGCTCAGTAATGCTGTGGCTCTTGCAGACTCATAGAGGTAATATCTTGTGGTCTTGGGTAAGATCCAGAAGACTTCCCTGGATCACCAGGAAGAGACTCATGGTCTCTTTCCTTTTCCCCAAGTAAATGAAGTCTCTCTCTCTCTCTCTCTCTCTCTGCTGAGATGCCTGGAGCTTGGGGATGGGTGACACAAGCACCTCTGTGGCCACCATCACTGGGTCTCTGCTGGGTCAGAACCAAAGCCAGCATAGTACTGGGTCTTACCCAAGGATTGCAGTGACCACTACCTGGCTATCACCTATGTTCACCCAAGGCTCAAGGGCTGTACAACTTGCAGGTGGCAAATCCAACCGGGCTTGTATCCTTTCCTTCAGAGTGTTGTGTTCCCTCTGGCTTCGGGTAGATCTGTGGATGCCATCTAGAAGCCAGGACCTGGAGTTGGGAACTGTAGGAATCTACCTGGTGCTCTATTCTACTGAGGCTGAGCTGGCACCCAAACTGCAATGTCCTTCCCACTATTTCTTCTCCTTTTCTCAAGCAGAGAAGTCTCTCCCCATGACCAGCACTGCCCTAGACATATGTTGAGTGTATCTAGTTTACATCCTGGCTTCATAAATACAGAGATAAGCAGAGACATGAAATACCAATTCTTACACATTTGCAAACCATCACATTCTATCTATAGTTTGGTTTAGAGGATTAGGAGGAAAGAAACTGTGGCAAAGCAAATTTGCTGTAATATGAAACATTAAGCATTTCGACTTGCATTTGAAAATCAGTTATTTCGAGTGTAGGAAATTAGGGTCTGAGTTAATGAAATGTCTGATTAATGATACTTGTATCCAACAATGGCACCTTAATGAAATATGCCTCCTAGTACTCACATCTTTGTATATTTTCCTCTCTTTGGAGCTCACATGGCCCTGTGATTCACTTTTGACAAGTAGAGTACAGTGGAGGTGACACTAAGACTTCCTAGCCTAGGTGCTAAGCAGCCTTGCAGTATGGGTCTTGTGCTCTTGAAATGTTCCCTCTAGTAGAAACTGTGTAGCATGTGGAAGCCCAACTATCCTGATAATGCCATGTTGTGTGGAAGCGCAAGCTAGTCTTGCGGAGAGGCCATGTGGAAAGAGAGAGATACCTAGCCAGGCTCCATCCTTGCTTCCATCCCAGCAGAGGTGTTAGATATTTGAGAGATGATGTCTTCAGATGATTCCAACCCCAGCTGCCATCTGACTGCAACCCATAAAAAAACCCCAAACCTACCCACTTTAGCCTAGTAGGTAGTTTGTTATGTAGGAATAGAAAACTGAAACAATGGATCATTCTTAAATAAACATTATATTGTCTGTAGTCACAGCTAGGAAAGTGTTGTCAGTTACAAGTCAGCTATGCTGGTTTGAATGCAGTTAATATTCATTTGCACTAATTATGTCCCTTATATAAAAATGAATACTTTTTAGTGCTTGAAAAAGTTAGACAGAAAATTCACCCTGTAATCTTCTTTTCATTATTCATTTGCTGAACAAATATTTTCAGACACATCAGTGCCATTTAAAGTTTTATTCAGTGTTCACTCAGATTCCAGGATATGTGAGCTGCACGTTTCTTGCAGTGTTTTCCAAAGAAATGGGTGGGCTATAGTGGAAACAGTAATACTCATTAAACATGCCATTGGTCCCGTGGATTACTCTCTCCTTTCATTCAGATGAGACTACATGACACATTTTGGTCAATGAAATGATAGTGACGTATCACTTTTGGTCTGAGGCAATCAAAAGCCTATGTGTAATTCTCTAGTCTATTGCCTAACAAATAGATAAAGCAAACCATATATTCCAGATGGTACAATTATAAGATGGTGGGGTCTCTATTAGCCCGGTTTCCTGGGTGGGTGAGGAGAGCAGAGAACCTTGTTAATCTGACAGGCAAGCAGCATAAGCCAAAGACAAACCTTTGTTTTTCTTAAGCCACTGAGATTTGGGGTTAAATTGTATCTATAGCATAGTCTAACCTCTGTGGCTTTAGTGTCTCCATCACACCTACTCCAGGGCACTCAAAATAAACCTGAAATCTAAATAAAAATAGTGTGATATTTATGGAAACAGAACTTTAAAACAGAATTTCTGATTTGTTCTCTAAGTAGATTTATATTCCTATGTTCTTCAGTAAAGTTCTAACAATAGCATTGTTTATTTATGGGCAATTTGAGAATACTTGGTACTTAAGTCATTCTCAAATTGTTTTTCATTTTTGACAATAATTTCATAGCAAGTTGTTAATAAAATTATTAGGGAATTTAAAAATATCAAATCAATGTAATATTAGTGAAATCATCCAAGTATTTTTTTTTAGAGAGAACAGTACAATGAACCCTATGTACCTGTCAACCTAACTGCAAGAGTTTACGAAAACATGGGCAGTTTTTCAGTTTTGTCTACCTAAAATTTTATTCTGTGTTGATCATCTTTTACGAAGATAAGACAGTAACTCCTATCTTCTCTACACCTCCAAAAATAGGTCAGAATTTTCTATGAACACATGTGCTTCATAGTTATGATGGTAGCTTCTTCTGTATTTATTTCCAACTTTTCCCTGTGGAAATAAGTTTGGAATCTTTTCTAGAATGGCTTATTTACAGGGTAGCTGTTTCTCACGGTTTGACCAGAAAAGTCCAAGTTTATAACTGTTGTCTTGTGGTAGCTATTAAGAGACCCCCTTTTATTCTCAAAAGTATCCTAATTTGGATGACAAATTATATAGCCACCATTGTTATTAAACAGGTGTGCCCATTCCCCTTTTGCTTTCTTCTGTCCCTTAGAGCTGAATTCTTGCCTTGCAAGGCCCAGGCAAGACTAGACCAGTTGTAATATGCAAATCCTTATCCCAACATCTGCCTGTGGGTGTTTGAAATACCTTCAGTGCCTGAATCCATAATGGCCTACCCAGAAGCAGCTATATAATTTGGAGGCCCTGTGAAAAATGTTAAAAAATGATTGAGAATTTCAAGATGCTGACAGCAAAGCACTGAACTAAGTGTGGGGTCCTTCTATACAGAGGCCCCTGTGTGACAGCAGAGGTGGCACACCCATGAAGCTAGCCCTGGGCTTACCACTCCATCTCACCACTTTCCACACTCCACCTAGTTCCCTATGTGGTTCATTTCCAGGATTGCATTTCTGCACGAAACCATCTGCTGTGGTCTTCCTGGTCACCTTATTCCTTAAACCCTCTGTGGGTCTGAACGCTTGCCTATCTCACCATGGTCATCATCTAATGAGTACTTATTATGGCTAATGAGTGGCAGATAGAATTCCAACACAGGTTTGCTTAGTTTCAAAGCAAATTCTCATAACATTTCTGCTGTTCTGACTCTTAAAGCTCATAGCCTAGTGAACTCTTGGCAGAATTCTCTTCCTTGTTTAGGATTTCAAGAAACGGGATTTAGTCATCCTACAGCAGAAGTCCAGGGGGCAACATGCAGTTTTGCTTTTCTCCATGTTCTCAACAATTACCGGAATTTATCTTTGACATATGCACTGGTTCCATTGTGCCTTCTCTCTGACCATGTTTTTTCTCCCTAATTAAGGACTGTGCTTTGGGACTGTGGAAAATGAAACAAGCTAGGAGTTAGCTTTCAAGAGTTTTATTTCCCTAGGAATACACTCATAATTATAAATGCCCTGTTAGAGAATTAAGGTGAGTGTCTTACATACAGCGACTTCGCCTGCTCACATCAGGCAGAAGGAATGTTAGAAAAGAAAGGCAATGATCACCAGGCAGTTGTTCTTAGCAATTTGTGGGTCAATGGAGATGGACATGGTGCCCTTCTTCTCTGGCTGCTGATTGCTGCCTGGAGAAGCAACAGTGGCTTCATTGGCTTTGTTGCTGTACTGCGAAGTGGTCTCTCCTGTATCACTATTGCTGGCTTCTTAGTGGAGTTTCATAGACCCATTTATCTTTTTTATGGCCAAGAAATCAATGAGTGTGTGTCATTTTGGAATTTGGAAAATAAGATACAGGATTCAGTCTCATAATGATATGATTAGTCTAAAGAATATTTAGCTCCACAGTAAAACATTTTTATAAGATAAAGATATTTTATTTTGCATAAGGTGCATGTGTACACGAAATATTTTACACTGGGGGAAAATGATGAGAGTAATGGGCTTCTTATTTTGGATGTGAAAGCCTAGGAATTCTCAACACAATAATGGTTACAAACTTGGACTCTGGAGACATGCAAAGCTAGATTCATATCCCAGCTTTGTTACTGGCTTGATCTTGGGCATGCTGCCGATTTTTTTATGCGCATTTCCTTATCTGTAAAACGGGGAAAATGATTTTATCTGATTCATAGATTATCGTGAGTATTAAATGATAAAATACATAAAAAACAGCCAAACCTGTAACAATTTAGTTTTCTGTGTAAAGCATGCCATGATGATAGCTAAGTTATTTCCACAACTCATAGGTATGTGTGGGCAATTTAATTGTACTTCTGTGCTTATGAGGTATAGTTTGAACCATTGCTGTTGCCTGAAAAAACTAATGCTTTTATGTAGACACTCAGATTTAGACCAACATTCATTTGCCACCATTTGAGATTGGGTTGGAATCAAATTATTAATCCAGGCGAAGATGACTTGTTTTGATGTATACGTCAAATTAACTTAACACTTAGTACAAAGGTTATATTAGGTCCAGCCACTTTCCCTAGAGTGTCTCCAGACTAGTGAATGCCTAGATAATAATCAGGGATATTTATTTTTGTAACTGAGAAAAGATCCAAATTATTGGCAGCTTTTAAAGTAACTTAAAAAAATCAGTTGATGCTCAGGGTATCTAGAGGAAACCCTCTACCTCAATATTTATCCTTCTTAGAGATGATATTAACCGAGTTGTCACTTCTCTCCATGGCTAAGCTGAACATTACAACTATTATAAGCTTTAACTTATATAAAACATATTAAATTGCATCTATCGCTCACATTAAACATTTCATTTTTCTATAAGCATTTGGAAACAATTTTCATTACTTTGCTTTCAGAATTCATTTGACTATAAGGGCAAATACAATTTATGAGGGGCTATCATTTCTTAACAATTATTATGTATACATGAGCATTCTTGCAAAGTGAGAAAAATTGAATCTATAAATTTTTTTCAAGTGCAGTGATATTTTATGAATACTAAATTTAACCATTGATGAACTAGCTAGTTTCAGTTCTTAGAGATTTTTGTGGTCTACATTTTGTGGATTAGGTTTTATAGTTTTATTTTCATATTTTGGAGCCAATAGCTTTGTTTTTCGGTTCTCATACTTTTTTTTGCAGGTCGTTAGAAAGGTCATAAGTCCTGAATACTGTCTGTTGTTCTTAATCGATAAAATGATCCTGCTGGTGACCTGTTTGAGAATACAATTGTAGGCTTATGCTTATGTAAGAAAAATTTGAGTTGAAGATTAAGCAGTTTGAATGATGATAAAAAGGAATCTAACATTTGGTTATATTTTATATATTATGGACTTTGTTTTAATGCAAAACATATTCTCATTGACCAGATATGCTTTAAAATTCAGAAGTTTTTGGATTTTTAGAAATTTAAAATAGCATATATTTCATATATTATTCTGTAATACTCCTAAAGGGGTCTTGAACAGTATCCTTAACCATATACATTAACATTTCTGCAGTGAAAGTTATGAATATTCAGCAAATGGGACTAAATAAATAAAAAGCTTCAAATCAGTTCAGATCAGGTTTTACCTCCACATTAGTTCATGTCAGATGAAGTTTTGCTGCCAAAATGACTTCTGAAAAAATTTTAAGTAATCAACAGCTTTTTGAATTTTGTAATACTGTTGGGGAATTATGAACCTATGATAGACTGTTAATCACATTGGATATTGTTATTTGACTTGTGAGACAAGTTGGGAAGGTATCATCATCCTCATTTTATGACTGGCAAAATTGGGATACAGAGTAAATTTGTGACTTTTTCTAGGTTATACAGCAAGTAAATTGTCAAAATTGATATGGAACCAAAGGGCCCTGACCCTCCACCCAAGGGATGTTCCCATTTGTTTTGTAGTCTTCTTAGTTATTGAATGGCTATTTCACTTGCAGCTTGCTTGGCCCATGATGGCAGCCAGCACTTCTCAACACAAGACTGCTATGTGCAGTTTCCTTAGCTTTTGATGCACTGGGGTACTAGTATACATCTGAAGAAAAGCTCTAGTATCAAAAAAATACCATCAAAAAAATACATGTGTGACATTTGTTGAGATGAGCAACGGCCATTTTTCTAGTGTTTTCCCTTTCCTTCCTTTGCTAAAGCTAGCCTTCTGCTGTATCTCCTCCAAGCTCTTAAAATTTACTACCCTGTTTTGTTGGCATCACACATGCCAGTACCCATGGTGCATTTTATTGCTGCAGCTGTTTCACATGCCTATTTTTGTCAGCACAGAGGTTATTCTCAGAAGTGACGGCTTAAAATAATTCACCTGGTATAGTCTTCTTGGACATCTGAAACCTGAATTATTTTCATAACACCGGAGGACATTGAGAAGCCTGTTTCACCACTTGTGGTGTCTTTAGCAGCAAGTCAACATTAAAATTCAAGTTTTCTCTTTGCATGCAAGAAATCATTTATTCATTCCCATTTTGTCTGTTCATCCAGCAAGCATTTATCAAAACTCTAGTAGTGAGCTAGTTGCTGAGAAGGTCACACGAAGATCACTGGACAGCTGTCTCTTGGAAATACCATGGGGAAATCATGGTTTTCAGCACTGGCATGTCAAAGTCATAAATTAGCCTAAGCATTCACAACTTTCCAATGGAGTAGGCTAAGGCATCATTCTTTTTTTTTTTTCAGCCACTCATAAGAAGACAAGTAGAGCAGTTAAAAGTTTGGTAGTAGCATTGCACTTTGGGTGACACGTGGCCTGGGTTCAAAATTTGGCAAGCAATTTACAAGGCTGGCTGATTTGGGAAGTAACCTATACATGAAGTACATTTGTGGGTGATTTTTGAGAGTCTGCTGACTTTTGGTTCTGGTGTCTGTGAAATGAAGTTGTGAAATGAGGGTGTGTACTATTGTGGAGTTTAATGAGACCATGCGTGTGTGACTAGTTAATTGAAACTGATGAGGAAACTAACAATAAATACGCTTATTATTCTCACATTGCTGTCTTCTTACAGATTCTCTTATATTTCCCTCTTCTGTTTCTTGAGGAGAGATTCTCTAACTTTTCACTGCTTCTAGCAATAAGAACAATATTATTTTCAGGCATTAAAAAGTTTTAGGTTAGTTTAAAATTTACATAAACAACCAAGAGTGGGAAAAATTGAAGTACATGTATGTATGGAAAATAACCCATATCCAGAGTATATAACGAATTTCTAATCAGTAGGAAGATAAAACAATCCAATAGAAAAATGAGCAAAAGACTTGAACAGACACTTCACAAAAGATGGTATCCTGGTGGATAATAAATCTATGAAAAGGTACTTAAATTCATTAAAATCAACAGAAAAATGCAAACAAAAATTATTAAAATGATGAGGTGCCCATTCATTGTATAGGAAAGAAAAAAACTTCTCTACCATTTTGGGTTCAGTGGCTGGGGCCTGTAAATTGAACTAAAAAAGAAAGATTTAACAACAGAAAGGTTTATTTCATGTGTACATGGGAACTTCACAGAAAAAAAATGAAAGCCCAAAGAAGTGGTAGGACTTGAGAGCTTGTATATCATTTTAACGATGGGGAATAAATTGTGTTAAAGTGAGTAGACAAAGAAAAGGAGTTTGGGCTTTTAGGAGACATATAAATTGTGGGAAAGCAAATACATGAGAGAGAGAAGCTCATAGAATATGACGTTATTTTGTAAGGTGTGTTTATGCAGACTGTTTTTGGTGCTGGTGTTCCCTCTCCTATGAGTATTTTCCTCTTCCTGGTACAAGAGTGTGGAGGAGAGACACTTAAAAAAGGATATTTATGCCTTATTTTTAAGCATAAAGAAAGAGGGCAGAGAGTCCTCCTGTGTCTGCTGTTTCTCAATTGCCTTCAGCTCAAAATAATCCTTATGCCAAAGTGGCATAATTTGGGATGGCATATTGTGATCCCTTTCAGTAACTGCCAGAAGAGCTAAAATAAAAAGACAGCAAATACCATGTATTGAAGAGAATGTGGAGCAAAAGGAACTTTCAACCACTGCTGATGGGAATATAAATTTTTTCCCAACCACATGGAAAATTCTTTGTCAGTATCTCTTGAATCTAGACCAAGCATATGCCATGACCTAGAAAATCCACTCATAGGCATATACCCAACAGAAACACATACATGTCTTCACAGAAGGCATGCTTTGGAATGTTTATAAAAGTACTACACATAGTAACTCCAAACTGGAAACTGTCCAAATTCCCATACATTCAAATGTTATATGACCATGTAAATCAGTGATTTACAACTCTAGGCAGAAACATGAATAAATGTCATAAGTAAAGTGTTGAGTAAAAGAGGCTAGTCCCCAAAAGACTACATATTCAATTCTTCCAGTTATTCAAAGCGCAGAAACAGAGAAAACTAATGTATAATATTAGAACTAATATTTTTGAGGGAGTAATAATTGGAAGAGGGCAAGAAGGAAGCTCTGCCTTGTTTCGTAAGATACTGGTTATATATTACGTTCAGTTGGTGAAAATTTATCAAGCTACATTTATCATATGTGCACTTTTCTATATATCATGCTCCCTTTTCCCCCTGAAAAGATGTTCTGTAATTTGATTTTACTTGTTTTCACCTTGTTTTTCCACATCTCCTCCCCATTCTTTTTACATTCCCATTATTTTTATGACTCCTCTAAGCTTTGGGCTTCTGTAATCCAGAAGCCGAAGGAAACCTAAGCTAGAGCAGGCTTTTCTCTGTCCTCTGCTCTTCCAGCCATGTTCTGTACATCTAGACATAGCTCCCTATCTCCAGTCCCTGGCCCCTACAAGCCACTTTGCAGATTCCTGGACATACCACACATCAGGTGTGTGGCTCTGTTTGTGCTCCACAGTCCTCCAGCCTGCCTGACCCCAGTGAATTTATGACATGAGTTTTTGAGAGTCTGCTGACTTTTGGTTCTGGTGTCTGTGAAATGAAGTTGTGAAATGAGGGTGTGTACTATTGTGGAGTTTAATGAGACCATGCGTGTGTGACTAGTTAATTGAAACTGATGAGGAAACTAACAATAAATACACTTATTATTCTCACATTGCTGTCTTCTTACAGATTCTCTTATATTTCCCTCTTCTGTTTCTTGAGGAGAGATTCTCTAACTTTTCACTGCTTTTGAGAAAAATGAACTTTTGAGAAAAATGAAAAGGGTAACTCATGATCCAATTAGCTATAACCAGAATGTAAACATTTTTTTACTTCAAAAGGCCTGAGTTTTTCAACAGATAAATAGTATAGAAAGGGATGGTGTGGGATCAATGGATTAAAAGCGATTTACAAGGAATGTTAGAGTAATACAAATGGAATAACTAAACTATCATGTCTATGGATACACATTTAAATGATAAAACTATAAAAAATAAAGAGAAAACAATTACTATGCAGTCAGGATAATGGTTACTTATTGGATATTTGGGGAAGGAAAGTGGTGATTGAAACAGAGCATATGGATGGAGCTTCCAGGGCAGGTGGGAAAATTTCTGTCTTCTTAAACCTGAGAATGGATACAAGGATGTCTGCCTTAGAAAAGTTTACTAAACCTTGTGTTTATTTTGTGATTTATATACCTGTGTTTTATTTTGCAAGATGTCAAGTAACTTTTTTAAATGGTAAAATTATGACTCTCATAGAGATATAAAATAAACATGTGTCAAAAATTTTATTGACATTCATTAATTAGACAAGCAGGAAAGCTGTTACAACTGGTTCAAAGGAGAAATCAAAGATGCACAAACTTATATGGAATAAGGGAATATTGAAATAGATTTATAAATGGTTTGAAAAACTGCCTTCCATAGTGGAGGAGGGAAATCAATTACAATTCTACCAGGCAAAATTTACTTTGCTGTCTACAGACAAGAATTATTTGTGTTACTATCCATTTCCTGCAAGTTAACCTTAGCTCTAGAGCATTGTCAAATAACCTATTCATAGACAAAGGTACATATCTCTGTAGGATCAAATAATATTGGCACTTCCAGCATTGTATTGACACAATATCCAGTAATCTCTTTTGCCTATTAAAAAGTCTTAATTTTCTTTATGAATAAAAAGATTTTTAAAATGAAGTAAAACAAATGTAACTCACAGTATTTGCTACATTTCTACCTACCCTGTGCCCTTGGGTGCCTTTTCAGTTTCTAAACTGCAAGAATCGGGGTAAACTGCTAGGCTGTTAAGAATGTAGAGGGATGAACACAAACAATCACAAGATGATAGTTTTTAATGAGTTATATAATCCCATTGAATTAGTTAATTGATTCTTTTGTTTGTAAGCAATCACATTTAATCTTGACTCAGGCATAAATAAACATAAACAAAGCAATGATTTAAATATCTGAAAGACTACTGGTCCATCTCAGGTAACTGAAGAAGTTGGATAACCTGGCTTTTGAAAGAGCATGTACTAGGAAAGCTCAGGAAGCCTCTTTCCTTAGAACATACCCATTAGCGGGACTCAACTTCGAAAACTAAAATTCACCGGGCACAGTGGCTCATGCATGTAATTCCAGCACTTTGAGAGGCTGAGGCAGGTGGATCACGAGGTCAGGAGTTCAAGACCAGCCTAGCCAACATAGTGAAACTGTGCCTCTACTAAAAATATAAAAATTAGCCGGGCATGGTGGCATGTGCATGTAGTCTGGGAGGCTGAGGGAGGAGAATCCCTTGAACCCAGGAGGTGTAGGTTGCAGTGAGCCGAGATCCCACTGCATCCCAGCTTGGGCAACCAACAGAGTGAGACTTCGTCTGAGAAAACAAACAAAACAAATTCTCCCAGTTTTTCCATTTCTAGATTTCAGTGTCTTGGGAGATTGTATCTGCTTGGTTTACCTTTTCCCAGAAGGGAGAGGTGCTAGGTCATATGACACAGAAAAGACCCTTTGAGGTCTCTTCCCTCTTCGGCTGTTTATGGAGAAAGGCAATTCAATGTGAGTTATGGAGTTGACCCAAGAATATTATACCCACTATCTTGACTTTTCATCTCACTCTTTAAGCTAGATCTCAGTTGTTGAGAAAATTATATCCCTGGTTTCAGACTTTCCCATTCCTTAATCTTAAGGAATTATAATTCTGTTTCTATTCATTAATCCTATTTTCCACATGAATATTCTCTTCTAAAAGGAACAACAACAGTAAATCCCAAACAGAGTTCCAGTTCCTTGACTGCCAGTACCAAATAGTAAATCTCTTCAAATATTTAGATGTATGTGGAATAAACAGGTTTACCTTATCAGTAAAGCCAGATGATACTCCCAAATAGCTCTATACTTTTGGTCCTCACAATTCTTAAAATTTCCTATAGATTTATTTTTTAAATTTTCCCAGTCTTTTTATCTCTCTCCATCTATTTCCTTCCTCACTCCTTCCTTTTTTTCTTTCTATTATCAAGGATTTCAGTGGCTACTGTGAACTAGACAGTAGGCTATGTGCTGAAAAAGGATGAAAAAGCCGTAAAGTGGAGATGTCAATACCGCTTTAAGAACGATAGGCTACAAAGCTGATTAGCTGCATACTTTCATTCTTTGTCATCACTACCTGAAGGCAAAAGGCCTTTTTTTGGGAGCATGTGCTAAAGATAAAATTACTCTTCCTAGTTCCTTCTGGCAAATGGTCACCAAAAAATACATTCAAGAGCCGATGTCTTTTGTATGCAATACATAGGATATTAAAAGTTAAGGTAAACAAAGGTCAAAGATTGTGCTAGTTGGAGTCTCCGGTTTCCTGGTTCCTTAAAATGTAGTTAAGATTGGGCCAATTTTTTGGAAGTCCAAATCTCTTCTCAAATATTCTCTTATTTGTGCTCCTTTTAGGTGGGAATGGGAATTTTTGTTCTCTACCCTGAGGTTGACACAAATGTGGACTTTCTTGATCCTCCCTCCTAAAGACTACAGATCAAGAGCTTGTATTAGATTTTTAAGGGGCATAGAGAAGGGTTATGTTTGATGTCATAGAGCAATGATTAGGGCATGTTAATAAAATTCCATTTAAAATGTATTTTTTCCTACCTTCCCATTATCATGCAGTTTTGCAAGTCTAGCATCTTGCTTGCTCCTCCACAGGCCAAGGTAAAAGCCTGTGCTTATAATTTTTTGTGGTCTTGATTTCTACCAACCTATATGCCCACAGGTTTGCATACTTTCTATCCCAGTGCTGGTATTTTCCCAAATATATTTTTTCTTAGGTGGACTCTTGGCGCCCACTTTTGTAGTAAATTTTTGATGTTCACTATACTTAGGAAAAGTAGCCAAATCCCACTTTGGAGACAAGTGGTTTTGATCCTAGCTTATCTCCATTCTGCAAAAGCATCACCCTCACAAGACATATCCCAGGGAAACAGAGAAACCGAATTTTATTAAATAAGACCTGGCCCAAATTTTCTCAATGATTATTAAAACTATAGGATTAAGAATGCAGCAACAAAAAATCATTGAAAAGTGAAAGGCAGAGTCTCTATGTGGCTTTTTTCTTCATGTCCTCTAAAGAGTGATCTTGTATCTTTTGCATTTCCAGTAACTGCCTCTTCTTGAAATGCCCTCCTAGATGCCCTTCTCTGCCTAGAAACATTTTTCTTTATTGTTTGGATGTTTTTTTCTTCATCGTGAGTAATCTTTAAAGAGTAGCTACAGAAAGTTAATCACTGTCTACCTTGATTCCTTCTAGCACTTCGTCTCTTTAATGAAGCAATAGTTCAAGGTAGTACAATTTGAGTTTGTGTGACTACTTTTCCTACTAGACTGAATTCTTTGATATTTGAGACTGAGCCTGGTCATACGATTTGCTCTGAAGCAAAGCGTGTTTCTTAATGTGATTGGTAAATAAAGAAAATGATGTCAGAATAATAGGAAGCTGTGTTGATTCATATGTGAGTTTGCCCATCATGCTAATGTTTCGAAATTACCAGTATGTAAGCTTTCTTAAAATTAAAGAGGAAAATTTAGCAGTATATAACAATCTTAAGAAAGTGAAAAATCTTGCTGATGTGCCTTCCTTTAGTGAAAGAAATGGTGGTTGATTTAGTGACGTTAAGAACTGCACATTTTTCACTATGCTACATTTTTAGAAGAGACTGCAAGTGCCAATGCAGATGTTGAAAAGCATTTTCTCCTGTGATTTTTTAAAAATGATGAATGTAAAAGCATACTATTGTACTGTAGTTTTAATTTTGATGAAACTGGCCTCTATTAGAAGCAAACATCTTTAAGGACCTACATCTGAGAAAAAGCACTACCTCCAATATATAGAGCTTGCAAAAGATAATAGGTTCCAATCATGGTAGAGATTTAATACTGCCAGTGTTTTTTTTAAATTATTATACTTTAAGTTCTGGGATGCACGTGCAGAACATGCAGGTTTGTTACATAGGTATACATGTGCCATGGTAGTTTGCTGCACCTATCGACCCATCAACTACATTAGGTATTTCTCCTAATGCTATCCGTCCCCTAGCCCCCAACCCACTGACAGGCCCTGGTGTGTGATGTTCCCCTCCCTGTGGCCATATGTTCTAATTGTTCAACTCCTACTTATGAATGAGAACATATGGTATTTGGTTTTCTGTTCCTGTGTTAGTCTGCTGAGAATGATGGTTTCCAGCTTAATCCATGCCCCTGCAAAGAACCTGAACTCATTCTTTTTTGTGGCTGCATAGTATTCCATGGTGTATATGTGCCACATTTTCTTTATCCAGTCTATCATTGAGGGGCATTTGAGTTGGTTCCAAGTCTTTGCAATTGTGAATAGTGCTGCAATAAACATACATGTGCATGTGTCTTTATAGTAGAATGATTTATAACCTTTTGAGTATATACCCAGTAATGGGATTGCTGGGTCAAATGGTATTTCTGGTTCTAGATCCTTGAGGAATCGCCATACTGTCTTCCACAGTGGTTGAACCACAATGGTCCACCATCGGTGCAAATGCATTCCTATTTCTCCACATCCTCTCCAGCATCTGTTGTTTCCTGACTTTTTAATGATCTCCCTTCTAACTGGTGTGAGATGATATCTCATTGTGGTTTTGATTTGCATTTCTCTAATCAGTGATGAAGAGCTTTTTTCCATATGTTTGTTGGCCACATAAATATGTTCTTTGGAGAAGTGTCTGTTCATATCCTTCACCCACTTTTTGATGGGGTTGTTTTTTTCTTGCAAATTTGTTTAAGTTCCTTGTAGATTATGGATATTAACCCTTTGTCAGATGGATAGATTGCAAAAATTTTCTCTCATTCTACAGGTTGCCTGTTCACTCTGATGATAGTTTCTTTTGCTGTGCAGAAGCTCTTTAGTTTAACTAGATCCCATTTGTCAATTTTGGCTTTTGTTGCCATTGCTTTTGGTGTTTTAGTCATGAAATCTTTGCCTATGCCTATGTTATTAGTGATGTTGCCTAGGTTTCTTCTAGGGTTTTTGTGGTTTTAGGTCTTAACGTTTAAGTCTTTAATCCATCTTGAGTTAATTTTTGTATAAGGTGTAAGGAAGGGATCCAGTTTCAGTTTTCTGCATGTGGCTAGCCAGTTTTCCCAACACCAATTATTAAATACGGAATCTTTTCCCCATTGCTTGTTTTTGTCAGGTTTGTCAAAGATCAGATGGTTGTAGATGTGTGGTGTTATTTCTGAGGCCTCTGTTCTGTTCCACTGGTCTATATATCTGTTTTGGTACCAGTACCATGCTGTTTTGGTTAATGTAGCCTTGTAGTGTGGTTTGAAGTCAGGTAGCATGAGGCCTCCAGCTTTGTTCTTTTTGCTTAGGACTGTCTTGGCTATGTGGGCTCTTTTTTGGTTCCATTTGAAATTTAAAGTAGTTTTTTCTAATTCTGTGAAGAAAGTCAATGGTAGCTTGATGGGGACAGCATTAAATCTATAAATTACTTTGGACAGTATGGCCATTTTCATGATATTGATTCTTCCTATCCATGAGCATGTAATGTTTTCCCATTTGTTTTTGTCCTCTCTTATTTCCTTGAGAAGTGGTTTGTACTTCTCCTTGAAGAGGTCCTTCACATTCCTTGCAAGTTGTATCCCTAGGTGTTTTCTTTTCTTTTTTTTTTTTTTTTTTTTTTTTTTTTTTTTGAGACGGAGTCTTGCTCTATCGCCCAGGCTGGAGTGCAATGGCGCAATCTCGGCTCACTGCAAACTCCGCCTTCCGGGTTCACGCCATTCTCCTGCCTCAGCCTCTCCGAGTAGCTGGGACTACAGGCGCCCGCCACCACGCCCGGCTAATTTTTTGTATTTTTAGTAGAGATGGGGTTTCACTGTGGTCTTGATCTCCTGACCCCGTGATCCGCCCGCCTCGGCCTCCCAAAGTGCTGGGATTACAAGCGTGAGCCACCGCACCTGGCCGGTGTTTTGTTTTCTTTGTAGCAATTGTTAATGGGAGTTCACTCATGATTTGGCTGTTTGTCTATTATTGGTTATAAGAATGCTTGTGATTTTTGCACACTGATTTTGTATCCTGAGACTTTGCTGAAGTAGCTTACCAGCTTAAGGAGATTTTTGGCTGAGACAATGGGGTTTTCCAAATATACAATCATATCATCTGCAAACAGAGATAATTTCACTTCCTCTCTTCCTATTTGAGTACCCTTTATTTCTTTCTCTTGACTGCCCTTACTGCCAGTGTTTTTTAAATTAAAATTGTTATTTGTGTATTAAAGTTTTAGTTTAAAGTTTCGTAGGTTTTGATTGGCTTGTTCCAAAGCAGGTTTTTCCCACAAAACCTGTTATTTTTTCCATGTAGGTTACAACATTTTTCAAAGTATATTTGATATAATAGCAGAAATGCATGTATCTGCAATTTCTGGCAAGATTAAAGTTCTCAAAAATATTTACTAAATGGGAACAAATTATAACTATTAGTATTGTATTCTTTGAACTTTTTGTCTGAGCATCTCTTAGTCATAGCTGAACTCAACTTCTCACTGGTTTCTGAAATATTATCCACCTTGACAGTCCCAACTTCCTTTTGAAATAAACCATTTCTGTTTCTTATTATGTTTTATTCTCTTCCCAGTCAAAATTCTTAATTCCCTGTATGGCTATGTTTCCCGTTAGACTGAGTAAAGCTGAGTCATGTGCCTGGTAAGCACTCCACAAATGCAAGTGGTTGGATGAAGTATTCAATGTTGAATGAATGTATCACTTTCCAACCTAGAAACAGAGATAGAAAAATGGCAAGATTTATCCATCAACAACCTTCTATGGTCCTGCAGTGAAGCTTCTTCTAATAATGTCTAGAATTTACATGGCACATGTATACATATGTAACAAACATGCACGTTGTGCACATGTACCCTAAAACTTAAAGTATAATAATAAAAAATAATAAAAACACAACTGACGTTGGCAAAAAAAAAAAGAATTTATTTAGCAATAAATATGGGCTAATGTCTTACTATAATCCTTGGATTCACTGTATCAAGGAAGTCCTTTTTTTTTTTTTGAGACAGAGTCTCTCTCTGTTGCCAGGCAAGAGTATCATGGCATAATCTCAGCTCACTGCAACCTCCACTCCCCGGGTTCAAGTGATTCTCCTGCCTCAGACTCCCAAGTAGCTGGGCATACAGGTGTGCACCACCATGCCCAGCTAATTTTTCTATTTTTAGTAGAGACGGGGTTTCATCATGTTGACCAAGACGGTCTTGATCTCTTGACCTTGTGATCCACCCGCCTTGGCCTTCCAAAGTGCTGGGATTACAGGCATGAGCCATTGTGCCCAGCCAAGGAAGTACTTTTGTTATCCCCATTTCATAGAAGAGGAAACCAAAACTGAAAGAGATTAAAGTATTGCTCAATATCAACCTGCTAAATGACAGAGCTGGAGTTTAAATGTCTAGGAAATCTGCCTTCAGAGCCTAGCCCTTAGCTAGCATGCTATGATACCTCCAAGTTACAACAAAATGATTTCACTGTCAATGTAATGCAAAGGTACACGCATGTGTTTGTATGCACAAGTGTGTGAATGCTGTGTTTCATCATAACTGAAGATATTAAAGGATCCATTACTCCAGTATGCTGCCCTCATTGAATGTAACTGAAGACTCCCTCTATGGAAGAACCAGAAGATGTATTTTAACTATGTACAGACTTAGAGACTTCTTCTGTCCATAATTTATTCAGAGTTGTAGTTTGCAATCCTTAATCAGCCTAACCAATGGAACCACCCCACCTTTTTAGAACTTAAAAAACCCTGACTTCCCTGCCTTTTGTCCTCCTCACCATTCTGTGAATGTCTCTTCTGTTTTGTGTTCTCCTTCCTGGCCTGGTAATAAACTCAAAAAACAACTCCTTCTCCTCCTCCTCCATTTTTTTCTTTTACGCTTTTGGTGGCCTTTGGTTTATTCTTTGAAAGCAGTGCTGTGGGAGACTATTACAGAAGTCCATTGACCAACATTGGATCCCAAACTCCAGCTTTTGAAACTGTGCGTTCTTTCAACCTCAGACAAATAGACAAATCCACCTTCAAAAATATCATAAATCTGTATTGATTAAGACTTGGGGATAATTATATAAATTAGTGACAGGATGGCAAAAAATTACTTAATGTAGAGTTCATGTTCTATATAGAAATGTATGTTAATAGAAAGCAGGTCAGAGGCCAGGCACGGTGGCTCACGTCTGTAATCCCAGCACTTTGGGAGGCTGAGGCAGGAGGATCATGAGGTCAGGAGATCAAGACCATCCGGGCTAACATGGCGCTACTTTATGCTCTACTAAAAAATACAAAAATTAGCCAGGTGTGGTGGCACATGCCTGTAGTCCCAGCTACTGGGGAGACTGAGGCAGGAGAATCACTTGAACCTGGGAGGTGGAGGTTGAAGTATGCCAAGATCGTGCCTCTGCACTCCAGGCTGGGTGACAGAGCCAGACTCCGTCTCAAAAAAAAAAACAAAAAACAAAAAACAAAACAAGTCAGTAAGACTACCTACTGGAGGCACTTTGGGAGCCTGTTCTGAATAATAAAGGAAGACTCAGATAGTTTATCAATGGTTTATAAGTTATTTGTTCTCCGAAGTGTGGTGGGGCTGAGCATATTTGAAAATAAGTTGTTCTCTTAAGTAAGCAAAGATAAACTACTCCAAAATTATTTCCCAATATATAACCCCCAAGTTATCTGGGTCATTCCAATCATTTGCAGAGCCAACTTTTTATGCATATGCTTCTATTTATTTTTTTTCCAAATAATTGCAAACTCAATATTAGAGAGTCTTGTTCTTAAGGTATACCTTGCAAGTTATACAGAAAGTGGAGATTGTGTAAATGAGTTTTTGAGGGAGGGCAAGCATGTAGGAACACACGTGTATGCATATATAATAGTAAAGATTGCTGCATTCTGTAAAAAGTATTCTTGTATATAAGCATTAAAATGAAGAAACCTGAGGAAATAACACGCTTATGTAACTCCCCTCTGCACCTTTCAAAGAGGTCATTTTTTGTGTTTATTTTCTTTGTAGATCTGTATTGATTGTCTTGTGATAGTATTGAAAGTTTTTCAAGCAGTTTGACTGAATAAATGAGGAAAAAAGAGTGGGAATAAGGACAAGTGGGTATAGTCTGTGATTTTGAAGGAAACCAGAAGGAAACTTTAAAGATTTTTCTCTAATTTCGGATGTAGAAGGAAATGGTACCCTTTACAATTTGTTATTCTTAGAAGCTGATAGTTCAGAGTTTTTTCCCCCTTTTAAATTGGATAATTTATGAATGAATGCTCCCAAAGGAACTTTAAAATCAAAAGAGAAAATATGTTTCTTGAAAGTTGTTTTGTCACCAGTACTTTTTAGCCTAAATATTTTTTCAACTCTGATAATTACTTGATTTTAAAATTCCATATGCTGAAAGTCAATAATATGCAAATGTCCATGGGAGAAATGAACATGGTGAGGGGCTCTTGAGGGCAGTAATTCAGCTGCGCTTCTCATGGATGTAGATCATTACTTTCAATTATGCTTATATGCTTCAGTTTCAGTATTTGGGTGAGTTGGGAAAAGAGAAAACAGTGCTCACCCTGGCTCTTCTGATCATCGTGAGCTATGTCTGGTGGTATGTGTATGCCCAATCTGACTTTATTCTTAGACAGATTGAGAAGAAGGCAGATCCTCATTTTACACATGGAGATGAAAAGGCAAAGAAAGTTTAGGGAACCTACCACATTCACAACAAATTTAAACAGTATGACTCCTTCAAACTCCTTCCACGATAGCAGCAGTTCTCAAATTGGAATAAACATTAGAATAATCAGTTGGAGGGTTTATGAAATACAGATTGCCAGACCCCATCCTCAGACTTTCTGATTCAATAGATCTGTGGTGAGGCTGATAATTGGCAGTTCTAATTCATTCCCAGGTGATATCAATGTGGCTATTCAACACCAGTGCATACCATACCATAGGATCTCTAAACCTCTATCAGTAATGCCCTGTCAATAAAAAGTGAATATTCAGTGCCTGAGTGAAATAATAAAAACCATGTCCTGTGATACTTTTTGCTCCTCACATACGGATACATGTACCCTCTGGGAATGAGACGGTTTGCCTAGGGTTGTCAAAGCTACAGGGTAAACATGATGCATTCTCAGAAAGTGCCAGTTTGCCTTGATGGTAAATAGTTCAGCATGCTATTTTTATATTAAAACAAATATACGGCTATGTTATGGAATAGAATACAAATTCACATGGATTTCTAAAATAAAGCTCTAGGTTTCAAAGAAATTGTGCCCTTCAGGTAGACTGCTTTAGGCTATGCTTCAAGTCTCAGAGGGTACCTGTTTGCTTTCCTCTGGCAGTAGGTAGGTTTAGCTAAGAGAAAAAAAAGCTATTTTACATTGATATTAAATACCTTCTTGAACTGAGAGTTTCTGTCTCCGGATTCAGATTCTATTCTCCTCCCTGACCTTATAGTGAATGCTCCTCAGGGTTTAGCCTTCAGGACCAGGAACATCAACCTTTTTCTGAGGATATATAGAAACTCTGGCATTAGAGATAACACTTCTGTTTAACTCTGAATACTAGAAACTACGAATACAGAGGAAAAAAAAAACCTACAAATACAGCAAATACAGTCCTAGGTTTTGGTACGCATTAGTTCCTAAGTCAGGTACCCATCATCCTAGGCTGTGTTGTCCATTTGAAGTGAGTGGTCCTATTCTTTTTATTCCAAGCATGAGTATAGGGCCCTTTCTTTAGGTCTCCAATCTATGCCGTCACTTACAAGATCTCTCTTTACTCTGGAGAAGAGGATGGCATACTGTGTCCCGTGGGCCGCATCAGATATGCCACCTGTTTTTATATGGTTTGCAAGCTTAGAATGATTTTATAATTTAAAATGGTTGGAAAAAAATCAAAACAGAAATTATGTTTCACAACACATGAAAATTATTAGGGGTTCAAATTTCTATTATAAGAAATTCTGCTTGCATAAGTAAAGTTTTCTTGAAAAATGGCCTCAATTATTCAGTATTTTACTGTCTAAGGTATCTTTCATGCTATCAAGTCAGGGGTGAATAGTTGTGACAGAGACCTTGTAGCCCACAAAGCCAAAAATATTTGCTTTTCAGCTATTTACAAAAGAAGTTTACAGGTCACTGTTCTACAGGAGGCAGATGTATTTTGGCCTTTAGAGAACCTGTGCTGTCTTAGATCCAGACTCAAACCAGTTCCTCTCACAGAATAGGTTCTCCCGTTGTCTGTCCTTCCTCCAAGGAAAGCGTGGGTAACTAGTAGTTGTTTGAATGACTGTTAACACTTACCCAAAAAATCCCAACCTTAATGTGTCCTGAAGTTAGGGTTTCTAGACTCAAGGCTTTTTGAGATGAGGGAGCGAAAAGTACCTTTTATTTATTTCTATACCAGTATTTTTTAAAATACTAGATTAATATGTCAGTAAATTTTCTTGCACAGATTCGTAAAGCCTTTGCAAGAAAAGGCTCTGAAAAACTAGAGATGTGTATGAGGGTGTGCCCTTTATCCCACTGATACAGGAAAGTAAGCACATAAAGAACCATGTGAATCTTCCTTGGTGGTGATGGTAGCAATGGTGTCACCTTTTGACCTTTTCTTTCTCCAAGGAGAAATACACTTATTCACTCAAAAGTCTGTATCTCCATCCTGTATTCTTCCCAGAATATAGGGCCTGAGTCATGGCTTTCATGAAGCTAGTTTATTATGAGAGGTGATCCAGGGAACAGGTGTAGGGGACCCAGAAGAGAAATACAGAAATGGAGGAAAAAGCCATGGAAAGGGTACATTATTTTTTTTAGTTTCTTCCTTTTCTTCCTTAAAAAACTAGCTTTATGGAGATATAATTTATATACTATAACACTCCTCCATTTAAAGTATAGAATTCAATGGGTTGATATATATGTATATATGTGTATACATATAACATAAATATGCAAGTGTATATATATAACATATATATATGCATGTGTGTATATATATATATAACATATGTATGTATTCAGAGTTGTACAATGAATAACCACAGTCAAGTTTTAGAATATTAGTAACCTTTAAAAGAAACCCCATTGCCACGAAGTTACTTTCTATTTCTCCCTCAATCCTTTCCTAGATACTGTAACCGTGAATATATTTTCTATCTTTATGGATTGGCCTATTCCAGATATTTATGTAAATAAAGTCCCATGAGACTGCCTTCTTTCACTTAGCATATTTTCAAGTTTCATCCATGTTGTAGCAAGTATCAGATTTTCCTATCTTTTTATTGCCAAATACCATTCACTTGTATGAACAAAGTACGTTTTATTTATCCTCAAGTTAGTGGACATGGGAATTGTTTCTAATTTTTGGCTATTTTGAATAATGCTGCAAGGAACATTAGCATACAAGTTTTTTTTATAGACATATGGTTTTAATTCTCTTGGGTATATACCTAAAATGGAATTGCTAGGTCATATGGCAACTTTATTTTTAACCTGTTGAGGAATAGTCAAACTTTTTTCCAAAGTGGCTGTACCATTTTACAATCCAACTAGCAATGTATGAGGTTTCAATTTCTTTACATCTTCAGGAACACTTATTACCTACCTTTTAAATTTTAGCCATTGCGTTCATCCATTTTGCCTTGCCATAAAGGAATACCTGAGACTAGATAATTTACAAAGAAAAGAAGTTTATTTGGGTCACAGTTCTGCAGGCTGTACAAGCATGGCACCAACATCTGCTTGAATTCTAGTAAGGCCTTAGGAAGCTTTTACTCTTTTTGGAAGGCAAAGGGAGAAGAGGCATGTCACATGCCAAGAGAGGGAGCAAGAAAGGGAGGAGGAGGTGCCAGGCTCTTAAAAACAGCTCTTACATGAACTGGCAGAGTGAGAACTCACTCATTACTGGTTGGAGGGCACCAAGCCAGTTATGAGGGATCTGTCCCCATGACTCAAACATCTCCCACCAGGCCCCACCTCTTACACTGGGAGTCACATTTTAACATGAGATTTGGAGGGGACAAACATCGAAGCTATGTCAGGCATCCTCACTGGTGTGAAGTGGTATCACATGGTTTTGCCATTCCCTGCTGGCTAATGATATTGAGTATCATTTCACATGCTTATTGACCATTTGTATATATTTGGAGAAATACATATTCAAATCATTTTCCCTTTTGTAATTTGGGTTGTCTTTTTATTGAATTATAAGTGCTTTATATATTTTAGATATAAGTACTTTATCAAATATGAGTTGTAAATATTTTCTCTTACTCTATGCATTGCTTGTTCACCTTCTTTTTTTTTATTTTTTTATTTTTTTATTTTTTTTTGAGATGGAGTCTGGTTCTGTCACCCAGGCTACAGTGCAGTGGTGCAATCTTGGTTCACTGCAAGCTCACACCATTCTCCTGCCTCAGCCTCCCGAGTAGCTGGGACTGCAGGCGCCCGCCACCACGCCTGGCTAATTTTTGTATTTTTAGTAGAGACGGAGTTTCACTGTGTTAGCCAGGATGGTCTCGATCTCCTGACCTTGTGATATGCCTGCCTCGGCCTCCCAAAATGCTGGCATTAAAGGCGTGAGCCACCGCATCCGGCTGCTTGTTCACCTTCTTGATACATCCTTGAAGCACAAAGTTTTAAATTTTTATGAAGGCCAATTTATCTATTTTTCTTCTGTCACTTGTGCTTTTGGTGTTAAATCTAAGAAGGCTTTGCCTAACCCAAGGTCATGAAGCTGTACTCCTAAATTTTCTTTTAAGAGTTTTATAGTTTCAGGCCTTACATTTAGGTAGGTCTGCAATCCATTTTGGATTAATGTTTGTGCATGGTGTGTAAGGAAGAGATTCAACTTTAATCTTTTAAATATGTATCTCCTGATGTCCCAGAAAGATTTGTTAACATACTCTTCTTTCTTTTATAGAATTGCCTTGGCACCCTTGTCAAGAATCAATTGATCATAAATATGAGTACATATTTCTGGGCTCTCAATTTTATTCCATTGATTTATATGTTCATGTTTATGCCCGTATCACACTATCTTCATTATTATAGTTTGGTAGGAAGTTTTGAAATTGAGAAGTTTGGGTCCTTCATCTTTTATTTCATCTTTTATAAGATTGTTTTGGCTATTCTGTGATGCTGGAATTTCCATATGAATTTTAGGATCAGACTATTAATTTCTTCTGTAAAGAAGCCAGCTGGCATTTGGATAGGAATTGTGTTGATTCTGTAGATTGCTTTGGTGAATATTGTCATTTTAACAATATTAAATCTTCTGACCCATGAACATGTATGTTTTTCCAGTTATTTAGCCTTTCTTTAATTTCTTTGAACAGTGTTTTATCATTTTCAAAGTATGAGTTTCACATTGCTTTTGTTAAAATATTCTAAAGTATTTTATTCTTTTTGATGCTGTTGTCAATGGAATTGTTTTCTTAATTTTATTTTCAGATTGTACATTGCTAAGTATAGAAATATGACTGTATTTTGCAGCATATCAATATTATACTATGCAACTTTACTGAACTTGTTTCAAATTATTTTATTTTCTTGCCTAATTGCCTTGCCTTTGACCTCCAGTGCAATATGGAATAGAAATGGGGACAGTGTAATCCTTGTGTTGTTCTTAAAAGAAAAGCTCTCCAATCAGACATAGGTTTGGTCTTTTCACATAGTCCCATATTTCTTGGAGGCTTTGTTCGTTTCTTTTTATTCTTTTTTCCCTAAACTTCCCTTCTCGCTTCATTTCATTCATTTCCTCTTCCATCACTGATACCCTTTCTTCCAGTTGATTGCATCGGCTACTGAGGCTTCTGCATTCTTCACATAGTTCTCAAAACTTGGCTTTCAGCTCCATCAGCTCCTTTAAGCACTTCTCTGCATTGGTTATTTTAGTTAAACATTCGTCTAATTTTTTTTCAAAGTGTGTTTTTTTTTTCTTTTTTTTTTGAGACAGAGTCTCGCTCTGTCACCCAGGCTGGAGTGCAGTGGCACGATCTCGGCTCATTGCAAGTTCCGCCTCCCGGGTTCACGCCATTCTCCTGCCTCAGCCTCTCTGAGTAGCTGGGACTACACCTGGCTAATTTTTTGTATTTTTAGTAGAGACAGGTTTCACCGTGGTCTCGATCTCCTGACCTCGTGATCCACCCGCCTTGGCTCCCAAAGTGCTGGGATTACAAGCGTGAGCCACCGTGCCCGACCTCAAAGTTTTTAACTTCTTTGCCATTGGTTTGAATTTCCTCCTGTAGCTCGGAGTAGTTTGATCGTCTGAAGCCTTCTTCTCTCAACTCGTCAAAGTCATTCTCCGTCCAGCTTTGTTCCATTGCTGGTGAGGAACTGCGTTCCTTTGGAGAAGGAGAGGTGCTCTGCTTTTTAGAGTTTCCAGTTTTTCTGCTCTGTTTTCTCCCCATCTTTTTAGTTTTTTCTACTTTTGGTCTTTGATGATGGTGATGTACAGATGGGTTTTTGGTGTGGGTGTCCTTTCTGTTTGTTAGTTTTCCTTCTAACAGACAGGACCCCCAATGCAGGTCTGTTGGAGTTTGCTAGAGGTCCACTCCAGACCCTGTTTGGCTGGGTGTCAGCAGCGGTGGCTGCAGAACAGCGGATTTTCGTGAACTGCAAATTCAGCTGTCCGATCGTTCCTCTGGAAGTTTTGTCTCAGAGGAATACCCGGCCGAGTGAGGTATCAGTCTGTCCCTACTGGGGGGTGCCTCCCAGTTAGGCTGCTCGGGGGTCAGGGACCCACTTTAGGAGGCAGTCTGCCCGTTCTCAGATCTCCAGCTGTGTGCTGGGAGAACAATTACTCTCTTTAAAGCTGTCCGACAGGGACATTAAAGTCTGCAGAGGTTACTGCTGACTTTTTGTTTGTCTGTGCCCTGCCCCCAGAGGTGGAGCCTACAGAGGCAGGCAGGCCTCCTTGAGCTGTGGTGGGCTCCAGCCAGTTCGAGCTTCCTGGCTGCTTTGTTTACCTAAGCAAGCCTGGGCAATGGCAGGCACCTCTCCCCCAGCCTCGCTGCTGCCTTGCAGGTTGAACTCAGACTGCTGTGCTAGCAATCAGCGAGACTCCATGGAAGTAGGACCCTCTAAGCCAGGTGCAGGACACAATCTCCTGGTGTGCCATTTTCCAAGCCCATTGGAAAAGCGCAGTATTAGGGTGGGAGTGACCCGATTTTCCAGGTGCCGTCTGTCACTCCTTTCTTTGACTAGGAAAGGGAACTCCCTGACCCCTTGCACTTCCCGAGTGAGGCAATGCCTCACTCTGCTTCGGCTCGTGCATGGTGCGCTGCACCGACTGTCCTGCACCTACTGTTTGGCACACCCTAGTGAGATGAACCCGGTACCTCAGATGGAAATGCAGAAATCACCTGTCTTCTGCATCGCTCATGCTGGGAGCTGTAGACCGGAGCTGTTCCTACTCGGCCATCTTGGCTCCACTTAATTTTTTTTTTTTTTTTTTTTTTTTTTTTTTGAGACTGAATCTTGCTCTGTTGCCCAGGCTGGAGTGCAGTGGAGTGGCGTGATCTCGGCTCACTGCAAGCTCTGCCTCCTGGGTTCACGCCATTCTCCTGCCTCAGCCTCCCAGGTAGCTGAGACTACAGGCACCTGCCACCATGCCCGGCTAATTTTTTTTTGTATTTTTAGTAGAGACGAGGTTTCACCATGTTAGCCAGGATGGTCTCAATCTCCTGACCTCGTGATCCACCTGCCTTGGCCTCCCAAAGTGGTGGGATTACAGGCGTGAGGAAGAAGTTGAATCTCTGAATAGACCAATAACAGGCTCTGAAATTGTGGCAATAATCAATAGCTTACCAACCAAAAAGAGTCCAGGACCAGATGGATTCACAGCCGAATTCTACCAGAGGTACAAGGAGGAACTGGTACCATTTCTTCTCAAACTATTCCAATCAATAGAAAAAGAGGGAATCCTCCCTAACTCATTTTATGAAGCCAGCATCATCCTGATACCAAAGCCTGGCAGAGACACAACAAAAAAAAGAATTTTAGACCAATATCGCTGATGAACATCGATGCAAAAATCCTCAGTAAAATACTGGCAAACCGAGTCCAGCAGCACATCAAAAAGCTTATGCACCATGATCAAGTGGGCTTCATCCCTGGGGTGCAAGGCTGGTTCAACATACACAAATCAATTAATGTAATAGAGCATATAAACAGAACCAAAGACAAAAACCACATGATTATCTCAATAGATGCAGAAAAGGCCTTTGACAAAATTCAACAACCCTTCATGCTAAAAACTCTCAATAAATTAGGTATTGATGGGACATATCTCAAAATAATAAGAGCTATCTATGACAAACCCACAGCCAATATCATACTGAATGGGCAGAAACTGGAAGCATTCCCTTTGAAAACTGGCACAAGACAGGGATGCCCTCTCTCACCACTCCTATTCAACATAGTGTTGGAAGTTCTGGCCAGGGCAATGAGGCAGGAGAAGGAAATAAAGGGTATTCAATTAGGAAAAGAGGAAGTCAAATTGTCCCTGTTTGCAGATGACATGATTGTATATCTAGAAAACCCCATTGTCTCAGCCCAAAATCTCCTGAAGCTGATAAGCAACTTCAGCAAAGTCTCAGGATACAAAATCAATGTACAAAAATCACAAGCATTCTTGTACACCAATCACAGACAAACAGAGAGCCAAATCATGAGTGAACTCCCATTCACAATTGCTTCAAAGAGAATAAAATACCTAGGAATCCAAGTTACAAGGGACATGAAGGACCTCTTCAAGGAGAACTACAAACCACTGCTCAATGAAATAAAAGAGGATACAAACAAATGGAAGAACATTCCATGCTCATGGGTAGGAAGAATCAATATCGTGAAAATGGCCATACTGCCCAAGGTAATTTATAGATTCAATGCCATCCCCATCAAGCTACCAATGACTTTCTTCACAGAATTGGAAAAAACTACTTTAAAGTTCATATGGAACCAAAAAAGAGCCCGCATTGCCAAGTCAATCCTAAGCCAAAAGAACAGAGCTGGAGGCATCATGCTACCTGACTTCAAACTATACTACAAGGCTACAGTAACCAAAACAGCATGGTACTGGTACCGAAACAGAGACATAGATCAATGGAACAGAACAGAGCCCTCAGAAATAATGCCGCATATCTACAACTATCTAATTTTTGACAAACCTGACAAAAAAAAGCAATGGGAAAAGGATTCCCTATTTAATAGATGGTGCTGGGAAAACTGGCTAGCCATATGTAGAAAGCTGAAACTGGATCCCTTCCTTACACCTTATACAAAAATTAATTCAGGATGGATTAAGACTTACAGGTTAGACCTAAAATCATAAAAACCCTAGAAGAAAACCTAAGCCATACCATTCAGGACATAGGCATGGGCAAGGACTTCATGTCTAAAGCACCAAAAACAATGGCAACAAAAGGCAAAATTGACAAATGGGATCTAATTAAACTGAAGAGCTTCTGCACAGCAAAAGAAACTACCATCAGAGTGAACAGGCAACCTACAAAATGGGAGAAAATTTTCACAACCTACTCAACTGACAAAGGGCTAATATCCAGAATCTACAATGAACTCAAACAAATTTACAAGAAAAAAGCAAAGAACCCCATCAGAAAGTGGGCGAAGGATATGAACAGACACTTCTCAAAAGAAGACATTTATGCAGCCAAAAAACACATGAAAAAATGCTCATCATCACTGGCCATCAGAGAAATGCAAATCAAAACCAAAATGAGATACCATCTCACACCAGTTAGAATGGCCATCATTAAAAAGTCAGGAAACAACAGGTGCTGGAGAGGATGTGGAGAAATAGGAACACTTTTACACTGTTGGTGGGACTGTAAACTAGTTCAACCATTGTGGAAGTCAGTGTGGCGATTCCTCAGGGATCTAGAACTAGAAATACCATTTGACCCAGCCATCCCATTACTGGGTATATACCCAAAGGATTATAAATCATGCTGCTATAAAGACACATGCACACGTATGTTTATTGCAGCACTATTCACAATAGCAAAGACTTGGAACCAACCCAAATGTGCAACAACGATAGACTGGATTAAGAAAATGTGGCACATATACACCATGGAATCCTATGCAGCCATAAAAATGATGAGTTCATGTCCTTTGTAGGAACATGGATGAAACTGGAAAACATCATTCTCAGCAAACTATCCCAAGGACAAAAAACCAAACACCGCATGTTCTCACTCATAGGTGGGAATTGAACAGTGAGAACACATGGACATAGGAATGTGAACATCACACACCAGGGACTGTTGTGGGGTGGGGGGAGGGGGAGGGACAGCATTAGGAGATATACCTAATGCTAAATGATGAGTTAATGGGTGCAGCACACCAACATGGCACATGGATGCTTATGTAACAAACCTGCACATTGTGCACATGTACCCTAAAACTTAAAGTATAATAACAGTTAAAAAAAAAAAAAAAAAAGCTCTCATTTTCCACCATTAAGTTGGATGGTAGCTACAGATTTTTTTATATTAATTGATGTACTTTATCAGGTTGATAAAGTTCCCTTCCATTCCTAATTTTTTGAAGCTTTTAATCCAGAAAGAGTCTTGGATTTTGTCACATGCTTTTTCTGCATCTATTGGAATGATCATATTTTTTTACCTCCTTTTTTTTTTCTCCATTGATTTATTGTATCATGTTGACTCATTTTGAGATGTTAAACTAAACATAGATTTTTGGGATATATCCTACTTAGTCATGATCTGTAGTAATTTTTATATGTTGTTAGATTTGATTTGACAATATTTTGTTGAGAATGTTGGCATCTGGATTTGTAAGAGATATTGGCACATTTTCTGTTTTAGTGATGTGTTTCCTGGTTTTGGTATCAGTATAATAACTGGCCCCGTAGATTGCCTTAAGGAGTAGTCTCTCCTCTTCTAATTTTTGGAAGAGATTGTGAAGGATTGATATTATTGCTTCTTTAAATATTTGGTAGTTTTATAAGTTAAATAATCTGGAAGGGCACATTCTTGAGTTGAACAGTGATGCAAGCCAGCTTGGCTGGATTTGATCATATCCCTCTGAAAGCTCAAGTGTACCATATTTCAGAATTGCCCACCAAAGGGCCAGAAAATCGGAGCATTTATCTACTCACCAGTCCCATCCCCTATTGTTCAATAGTTTCCTTGTAAAATATTAGCTCCCTTGTATATTCAGGATTTCCTTGTGTGAGTGCCAAGTGAATTCTTGTACATACAAAGTGCAAAAAACTGCAGTGCAGCTTAAGTGAGGTGCTGTTGTGTATAACAGCATGAAGCTTGTTGTGGCACCATTGGCTGGAATAAATGGTTGGAGCAAAAATGTGAATTAGGGTACGAGAGTCCCCATTTATCTACGGGCAATACATTCTAAGAACTGAGTGGCTGCCTGAAACCACAGAGAGTAAGAAGCTGTATATATTTTGTGCTTTTTGACCTGAAAACTGAGATGGTTACTAAATGACTAACAGGTGGGCAGTATATACAGTGTGGATACATTGGACAAAGTAATGATTCATGTGTTCAGTAGGATGAAGTGGGGCGGCATGAAATTTCATTATGTTCCTCAGAATGGTGTACAATATTACACTTACTGTTTTTTTCTGGAATTTTTCATTTAATTTTTTCAGACTGAAGATAAGGGAGAACTACTGTAGTGCATTCATTGAAGCACTTCAGTCTGCTTGTGCCCTTCATTATGTTTGATCAGTCATGAAGACTGCAACATTTGTGGTTACCTCCCAAATCCACAAAGGAATAAAACAAGAGGTTAGTGGGACAAGATGCAACTTCTACAGCTCTTTCTGAGATCATAATTAACTATTCATCTCGTTTCTTTACCTCTAATTCCACATTTCCTTCACCTTCATTCAGCACTTCAGTGCAGATGATATGCTGGCCTTGTAGGGTGACTCAAAACTTCATCACTATGGAATATGAGTACTTGATTGTTTTGCCTTTGTTGAACTATGGTTTCTGCAATTCTCAACTTACAGTTATTACTTAGCATAGAAACACTAAGTCATGCCTCAGACAGTCCCCTAGGTACCATTAGATACTCGTTCCTCCCTGGTGTTGTATAGAGACAGCCCTGTCTCCTTAAGCTTACAGGGTCATTTATGGCTGCCAATATAACTCATTTCCTTTCTTGATGTCCTACTGTCATGAGGAATCCCAACTGGCAGGGTAATAATTGCAGATTCAAGTTCAGTGGAGTCTAATCCAACAAAGCCTAAAGTTTTAGGGATGTAAAGAACAACTGTAAACACTAGAAACTGGAATTGATAATAAGCATTGTCTATCTACTTTCTCCCCTTGTTATTTTGGCCAGTTGACCCTAGCTTTTAGGGAAAAACCACCATGTGTATCAGCTATTACGTCCATGTAAAATTTCAGAGCTCATTTTCCCAAACTCATTGGATATTGTCCTGAAATGGATCTTATCTAAACTTATCAATTATGCCATTAGATTGACTGCTTTTGAATGATATAATACATGTAGGATTAGTGCATCAAGTGATCAAATGCCCATCAATGTACCTGCATTACCATAAAATAGGTCCCTTAGTTGGTGATCATTACTGAGATATGATGCTATAAATGAGGAGTTCTGGAAGTCTTTGAATAGTGTTGCTGACAGGAAATGCAGACCAGGAAGACACTCCCATATCTGGAGCATATGTCCATTCCATTAAGTAAAATTCCAAGTAGAACTTGTCTAATATTAAGTTGCTCAATCTGCCAGTAAGTGGCTGGCTGGTTTCCACAGTGCCATTGTGAGAGTTCAGCATCAGAACCTTGGCAGGTTGAACCCTCAGCAGTGGCCTTGGTAAGAGGATTCCCACTGTCTTTCACCCATTTATAAGCTTTATTCCTGCTACTTTGTTCAAGGCCCCTTTTTGTAAGCACTGGGTTTAGTGCTTACTTTATAGTGAGCTATAATATAAAACATAAGTAGCAGCATGTTTTGTGTCCTTTCCAATAGATTGCCCCATCCCTACATTCCTTTGTCTCTGATCTTTTCATCTTATTCTTTGTAGGCAGCTGACCAGCAAGATAAGTCATTCAGCAATGTCTAGAATTTAATGTTACCCTACACTTTAGGTCATTTCTTCTTCCACACAATGTGAATGACTTCAGGTACTCTTCTTATCTTTGCTCACTGGAAGGATTTTCCTTCACTATTTTCCCTCAAGGTCAGCTATGACTGGGACTGCTGTGCTGCAGCATTGTCAGCTAACTCCAACATGTAGAGCTGCTCCATCGGAGAACTAGGCCTAAGTATTTTTTTCCTCTAACAGTCGGTCATAGAATCTCGGCCCCCACCCCTCCCCGCCCCGAGGCCATACTTATGAATTGAGAGAGAGGTACATTTCAGGTAGAGGTACAATTCGGGTAGAGGTAGGATCTCCGGGAGCCTGGATCACTTCTTTATCTAAGTTACTTATGCCTTCAAGACCTGCTTGGGCCTTATCCTGAACATCCTATTTCCATTATCTGGTGGGTTGCTGCTGTAGCCGTCCAACATTGTGATTTGGAGGATCTGATAATATCAGCTCCAAATGGGTAATTCCAGATACCTAATTGTTTGGTGTCTTTTGATCAGGCTCTTAAACTCTACTAGGGCTCCTTAGCAGTATAAGAACTGTTTTTCAAATGATGACTAGTTTTCTCCTGCAGAAAGCATGGCTTTAGAACACAAGGGATATGCACTTGACTCTTCTGCTGAGGCTTGTCAGGGGTAATGCTCTGTATTCATATTCAGTATGGATGCCTATAGCGCCATTATGTGTCCAGAATTTGGTGGGTTCTTGGTCTCACTGATTTCAAGAATGAAGCCGTGGACCCTTGCGGTGAGTGTTACAGTTCTTGAAGATGTTGTGTCCGGAGTTCGTTCCTTCTGATGTTCAGACGTGTTCGGAGTTTCTTCCTTCTGGTGGGTTCGTGGTCTCACTGGCCTCAGGAATGAAGCTGCAGACGTTTGCAGTGAGTGTTACAGCTCATAAAGGCAGTGCAGACCCACAGAGTGAGCAGCAGCAAGATTTATTGCAAAGAGCGAAAGAACAAAGCTTCCACACTGTGGAAGGGGACCCCAGCGGGTTGCCACTGCTGGCTCAGGCAGCCTGCTTCTATTCCCTTATCTGGCCCCACCCACATCCTGCTGATTGGTCCATTTTACAGATAGCTGATTGGTCTGTTTTACAGAGAGATGATTGGTCCATTTTGACAGGGTGCTGATTGGTGTGTTTACAATCCCTGAGCTAGACATAAAGGTTCTCCAAGTCCCCCACCAGATTAGCTAGACACAGAGCACTTATTCGTGCATTTACAAACCTTGACCTAGCTACAGGGTGCTGATTGGTGTGTTTACAAACCTTGAGCTAGACACAGAGTGCTGATTGGTGTATTTACAATCCCTTAGCTAGAGATAAAGGTTCTCCAAGTCCCCACTAGATTAGCTAGATACAGATTGCTGATTGGTGCATTTACTTACAAACCTTGAGCTAGACACAGAGTGCTGATTGGTGTATTTACAATCCCTTAGCTAGACATAAAGGTTCTCCAAGTCCCCACTAGACTCAGGAGCCCAGCTGGCTTCACCTAGTGGATCCTGCACCGAGGCTGCAGGCAGAGCTGCCCGCCAGTCCCGTGCCATGCACCTGCATTCCTCAGCCCTTGGGCAGTCGATGGGACCAAGCACCGCAGAGCAGGAGGTGGCACTTGTCGGGGAGGCTCAGGCTGTGCAGTAGCCCATGGCAGGGGGGGAGCCTCGGGCATGGCAGGCTACAGGTCCCGAACCCTGCACCCTGTGGGGAGGCAGCTGAGGTCCGGCAAAAATTTGAGGGCAACGCCAGCAGGCCAGCACTGCTGTGGGACCCAGCGCACACTCCGCAGCTGCTGGCCCGGGTGCTAAGCCCATCACTGCCAAGGACCGGCGGCGCCAGCCGGCTGCTCCAAGTGCGGAGTCCTCTGAGCTCACGCCTACCTGGAATTCGCGCTGGCCCATGAGCACCGCGCGCAGCGCTGATTCCTGCCCACGCCTCTCCCTCCACACCTCCCCACAAGCAGAGAGAGCCAGCTCCGGCCTTGGCCAGCCCAGAGAGGGGCTCCCACAGTGCAGCAGTGGGCTGAAGGGCTCCTCAAGTGTGGCCAGAGTGGGCACTGAGGCCAAGGAGGTGCCGAGAGTGAGTGAGGGCTGCCAGCACGCTGTCACCTCTCAATTACATCCGTTGGGTCATATGGTCTTAATGGCAGGACACCTTTCACTGTACTTGGAACTGCTGCAGAATCTTCTCTTGCTTTGAGCACCACTGAAAACTGGCATCTTTCTGAATCACCTGATAAATGGCTCACATCAATGTCCCCAAGTGTGGTAAATGCTTTACAATTCAAACAGGTGCACCAAATACTGTACATCATTTTCAGAGCTGTGGCATACAAGGTGCAACAGCTTGTTCTTTACTTAGGAGAGGGTATCCTTACATGCCGCAGACTAGTAGGCATCTATCCTGCTCCTAGTAATAGTATGGTCTTGTTGCTGTAGTCACAGATCTTTGCGGGTCAAGATACCCAGGTTGCTACTTTGGCTTTGCTTTCTCTCACAATAATTTCATCCATCTTGCCTCTGTCTGTTAAGTAATGCCATATGACCTCTGTTATTGTGGAACCCCATTGTCCTTATTGAAACTATAAATCCAAGATCTGTGTCAGCACCTCCAACTGTTAACTCTATCTTGCAAAGTATAACACTCAGGAGCTTTATATAGAAGCTGCTGTTCTCCTCAGTGGTGTAGCTTCTGAGCTACCAGCTGACCCTGTCACCTGAGTTTATCTTTATGGCCATCTAGGGGTGGTAAGAGACACACATTAAGATGCACATCCAAGCTGCTATAAAAAAATATCTTAGAATGAATATAAACAACAGATATTTATTTCACACAGTTCTGAAGGCAGGGAAGTGCAAGATCAAGGTGTCTGCAGATTCATTGTCTGATAAGGACTCTGCATCATAGATGGTGCCTCTAGCTGTGTCCTCACATGGCAGAAGGGAAAAACAAGCTCCCTCAAGCCTCTTATAATGTCATTAATCCCATTCATGAGGATAGAGCCCTCATCACCTCCAAAAGGCACTCCTCTCAATAGTATTGCATTGGAGATTAGTTTTCAACATATGAATTTTGGGGGATATAAACATTTAGACCATAGCAGGTATCATAAGCTTTTTGAATCTTCTACTAGAATCTTTTACTGAAATGCCTGCAAGCCACTGGGAGCCAGTTGGGGATGGTAGCCGCATCCCAATTCTCCAATATGCCATAGTGTGGCTTCCCTGTGCTCTGAAAATGTACAGTACTTTGGGAAATCTCCTGCTGTCAGAAATCTCCAGATTAGAAACAAGTCAAGCCATCTACTCTTCTTGTCTCTTGGGATTAAATCCAAGAGGAATGAAGGTGACACTAGTTATTTAGTGGGTCTCATTCTCTCTTATTTTTCGAAGATTTTCTCCCTCTTCTTACCCAGCTCAGAGCTAATTTAGCTCACATTTGGGGCATATGCGTGGACGTATGGTAGCCATTACTGGTGTTCACTAATACTTAGTTCTGTTCTCCTTCTGGACGTACGGGAAATGGAACTTTCCAGTCTCTATGCAGTTAGGCAGAACTGTTTGACTAGTTCTGGCCCATGGCCTGTGGTCAGATATGATGCATGCCACATTTGAGCTAAGCTAGTTGTATTAATCTGCTTGGGCTGCCATAACAAAATACCACAGACTGGGTGGCTTAAACAACAGACATTTTATTTTCTCATAGGTGTGATGAAAAGTGCCAGCAAATTTAGTTTCTGGTAAAGACATTTTTTCTTGGCTTGTAAATAGCCACCTTCTTGCTTTGTCCTCACATGGCCTTTCCTCTGAGCATGTGGAAAGAGAACAAGAGATCCGATGTCTCTTTCCTTTCTTATAAGGGTACCATTCCTATAAGATTAGTATTACATCCTTATGCTTTATTTAACTGTAATTGTCACTGGTAAAGTGAGTTTTTTCCCCACTTTGTATTGGTCACAAAGAAAGACCATGCAGTTAGAAAAAGCAATACGGTTTTATTCCCTGGCCAGATAATGGAGAAAGGGAGCACTCATTCTAGATGCCCCGTCTCCCCAAACAACAGAAGGCATATGGGGTTTTTAAGGATAAGGCGTGGGGCAGGAGAGGAATGTTAGCATGTGCAGGGTGGGACCCCAGATGCGTAAGCACAGTTCATAAACATGTCTTCATACATCACATGTACACAGAATGGAGGATATTTTCTTTTAGGGAACAAAATTTTAGCATTATAATTGTATGTTAATGATCTGAAGACAATCAGGGATTGTGGTTCCAGTTTGCACCAGTTTCTCAGCATCTTATTTTCCTCTGGCATCTGGTCAGGGCTCAAGAAGCTCTGGTGCCATTCTGGGCCATCTGATTTCTTTAAGCAGCTGTGCCTCTAGATAAAGAGACTAAAGAAAAACAGTAAGTAAAAGGAAATTTCCCAGTTACCTCAACAGGTCTTCCCTGCTAAAATAATTACCTCCCTGACAGTCAGTCCTATCTCCAAATATAGTTCATACAGGTCAATACTTGAAAGGACCTTAAAGAGCCAATGGGACCACGGGGAACTTGGCTGAGTAAGAAACAACATATATTATGTTGTGGAAATTTGGGGGTTATTAGTGTAGCACAGCCTATCCTATCCTGACTAATACGGGGGAAAATACCTGCTGGTATGTATTTGCTTCATAATTCTGTCTCATGATTGTTAAAGGGTCCTTTAAATCTAGGAGATTTTATTTCCATCTTTCTGTATGTGAGTGATCTCCGGGAAACAAGACATACGTTTTGAAGTTTCAGTTAATCGTGTTGTCATGAATTAATACTTCTATATGTCACCCTGAATTCCCATCTTTCCTTTTTCCATGCGGGGTTGGTTTAGTGTTTCTAGTTATTTTAAAATAATTGGTAATATTTTGCATGTTCCTTCCCCCCCATTGTCATATAGTTTTCATAAAGATCGTTTTATTGGCTCCACAAATATTTCAGTCTGAGAGATGAAAGTAAAATTTGCAGCCGACTGAAAGGACCATCTTTTGGCTAAGGGGACCCCAAAGTAACCTTGAGTTCTCAGCCACAAGGACAAGTGGTCAGACATGCCTTGTTATATGCCCTCCCTGGCTAACCACCATTAGCCTTTCTTTCTTAAGAAAGTGGCCCCTTCAGGACTCCACACTGGCATAAACCAACTACCTGACACGGCCTCTCCTTTTTCATCTAATAATTGACCACAAACCACAGAGTTGCCCTGGCCAGTCTACGGAGACTGCACAGCAAACGTTTTCATGTCTTCTGCTTCGTGTTTTTATGTCAGAGCCTGAAAACTCCACCCTTGGATCATGCTAATGCCGCCATTTTTTGTACATGGGATACATAAAGGGACATGAAGCTCAACTGCTCATGTACCTATTTCTCCTTTCATAAATATTCATGATTCCTCCTATAGCTTATTAAATACATCCATTGGCCACCCTTCTCAGCATAAATTCCTTTTCCCTTTGCGCCTCCCTTTGTCCCTACGGTGTCTGTTTCTGGCTTCTGGCCGAAGGCTGTGCTTGTCAGAATGGCCTGTCAGAATGGCCACCCAGCAGGCTGCAACTTTTTATGAGAAATAAAGCTCTCCTTTCCAAATTTATGAACCTCATTCATCTTCAGTTGATAAGTTCAAAGGCTGAGATACTCTAATTTTAGAGACATTCAAGTTATTATTTTGTGTATAATTTTGTTTGCTAATCAAAAGTCTTTATATCATTTATATTGAAAGCAATGCCTCTTCTGGGGTGAATTATCAGAGTTAAAAAATATACTTTTTAAAAATAAATGTGAAATGATAATGTTATGTTCAGATTTATTAAGTAGTTATATCTTTAATATCTCAAATTATAGCATTTTGTACACTTTCTCTAGCATTGGCTCTAAGGTAGTTTTATATGATACTTTCATGTACACAGAGCTTTCTCATAGAATGACTTGTGTTGAACAAATAACTAAAATTCCTACCCTAAGGACCTGGAGTCTACAGGCAAGTCACCTAATACAAGAGAAAGAATAAAAGAGCAAGCATTGTATGTGGGTTGGGGTTACGATATCTGGAATGATCAGCAGGAGCAAATCTATGCTTTCATCCCAGTGACACACAATTGATGCAATGGTACAATGATTTACCATGTAAAATGAGACATTTAGCCACAAAACAGGCCATTAAGAAGCCACCTGTGAGTCATTACAGTCGGCATTTTCCTCTTAAGGATGGCCTCAACCTTGTAGCAAGGAGTGACAAAGAAATGGTTTACCCTTCAGGAGATCTTAGGCATTCAGGCATGACTTAGGCTAAGCTATTTTTTAATGCTTGTATGTGATACCTGAAGGGAGCACAGGAGGATAAAGAAACAAATACAGTCAGCTTTCTGTCGCCACTGATGACAATACCATCTCCAATTATAGCCCTCCAAGAGATCTCTAAAATTGTATTTCTGAAGTAGTCATTTATTAAAAGCTTAAGACTCTTCTGATAAATAAACTGGGATGTTCTGTCATACTCCTTACAGGGCCAAAGGAGGCTGTTTTTGTGCTCAATGTAAGAGCAAGGAAGGTGCGGGAAGATGAGGGGGAGGTGCAGGAGTACAGGGCTGTAATTCAGCTTGGTGAGTAATGGAATGGCAGGCTGGACGGCAACTTCATTATCTGCGTCGCTGTGGATCCATCCATCTGTAGGAAGTGAAAGCTCAGAGAAATAGCAGGAGGCATGCAGTGGGAAAGGGAGTGACATGGGATGGTTGAGTGGAAGGTCTTGGGAGTTAGAAAAATTTAAGTTTCAATTCTGGGCTTAGCCATTACTAACTGAGAGTTTGAGGCAGTTTACTTAATTTCTCTAAATCTCATTTTTTCTTATCAGTAAAATGGGAATAAGAATAATGTTCTACATAAGTTTTTTTAAATATATTCTATGAAATAATTTGGATGAAGTACTGAGCATAATGCCTGACAATAATTACAGTAATAATAACAGCCATTCACTTCCAGGACCATCTGCTAAGTGCTTTGTATATTATCATATAAAATCTTCCATTTCTAGTTGATATGGTTTGGCTCTGTGTACCCATCCAGATCTCATGGCAAATTGTAATCCCCACTTGTTGAAGGAGGGTCTTGGTGGGAGGTGATTGAATCATGGGGGTGGACGCATCCCCCTTGCTGTCCTCGTGATAGAGTTCTCATGAGATCTTGTTGTTTAAAAGTGTGAAGCGCTTCCCCCTTCACTTTCTCTCTCCTGCTCCGCCTTGTGAAGATTGTTCTTGCTTCCCCTTTGCCTTCTGCCATGATTGTAAGTTTTCTGAGGCCTTCCCAGACATGCCTTCTGTACAGCCTGTGGGACTGTGAGTCGCTTAAACCTCTTTCATTCATAAATTACCCAGTCTCAGGTAGTTCTTTATAGCAGTGTGAGAACAGACTAACACACCAGCCTAAAAAGTCCTCTCAAGATAGCACACCCTTTGTAGGGGAGAAAAATGAAGCAACATGAAGTTCGGTAACTTGTTCAGGGACACACAGGTGGTAAGTGGGGTACCCTAGATTCAAACCCAGTTTATTTAGTTACAAAACTAGCCTTTCTTGTACTGTACCACACTGCAAATAGGCTGAATAAATATTCGATACAGTCAGGCAAGAGAGATATTCAAGTGAGATATTGATAAAAATATCTTTCCTACGACCCCTGTGGTTGGAGGAATGCAGAAAGATGCTTATTTTGTGTGTTGGCCACTTGAATGGATTACAGTCTAGCAGATGATTTGAGGAAGTATTAACTAATTAATAGTGGGTGTTTCAATGTATAAAGTCAGATGACAAAAATATGTACCATCTTTCTCAAGTATGCCAAGATTAGTTGAGACAATACATACATGAATGACAAAATGCCAGATATCATGATATGGCTAATGATAACTATTGTGATAGATAGAGATTCTATAATTTCAACCAGTTTTTCTTTTTTTTTTTTTTTTTTTTTTTGAGACAGAGTCTTGCTCTGTCGCCCAGGCTGGAGTGCAGTGGTGCAATCTTGGCTCACTGCAAGTTCTGCCTCCCGGGTTTGTGCCACTCTCCTGCCTCAGCCTCCCGAGTAGCTCAGTAGCTGGGACTACAGGTGCCCTCCACAATGCCCGGCTAAATTTTTATATTTTTAGCAGAGACAGGGTTTCACCATGTTAGCCAGGATGGTCTCGATCTCCTGACCTCGTAATCCGCCCGCCTCGGCCTCCCAAAGTGCTGGGATTACAGACGTGAGCCACCGTGCCCGGCCAATTTCAACCAGTTTTTCTAAAATCTGATATACTGAGCCACTTTAGTCCTTTAGGGCCTATGTGGTAACATCAGATAACTGGATAAAATATTTTATATGAGGGTTATTTGCTTCTAAATGCCCACCGTCCAAGGTGGTGGTATAATCGTTACTTAGAAACAAAGGGATTGTCATGCTAGTTATGATGCTGCTCAGAGGCTGAGGGGCATACAGGCAAGAGTTAGTTAACATGATTTCTAGGCATGGCTCTTCTATTCATTAGTTGTGTTCACAGTCATCAATAAGTTATGTATTGGTCACTGGATCTAAACTTAACAAAGACCCAGTCCTTGCACCAAAGCTAATAGAAAAAGAAGAAAATCTCATAAGCAAATAACAAAAGCTCTAGCTATGAAAGAGTGTGGTCTATTTCAATTTACAAGGATGAGGTGAATTACGTATCTGGGAAACAATAAAAGGATTTTAATGGCACCATTCACTTTCACACACAGTTTGAAGTGTGTGTGTGTGTGTGTGCATTATATTCGTAGGTAGTGGGTAGGAAAAAAAAGAGCTATGCCTGCCCTCAAAGACTTCATAGAGGAGAATCGTGTATTTAAAAAGATAAATTGCCATAGAGTGGTTTGGATGAAATAATAGAACCTTGGAGATTAGATTGAGAAGGAGAATTATTGGTCAGAATATTATATTAGTGGAGTTGTGAACCAAAGAAATTAACTGTGGACAACTTAAGCAGAAAAATAAGTTACTGAGTCTACATTAGGTAACTCACTGAATTGCCTAGAAGGTAGAAAAATCAGGTTGGCAAAATATGCAGAAGTAAATGAAAAGTAGATACCCAAAATTAAATCTTGCCAGTGAATCAGTCTGCAGAAGATGCCTTTGCTATTACCATTGAATATCAGTGCACCATCTTGAACCCTCCCTACCTCTGGCACTGAATGCTGCTCATAACCCATAACCCAATCTGGACTCAATGCCTTTGACAGGTACATTTTTTTTTTTTATTATTTGAGAAGGAGTCTTGCTCTGTCACTCAGGCTGCAGTGCAGTGGCGCGATCTCGGCTCACTGCAACTTCTGCCTCCCAGGTTCAAGCGATTCTCCTGCCTCAGTCTCCTGATAGTTGGGACCACAGGCATGCGCCACCATGCCCAGCTAATTTTTGTATCCTTAGTAGAGATGGGGTTTCACCATGTTGGCTAGGCTGGTCTTGAACTTTTGACCTCAGGTGATCCACCTGCCTTGGCCTCCCAAAGTGCTGGGATTACAGGCATGAACCACTGTGACTGGCCGACAGGTACATCTTTTTCATAAAAGGTAGGTCCATGTTTTCTCCATAGTTACGAAGTAGGCTGGGAAAGTATGTCTTTGTCAGTTTCTATAAATGGAGCAGGTTCTATTTCCTACTAATATTTATTATCAGTCAATTCCACAAAGGTAGAAAGGGACTTCTGAAATTGGCCAGCCAAAAATACGTGTTGCATATAATAAAAGGTCATATTTTCATCTTTGCTGGTTTTCCTGCACCTATTAGTAAATAGATGTTTTATTATTCCATGTTTATGGAAAAATATATGTAAAGCTGCCATTACTTTCTATACTAATTAATCGAAAGGAAATCCTCTGTGTCTGTGCTTCCATAGATGTGCATTTGTTCCCTATTTCTTCCTAAGCCAAGGATAAGACACTCACACAAGCTACTGACTCAAAACATGGCTCTTTACCAAAGAACTAATAAGCACAGGCAGGGTCCTTTTGTTTCTTTTCTTTTTTTCTTCTTCTTCATTTTTTTTTTTTTTTGAGTAATTTCTTTCCCTATTTCTTTCTTACCAATTCAGCCAACACACTTTATCTCAAGGAGATTACATTTGCTCACATAGGTGTGTGAATAAGCAGAATGACAGGAGTTTGTTTCGGCTGGAATTAGATGGATATTGCAATTACTTGGGGAGAGAACGTTTCCCTAAATTCAGCAACGAATCCTTCTCAGATCAAAACAAGGATTACTTGAAAGATGGCTCTTGTGCCTTAATACATATTGTGCTTTGGGAGCATGTAACTACTACTTACTGTGTGGTAAAATATTTTTTTGGTTTTGGGAAAAACAAATATATCTTCACAATGATAGTGAGAATAGAAAGGCTGAGTTTTCTGGTCAAAGAAAGGGGATTAGGAGCTTTTCTAGTGATGTGATCCAGACTGAAAAGGGAATGTTGTGGATGTTTTTGTGGCTTGAAAGAATATTCAACCAAAAGCCTTCATTTAGGATTATAACTAGAGCCTCGTTTCCTGGCCATGTTCTGCCAGGCTCTCAGGTACTGTTTCTTTGGATTTCTCTTGATATCCCGTACTTCACTTTGCTCTACAAGCTATCTCAGTTTTTAGTTTGCTTGTTTATATAATGGTTAATAAACTTCTTGAGGGCAAAGAATGTGTACTTTCTGTCTAGAACTCTTAGTTCTTATTGTAGCTCTAGCATCTGGTTAAGTCAGAAGCCAGAATATCGAAGGGATGAGTGACTTGAACACCGAGAGCTCAATAATATCATGGAATTAAAGTCAGTATTTCTTTTTTATTTATATTTTAGAATCTATACAGTAGTCCTCCCTTATCTGTGATTTCGCTTTAAGAAGTTTCAGTTTCCTGTAGTCAGTCGAAGTCCAAAAAATGTTAAATGGGAAATTCCAGAAATAAACAATTCATAAGTTTTAAATGGCTCCCTGTTCTGCATAATGTGTTGAAACCTTGTGCTGTCCCAGTCCATCCCGCCTGGGACGTAACTCATCCCTTTGGCCAACATATCTATGCTCTTGTATATGTTACCTCCCTGAGTCACTCAGTAACCATCTCTTCTCGGATCGACTGTCTCAGTATTGTAGTGCTTGTGTTCAAGTAATTCTTATTTTACTTAATAATGGTCGTAAAGTTCAAGAGTAGAAATGCTGGCATATTGTTATAAAGTACTATTTTATTATTAGTTATTGTTAATCTCTTACTGTGTCTAATTTATAAATTATACCTTATCATAGGTTACATATAGGATAAAACATGGTATATATAGGGTTCAACAGCATCTGAGGTTTCAATAATCCACCGGAAGTCTTGGAATGTATCTTCCTCAGGTCAGTGGGGACTATGGGATGGATGTCAGTCGAATAATAGATGTTGAGGTATTTTTGTGTTACTTGCTTGCTTTCTTATATAATTTTCTTCAAGAATTTCTACAGAGTGTATATATATAATTAGAAATAAACTGCAAAAGTAAAAAATATACTTTTTAAAAATGTAAACAATACCTTTTAAAAAAGAAATACTGAGATTTTTAAAAGCAAAAATTTAAAATTCCTTAAGGATTTCGGTTTTGGAATAAGATTCTCCCTCAACCTTCTTCACTGTCAAATCGTAACATAGTTGTATTCACATGAAAGGAAGGCGGAATGAGCATGCTGGAAATATGGTGTAATACTAACAAATGACATGAGAAAGACAGAAATCTTTATTTTTATTTTTCATTTGACATTTTTTGCCCAACTGGAAAGTAGAATAAAGGTTAATAAGAATATATGGAAGGCCAGGAAAGGAAAGACCACATTAAGAGGATACCTACGTATGTCAAATGATTTCAAATATCAAGCCCAGATAAATTACACTCTGGAGAGGAGACAAACTTCAAGAGCAGAGATGACAAAGTAAGCATAAGCTTCTAGAAAAGCTTATACTAGGCCATTTACAAAAAAGAGAGGGAGAGAGAAATGGATTATGAAGGTGACAGATTTGTAAATTTGACAACAATTTCTGGGCAAAATAAACAAGTCAGGAAACACATGGTTTTGAGTTCACAGAAAAAGGGCAACCACTAAATTTCAGAATGTATTTAAAAAGGATAGGCATACAAGTTACTCTTGATTCCTTTTTTTGGGTAGGATTCTAGACTTCGGGATTAGGTGATTTAAAAAGCAAAAGCAAAGTGTTTTCAAATTTGAGCAAGTCATTGAACAGTTTTTACTGATTTCTTGCTGACAAATTGGAGAGCTGTGAATAAAGAATGTGGGTCATGAGATTTTACCCAGAAAGTGGCATACGAATGCCCAGCCTCACAGTCCTGTATTTGTCCCCGTCCCTTTTAAAATGCTGCACAACAACTTGGATGTGGGCTGAAAAGTTACACAAATGCTTTGAAATGGGGGATCACATAATAAATATAGAATTCAAGACAAATTTAGACTGGTTGGAACAAACAGCTAAAACCAAGACAACTTTAACATAGACAAATTCAAATTCAATTGTTTAGGTTAAAAAAAACAACAGAAATAGGAAGACTACTTTGGACCCATCTTAATGTAAATATGAGCAAATTTTTATACAAAGCAAATCTCTTTACGAGCCAACAGAGTGATGTAGCTATTAAAACGTTCTGATATCCTTTTGGATTGCATTAATAGTGTGTTAATGTCAAGTCCACAGGAGCCAGTGTTCCTATCCTATATTGTTTTTCTCAGTTCACACCAGAGTGTGGTATTGAGTAGATGTTCACTGACTCAAGAAAAGGGTGACTGGAGAATTTACATACAACTAACAAAAATCTCTGATGGTACTGGGGATATTTGTCTTAAGGGAGAAAGATTTTAGGGACACCCTGATAAGAATCTTTCTATATTTAAAAGGCTTTTATGTAGAAAAAAGAATAGATTAATTTTGTATTGTTCCAACAGGTAATAGAAATTGTTAAAAGGATGGGGAATTCAATTCAGCATGAAGAACTTTTTAACTATTAGAATTGTGTGAAATTAGAGTAGAAAGCCTTAGGAGGCAATGAACACCTGTGATTTTGAATATTCAGGTGTATAACTGACAATGCTCTATGTAGGGATTTTTACATGGTGGTAATATTGAGTTGAATTAGGCAATCTAATGACTTCTAAGCCTAAGGTGTTATGAGCTTATAGGTTCTGTTTGTCTTTACTTTTTAACTCCAAAGGCAAACTTTTAATATCTTAAAATCACCCTTCTTATATTATAAGATGTCTGGGTGAAGATAGTAAACAGAACTATTTAGGGAAGTCGAAATGTATTTGGCTTGCTATTCTTTGACAAATCTTAGCTGAAATTGACATTAACCATGACATACATATGTTATGCTGTATCTCCATTTATGATTGTTGCATTGTACTGCTGTCATTCTTCAGAAGTTTCTTTCTTTTAACTTTCCTTAGAATTAGCTTTAGTGATGAATAAAACTTCAAATTTGTACAGTTTAATATGCTTTTAAATAAGTAGAGTAAGATTTTTATATTCTCATTTTAGGTATTATGCAGACTGTAAATGCAAATTTTTACAGCCTAGGTGTGTAGGCAATGGGCAAGTTTACAATCTGCATTAATACTGTAATTTCAGCTACATTTATTGAACACCTACCCGTTGTGGGACAAACTTGTGATCACTTCGTGTGCTTTATCTCATTTAATCTTTACAAAAATCCTGTCATATAGATAACACTCTCATGTTATCAAAGCTTTAGAGAATTTAAGTTATTTATCCATAGTGATTCAGAGCAAAAGCTTTATAGCACTGTACCTCATATTACCAAGAGAGTAGAAAGATTTATTTTGAATATGCAAGAATCTGCCATTCCATTCCACTTTTTCCTTTTTCCAACCCAGAGTGAGATACCTTGAAAATTCCCTTTTATACTTTTCTTTTTTCCCCTACCAGCTACACATAAAAAACAAAAAAGAAAAACAAAAAATAAATTTCTGTAATCATTTCTTCTACCCATCCTATTAACAAGTTTTAGTCCTAAACAGTCCAAAAGTTGTGTTTTTTTTTTTTTTTAATGTTCTACTTAGTTGAGGCTAAACTGTGCCATGTCCCAAACCATCATCCTTCCAGTGTTCTTAAAATGTCTCCAAGTTTCGCTTAAGACAATCAATCAACTGGGACCATTCACTGGAGTCCACAGTGGGTAGATCCCTGACCTAGTTCCCATGGAGAGTAACCAAAGAAAAAGAAGACTGCCAGCTCACTGAAACACAAAGAGACATAAGAACACATTCAGAGGGATACATGCAGCAGGGATGAATTAATCGAACGTTAGGGGGTCAACCAGCTAATCTGTTGTATTTCTATAGGACATTGACTACCATAGCTGGGTGTATTATTAAAAGTTTTTCAATGCAAATATTATAAAAGGCATTCTGCAGTGACAGCAGATTCCCTGACTTTGTATTTGTCCTTACCATGCAGGATTAGTCACTGATTTCAGCAACAAAGAGCACATACAGTATCTTTACCTGCTGTTGATTGCCTCTCTCTTGCTCACTGCACAGACCACAGGAGGCAGCGAGGTCACGTAGTGGGATATGTTAATCCAACCAAATATCGAAATACACAGCCAAGCTTATTGAGACAGAGCTGTGACATTCCTGGAACAATTTTTTAATCCTGTTCTTGTTTATATGAGTGAATTTGCTTTCCTTATGGATAAATCCTTTGAGAGCAACTCTCATTGGATGCCCTATTGGAAAGGGGCCAGATATGGTATCTAAATCATTAGTTCTTTATTAGTTTGGGAACCATAAAAAATACTTTAGACAATGAAAACTTCTTTCTTTCTTGCTCTCCATCTCTCTCCCTGCTTTTCTCCTTCAAGTATATGCACACTCATACTATTCCTCAATTAAAATGGCGTTTGGTGTGAATAAATAACTTCTAAAATCACAGAATGGGAAAAGTCCTCTCTATCCTAGAATTCTAGGGAGAATAATTATAAAAAAATTATTTTAGTGCATGAGTACTCTGAATTTCAACTGAAATATCTTTAGCTAGAAGTCCCATGCATGTTCAGAGAGATGATTATCTGATTGGATACAGGGCTTGGCAGAAATCACTTTTCAGTTCAGACATGGGATGGCGACAGAGTCTCATTACACTAATTTTATTTACAGGGCAGCCTGGTTTCCTGTGCTGTGAGCTGGGTGCTTATTCAGCTGCCTTGGCTTCGGTAGGCTTGCCGCACAGCGTATTTTTGTTTCCGAACTATTTTGGCCCTGGAAGGATGTCTGGCCTCGTTTCACTTTCAGAACTCTGATGAAAGCCACAGAAGTTTCCAGGGAGCCAGAGCAGGCTACTTGTGGGGCCCTTCCTCCTACAGTGTAAATGGCTACTGGAGGGTGACTTATAATCTGGGAAGAGCCCCTGTATCTGGAGACTTTTACCTTTGCAGAGGAAAGAAATTCTCACTATAGGTGGCATTGACTTCCCTGTTCTGCATCTTCAAGGCAGGACTTAAATCCCGGAGGGCCTTACATCTGCTACTTTACTTATTAGTATGGGTAGATGTGGGGTCTTATTATAACCTCCTCTCCCAACCCAGGATACTCCGTGTTAGTGCTTACTACAAAGGGTATGAGAAAAATGGAACAAGAATCTCAATTTGACTTTGAGGGTGCTATTATTGTTTTTGCTCCACGTGTTCATTCAAATACTAATATACTCACACATTAACAGGGTACCTACACACATATTCTCTCATGTATGCATCACAACACATGGCTGAAGGAGAGAGAGATGGTGATGATATATGCCTATTTTAAAGAAGGCTCAGAGGGGCCAAGTAGTTTATGCAGGTCACACAGCTCAGAGTGCTAGAGCTGGAGTTTAAACAGAAGTCTGACAAATGATCATTGATTACCTTTTTTGTGACTCAGAAATGGTCTTAGCCAAAATTAATATGTTTGTTATGTTAATCTTCAGAAATTATTAGTCACAATAAACATTGTTCACGTTTTGAAAACAATTATAGAATCGCATTTACTCAGATCACAAGATGATACTGATGATTACCGAGAAATCAAATCATAACTAAATTTAAGTTTACATGTTAACAAGGAAAATTAAACATCCTTTCAAAATGTTTGCAGCAGATAAAGTTATATTTTATGTTAGGTGTAGCTGCCTTGAATATGCTGTAAATGAAAGGGATTGAGTTCTGCTAACATAAAAGTGGGGGGGCTTACAAGCGTTGGTTGGTTCTGAAAGCTGATGCATTTTCACTTTAGGACTGTGTAAATGTACTTATTTATGAATATATAGGCCATGAAGTGTAACCAGAGCTAGTCCCAAACTAACTCAGACCATCAGCTCCCTTTACCAAGCCCATGCTATCTCTGAGTGTATTAAGGGCTTTGCTTATGTTATGTTGTAATTACTCATCACTAACAAATAGCTTGTAAGGTACCATTTGCCTGATGAAGACATGCAGAACCAGAAAGTAAGACATTATTTTAGAAACAGACAAATGAGTTGGAATGTAGGCCTAACTCAAAAGCCCATGCTTGTCACCTAAATCTCCCAGAGATAGAGCCGCAGGCATTTAGCAAGATCTCTTGCTCCAAAAAGCTGCCTCCATGTGCCTTCTAAGCCTAGAGCTACTTAGGTATTGCAATTACCAGGAAGTAAGGGAGATCAGAGCCTTCTACTCTCATTCCACGTTCCTAAAGTTGACAAACTCAGATTGCAATTGAAATATATTTGAAATGTCAGATGTTTAAATTTGTTTTAGTGCAAGTTTGATGAAATAGGAACTTTAAACAATTATATATATCTTTCAGGACATAAAAAAGAAAAGAAAAAGTATTTGCTTCAGTGGCTTGCTAAAGGCTTCTCTTATCTTGAAAGACCTGGGTAATTGCCTCAATTTTCCACTTCTCTTTTCACGTCCAGATATGGCCTCATTTTTTTTTTGAGAGTTTTTCTACCAACTGGTTCCACTATATTTGAAGTTTTCAATTGTCTCAAGTAGAATGTAATAAGGTCTTTTTCTTAGGTACCTCTTGTAAAAGTATTTTAGAAGATTATTAGAATGTGCATACTTGAGTTGGCAGTGTTAGCAAATATTCACATCCCTTCAATGGCAGTAGCTTTGTGGGATGATAGAAATTGTGCAGTAAGTTAGGACTATAATCAGCCATTAACATTAAACACCAGGTATAAATGTCATTCTTCTGTTTCACCACCACTTCTAAAAAAAAAGTTACATTGCATTTTGAACTAAATGCTTCCCACCTGTGAGTTTACAATTTTAATGATCTAAAATTTTCTTAGATACTCAAAATTAAGTTTTTATTTTTCTAGATTTTTAAGGTTGAAAAATCAAAACAAGATATTTTAGAATCAATTTCTTCAGTAGCTGAAATTGTTTTCTGTAACATTTGGCTCAAAAAAATTTCCATAGTGGAATCATCAACCAGAAAATCAGGACTGATATGGAAAATGCTATAGCCAGATGGGGACCACAGTTGGGTAGCAAAGTGTTTGGAATATAAAGAATAAATAGTCTGTAAATTTCATAATGGGGAAATTGGATGAGAAGTTCAAATTTATCATCTCAACTTTGTGATTGATCCAAAGGCAACTCTTGGCACTTGAGTCCTACTTGGTCTTCCTTGTGCAACTAGATTTCCTGACTTAAGGGAACCCAGCTGGTAGATGGGAAAAGTTATAGTTATAGTCATGGTTCAAATGTACTACTGAGTTTACTTAACTTCTAATTACTGTCTTAAATTACCTCAGCAGGTTCAGTACTTAGAAATGGGCTTTTATGTGGAGATTATCTTAACATCTAGAAAATAATGAAAGACTATATTATATCCTTATATGAATAATATATTGAAATATTCGTTTATATTTGATGCCCACAGATTTTAGCCTATAGCACTTCAACAAAGAGCCAAGAAAATAAGCCTTTTTCTTAGAGTCCAGAGGCAGCGAGTGAACCTTTGTAAAACTGGTGAAAAGTACTCCTGTATCTTTTTCTCGTTATTCAAAAAGTCATAAGCAAGATTTGAAAATGTAATACGGGGGGCGGTGAGCAGAACAGTTTATGTCCTGCCTTCACAGGTAGTAACTAGTTTTTGGTGAGTCCTGAAGCTCACCAGTGAGAAAGTAGTGATTAACTAATTACTCCTCGTCTTCTAAATGCAAAACTGAGGTCTTAGCCAGGAAAGCAGATGAAGAAATGGTGGGTCTGTCTTGCCCTCTCATTTCTTTGGCATTGGTTGTCTATCCATCAATCCATTCATTCAATCATTTGACAATCGAGTACTTATTTTATTCCAGGAATAGTGTTAATTGCTGTGGACAAAACAGTGAATAAGATTGAAGAAGTTCTGTTCTCCATGGAGCAAAATGGGCAGTTGCAATAAAGTATGCCAAGCCCATGGTAAAGTTATGTAAACTGATGAGGGTGGATGTAGCAAGAACACCTAATTCAGGCGTGGGACAGAGGTAGGGTGTTACGAGGCTTCCCTGAGCAAGTGGTGTTCATTCTGAAACATGTAGAGCTGGCCAGGAAAAAGGAGATGTGCTCATTAAGATGGGGTTTTGTCTTCCTTCACATATTTTTCTAAAACACGAGATGCAGAGAAAAGAAGAATGCTCCAGAAGAACCATCCTCTGAGAGTGTTAGCTTATCTCCACCAGGAGATAAACTGCCACCCAAGGACGTTTATTTTTATGTGGATATGAACATTGGGACTTACCAGTTGACTCCACACAGATTTACTGCTAAGTTTACAGCTACCTTTAATTGTGACTGTTTCTACTGTGGGATATTCAACTAATCCATCTTTGTCTGGATTGGCTCAGTGAGAATTGAACTGAGAGTGGTGTCGGTAAAGGATGATGTCACCTTAATTATTAGCCTTGTGTTCAGGACAGTAAGAATTTATTCATTCTGATCTGCATGGTCCTGAAGTCACTGAAAAGTCAGGGCTTCTCAAAGTTTAATGTAATCCTTAGAATAGAATGTTAAAGTTTCTTTGCACTTGTCATTGGTTGACACTTTTAAAATATGTTCTAAAGTGTTTAGGCTCAGTTGGATTGGGAAATTTAGATGGAATCATAAATTCTGCAAATGTCTACTTTTTTATCTTTGCATGAAAACTCGATAAAAAGTATTACATAGTAGTAAAGAAATCAGCATGAAAAGCAGATTATCTTATATTTTTGAATTTGTAATTTTCTATCACCTAAGAAATTGTGTGAATTCCTATTTTATATTTGTATTCACTTATTCAGGTTTTCCATTACGTTAGGTGAGAGACTACATTCAGTAAGTCCCAATCTTCTGCTCAAACAAGCTGAACAACTCACAGAGCTTTCTGGGTTGAATATCTCATCAGCTTTTCAGTCACACGAAAGGAAAGGAAACAAATGCTTATTGAAATTGTTCATCATGAAAAAATAATTACTTAAAAGTCCTGTAGCAAAATCCTAGAAATATTGTTGAATATGTTGTGAATAATGGTAGACGTTAAAACTAGGGCCAAAATTTAACCTGCTTTTTCATTAATAGTGTATATAAAATGTTACTAAGTGGTTTCATGAAAAATATATTTGCTGTGGTCCAACCTAAAAATATATATATTAAGCCCCCACTCTGCTCACAGCACTGCAGCTTTCACTGTTACTCTTCCACCTCTCTGGGTCATTGAGAGTTTGACGTCTTCAGGTGTGGTCATCTCTTCATTTGGTGTGGTGCTGGCATTTCTCTATCAGAATTTTATTTTTTTCTTATAACATTTTCCCCAGTTTTTTAACATTCCATCAAAAAATATATAAAGTTATCACAGAAAATCAGGAAAATAAGTTATCTGTATTTGCATTATATAGTTATAACAAATTGTTGTTACACTTTGCTGTTTTGTTCTCTTTTCACTCATATTTTTTTCTATCTCTAAATTAGAATTCAAATACATAGGTAATAATCTGATTTGTAAGTGATCTCCATATCCTAAGCATTTTCAGATTAATTGCATATTTGGGGGGTATATAATTTTCAGATTTTTAGCTGACTAATGTTCACCATATGAATGAAATTATTTAGGCTATCCTATATTGTTAATATTAGTTAATGTAGAGGCTAAGCAGCTGTAATAAAGAGAATTGGGCATTAGTTACCCAGATGTGATAGAAGTTTATTTCTCTCCCTTGATATAGCACAAAGATTGGCAGGAGGCCTGGCTCTGATGGGTAGCACCGCTCTGGAAAGTCACCTACAAATCCAGATTTCTTTATTTACTCTCTTCCATCTCCAAGGAGGTTGCCCTTTTCTGTGCAGTTGGAATCATTTCGCGAGCACCATGTCCTTGTCTTTTATGTGATAGGCAAGCTGCTGCCTTATAAAAATGTCATCTGATGAAACCTGGGAAGGATAGCGGGGGTGGTGTTACGAGATGAGGAAGGAGAAATTGGAAAGTGCTGAGCAATTAATATCAGCCATGGCATCTAGATATTTCCCCCAATTTTTTATTATTAATAACATATAGAATTCCCTTTACATGTACATGCACATGTTTGATAACTGACTTGGGATAAATGTGCAATATTAGGTGAAAATGTAATATACCTTTATATTATCTATATTCTCTGATTGCTTTTCGGAAAGTTTCCATGCTAATTATTATGGTTTATTTTAATCTCTGGTAATTCTTTAGTTTAAAATGACATTTTATCATGGTATCCATTCGCATTTCTTTCATTACTAGCACGTATAAGTATTTTTCAGGATTATCAAACATTTGTATGTGTTTTGTGACTTGCCTATTGACATTCTTGACCATTTTTTCTAAGAATTTTTTTTGCTGATTTGTCAAATTTGAATTACCCTTTGTCATATATATAGCATATATTTTCTTAGTTTATCATTTTTCTTTTAATTATTTGTGTGTTTTAAAGCATACTTTTTGTATAGTTGGATGGTTTCTGTTTTCCTTTATGTCATGTTTTGCTTTCTTTTTTGCTTAGTAAGACTTATGCAAAGGAATTGAGATAAATAATGGCCATTTTTCTTTTTTTTAAATTTATTATTATACTTTAAGTTTTAGGGTACATGTGCACAACGTGCAGGTTTGTTACATATGTATACATGTGCCATGTTGGTGTGCTGCACCCATTAACTCATCATTTAGCATTAGGTATATCTCCTAATGCTATCCCTCCCCCCTCCCCACCCCACAACAGTCCCCAGTGTGTGATGTTCCTCTTCCTGTGTCCCTGTGTTCTCATTGTTCAATTCCCACCTATGAGTAAGAACGTGCAGTGTTTGGTTTTTTGTCCTTGCGATAGTTTGCTGAGAATGATGTTTTCCAGTTTCATCCATGTCCCTACAAAGGACATGAACTCATCATTTTTATGGCTGTATAGTATTCCATGGTGTATATGTGCCACATTTTCTTAATCCAGTCTGTCGTTGTTGGACATTTAGGTTAGTTCCAAGTCTTTGCTATTGTGAATAGTGCCGCAATAAACATACGTGTGCATGTGTCTTTATAGCAGCATGATTTATAATCCTTTGGGTATACACCCAGTAATGGGATGGCTGGGTGAAATGGTATTTCTACTTCTAGATCCCTGAGGAATCGCCACACTGACTTCCTTTTAATTGTTATTTTGCTTTTTTCCTACAGCTATGTTTTAACTTTCCATGTGAGTGAGAACCAAAAAATATTTCTCTCTTTTTTGTTTTTCACTGAATTTAGTCAGCAATTTTTTATAGGTTGTTGAGTACACACCAGGCATTCTTCTAAGTAGATATCGTAGACCTAAAACCTATGCTTGTACATCCAGTATAGTCACTGATGAATTCTATCTTTTTCTTAATGTGTGAAGTATCATTTTTCAAATGTATAAATCTTTATATAATTGTCTCTTGGTAGCCACAGGAGATTGGTTCCAGGACCTTCTCCAAGTATACCAAAATCCATGCATACTCAAGTCCCTCAGTTGGCCCTGTGGAACCCACATATGTACCTACAAAAAGTCAACCCTCCATATATGCAAGTTTTGCATTCCACGAGTACTATATTTCCGATCTCTTTGGTTGAAAAAAATCCATGTATAAGTAGACCTGTGCAATTCAAGCTTATGTTATTTAAGGATCAAGTGAATATTTTAGACCTGATTTTGACCTTCTTTTCTCTCGCATTCTGTTATTTTTTACTCCAGTATCAGTTTTAATTAAGGCTGGGGGTAATATGTTATAGTTAACACAAAAGCAAACAAAACTTAAGACTCAATGAAAAAATCTCACCTAAATTCCTGGTATGCTAGTGATAAACGTAATATTATTTTGTTACATAATTCAGTGGAAGCTGTTAGAAAGCAAGGCAAAATAAGAAAATATGTATTATTATTTTGTTTTAAGTCCATTTCAGTACTCAATTATTAGAATAGCCTTTTTAAAATTGAAATAATTAGGTTTTGCAGTGTACTTTGCCCCATCTTCGAAATATGATAGGACCCCAGCTAATGAGGTATAACAAAAAATTTAATGGGATTTGTTGAGTGAAATATTTAAGTTAAGGTTGGTATAGTTAGGTGTGGCACAGTGAAAGGCACTCAGCCTGGAGTGTCAAAAGGATTAAGTTTATTACACACAGATCCCAGAGAAGAGAGCAACATGCATCACAGGGCCAACCAGAAACAGGGAGGTGTCCAGTATATGTGCACTCAATTATTAGGTAGAGAGCAAGAGGGAGGGACTTTTGGGGGGAAGGCTTTATTGGGGTCCAGGGCATTACCTGGGTGGGTTTCTGGCAACAGGCTTGAACTGGTTAACCTGAAGTCTTAATTTGAGGCTAAGCACAGAACTAGGGTATTACTTTACCATGTTTACCAGGTTTAAGGCAAAAGGCAAAAAGTAAAGTGGTCAAGAGGTTCGGGATATGGGGCTTTGTCTATCTAGAACAGAAAAATGGGAACTGGATAGAGTACTGCCTCTAAATGCAGGTCAAAGAAAACAAGCCAGGGACAGGACAAAGAGATAGAAGCTGAAACAGTATTAATATGAATCATAATCAGAATTATGACAAATAATAATAGTTTATGAGCAGTAATCTCAGTAATTGGGACAACTGCTATTGCTCACAGATATTCTTGTCTGCTTTCATTGTCAATTATTTTTATACTGTTGAGTTGCTACATGAGGAAGTTGTGATGCATTACATATATGTTATTAAATATTTACCCTCATTAGTTGGTAACTATGGTTTCCTTGTAGTGCTTTATGTAGTTATTGTTTTCAGTGTTCTTAGACTATATACATATATTACATAGACTGCCTGTGTATTAATACATACTTGCCTGTTAAAAATTAAGGCTTGGTACATACTTTTAATATCGTTATTATACTTGTTGCCAAGGTATTTGAGTGCATCTCTTATTTGTCCAAGTATTTCAATTTGTTGTCAATTTTATCTACTATCATCAGTGACTGTATTCTGTGTTGTTATACTACATTGCAGTCATATGTTCAACCAAATACTGCAAAGTCTAAAGATCTCAAAGAAATGAACTACTAGCAATTAGAGCTACATGATCTTGGATAGGTAGATATTGTGTGATTCTTCTTTCTGCCACATTTGTATCTACACGTTAGGACAGATTTTCTGATGGTTAATTCTCTAGCTTTCAAAATATTAGTAATTTAAAGGCAATAATTTTTATAACCTAAACCATATCAGTTAGATCTGAACCACAGACTTATCAATGGAACCCATTTCTCTGTTTGGTGGTATGTGAGTAATGCAACTGAATCATATTTATGTTTCACTTTATGCCATCATTGTGTCATGAATTTGCCATTTTGAGTGATATGCCAGGAAATGTTTTCTATTCACTCGTTACATTTAAAAAACTTTTTAAAAAATTGTGATTTGCCATTAGCAATTACAGATGACTATGGCAAAACCGGATCCCAATCACACAATCTTAACACAGTTTCAATATTGTATCAGGTCATCACAGTAATCCTGTGAAAAAGTGGAAATCCATCACAATGTTTTGTAATTTGAAGACATTGGGGGGGTTAGAGATGCTGAGTCACAGCCGACGTGGCACTGCTGTCCATGTCAAACATATTGTTGAGTTCTAGCCTCTGACTGTAAGTTTAGGATTCTTTTCAGTGTATATAATAAAAAGATAAAAATTAAAAAAAAATTTATAATAGATTGTTGACTTACTTAATCTTATGGAGTATTATTTGTCAAAAATACTCATTTGAATTGATAACATTTCATAATTATATGCTTTACTTAGTAAATGAAATTGGTTACAATAAAATATGAAAATATGTTCATTTTGTATTGAACATTGGCATTCCTTTGGGGTTTGTTTTACTTTTACTCTGCTTTTGAGTTTATAATTTTAATCTATTACAAGTAAAACACATTTGTCTAATCATTTTTGTTGAATATGTTAAATTCTTTAAAATTACTAACTTAGTGATTATTAATTTAAGATGAGTTCATATGGAAAATTTGGAAATACATTAAAGAAAATTCATTATAGGTAATCCCAGCATCTGGAGATGACAAATATTGAAGGGTGTGTGTGTGTGTGTGTGTGTGTGTGTGTGTGTGTGTGTGTGTATGTGTATACACACATATATTCACTCACATCCTTACAGGAAAAAGTATATACATGGTTTTTTTAAAAAATAAAATTGAGAGTGTACTGTTTATTTAGATTATACTCTTATATTGTATGTTAACACTATTTCCCATATTCTTTGATAGCATGATTTTAAAATTTGTATTACATCAATTTAAGCAAACGATATCCATTCCTTCACCTCTGTTTTCATTGACTTGCTGTGACTACCTTCTTCCTATTTCTGTAGTAGTGTGGGAATTATACAGTTTATTTTTATTCCTGTGTAGGGATGTCCTTAATGTATTTTTGATTATTTTTCCTAAGCATATAAGAAACGCCTTATTTTAAAACTTATTCTCTACAATTATTACTACAATAGGAAAGAAAAATTAACCTTAAGAAAAATATTGGTTAATGCTATAGACTTTGTCTCACTAAACAAAATAAACTGGTAATAATAATAATAATAGGCCTTTTAAGCCCACAGACATCAGTGAGAAATGCTATGGTGGAATAACTTTAGAAGACAGATTGCCAAAGAATGGGCCCTGCTGCTGAATAAAACCTGGTGACCCTATGTAAGTTTTAAGCCTGAGCCATGCAATAGAACACCTGTGGTGCTTCCAGGATGTTTTGAGAACAGACCTCATCTTGTGGTTTCCCAGAAATAAGCATTTTGGGATAGCCAAAAATCATGGTCTAAGAACATTACTAATACTACACCCACCACCCTGCAAATCTCATAATGAAGAATTTAGGTCCATGAGAATTTCTGGCTAGGTGTCTGAAGATGGGAGATTAGGTGGTACTGCTTCTCCCATCTATTCTGGCCATACACAAAACATAAGACTTTGTCCTTCTTCAAGTATTTGGCCTTGAATGTTCAGTTTAATTGTCTTTCATGAGTAAGTTAAGGAAGATTGTGGGAACATTTTTCTTTTGGCTTGTAACTCCCTAACAACCTCCAAGTCCAGAAAACCCTCATGATCATCTTTAAATTAAATAAATAAATATTTGAATATAAGTCAAGAATAAAGAAAAAGAAATATATTGGTGTCTCCATTATAAGATGGTAAATTGAGAACGTTTTTCCATCTTTTCTTCCTGGAGGAGAGTATGGGATAGGATAAACTCCAGATATTGTTTATAATAATCTGCAGCTTTTGAAGTAGGCTATTACTATTGACTTATTTCAATCTAGATTATTACTGTTTAGTATGAAGTTTCATACATTATTTTGATATTTGTATATAATTTTTTGCCCTATTGTGAACAATTATTTTCACCTGGGATAGAAATCTCTTTCATTAATTTCTCAGATGTGATTTTAGTTTTTGATTTTTTCCCTCTATCTGATCTCAGTTATGCTAGATCTTGCTATAATTGCTCAAAATTTCTGGCCTGTAGATAGCATTCTTACCTGGTTTCCAGGGCCAGAGTAACATTTTCCCCATTTTTGCTCTCTGATACTAATTTCAGTAGGAATTGGGGATAGAGAAGCTCAAAAATATGGATTCAATTTACTATAATGAACTAGGCCCTGAAAACATGACTTTATTGACTGTACCCTTTTCTGGTGTGAGAGTAGATCCTAATCTATTTATATTTAATATTATTTCTATTTTTTACACTCAATTTGTTTCTAAATTTTGCTTTAATTAATAATTAAAACAAATTAATTTTTTATCTATAATTTTATCTGTGTATCTCAAAAGTTTTGTCTGTTTTTTATTTATTTCCTCTTAACTCTAGGAAACTCAATAATACACCATTTTGAGACAGCTTATAAAGTGACACCAAAAAAACAGAAGATAAAGGGAGAATAATGGTGGCTAGTTTTAGATCAGAAAACTAATCTGTTGGAAGTGTACTTGTCTCCTGCTCTCTTGCCTCTGCATAATTCAAACTGAGAACTGTGGAGAAGGACTTACTAAAAGGTGTAAATTTCAGTAAGACATTTGTATTTCTGAATGCCTGTAGTGTGTATCATTTCAGAAACTTACAAGAATCAAATCTTTAGCTTATAAAGGAGACATTGTGTGAGTTAAATTCAAATAATATTTATTAAATATTTATTATGTGCCAAACAGTATACCTAATAAAAATGAGACAGGAAATAAAATAGATAAGACAAGATTCTTGTTCTTGGGCCTATAGTGGTTTCATGGAAAAGCAAAGACATGCAGTTTTGAAACTTCATAAGTATCAAAATGTGTTAGCCAAAATCTATCTGTACAATTTAAAAAATTAACAAATGAGTAAGAAGTATTGGTGGCTGATTGAAATGGACACCGATCAATTGTTTGAAGGATGGGTTGTGGTCATTACTATACCAAATTAATGGATTCTGGGACGGCTTTGTACAGCCTCTTTTATTCTTATTATACTTACTTTCAATTACTCAAGTAACAACTGCATATATTTTCACAAAATTCAAAAAATAAATATTTAGAGTAAAATGGATAGGGTTTTGTTTTCTCACTTCCCTCTCTGGAAGTAAACACTTTGTATATACTTCAAAAATATTTATCTACATAGAAATATGTGGTTATATTTTGTGTTTTTTAGTAATTCTGGAAATTGAACCACATTGTGTGTTTTGTTCTGCAAGCACCTTGTTTTTTTAACTTAATAAATCTGGAGGGTCTTTCATGTCAGTAACTATAGATCTATGCCAATATTTTAACTGCAAATTACAATTTTATGAGCTAAATAAACAAGTGTTTTTGGGAAAGTTGGTTACTCAGCAGTATAGAAAGAGACCATCTGATGGGAATTGGGATTTTGCAAGACTCTTAGCTTCAATTTGTCATCTTCTGATTTGATGTCTTATACACATTTTTATGTGTGTGTGTGTGTATATATATACACATATATACATTATACACACACAAGCATATCATATATATGCTCTTCTCTTGTTTAATAGCACCTTTTTAATAACTAGGTGTTAAGTAGACTGGCAAGGATTAGAGTTGGAAGGAAGAATAAATCATTCCTCTCTTATGTGATTCGTTTTCCTAGGTACATTGCAAAAAGTCTGATAAAAGTGAGATTAGGGCCCCCAAAACTGTGATCTGGGCCATTTTTCATGGCATAATTATTATCCCTGCCACAGATCGTATATTTGTAAGAGTCTATGTGGTCCTAAGTGAGGCAGAGACAGGAGTTTGTGGAGTACAGACAGCTGTTAGTCAGAGAGTGTTAGAAGATTTTGTACCTGCTGGTAGCAATTTTGATCTTTTTTCCTCTGCCTACTTTATAAAGCTTTTTTTTTCTTTTTTAATTCATCCTTCCTCTCTCAAGCTTTCTCACTTAACCCACAAAAGAGCTTGATTCACAGTTGTTTCTGTCCACCTGATCCTACCCCAAATGGAACAGATGAGCCTGGCTGACAAGTGAGTTTTACTTGTGTCTGCAGCATCAGCTCATAACCCTTAGGGTATTTTGCAGTCAAATTTTAGTCATATTTATGTGTTGGAACCTAGCTACCCTGAAAAGAGATCCATAATGGAACCAGACATGCTTTATTACATGGCAAGTATTCCAGGGAATACTAATGGTGGAAGGTAATGCACTGAATCAGAAAAGGATGGTTTTCCCCAAACTTTGGTACCGAGTGGTTCCTTTTAAAGTTGAAGATGTGCTCCATGGAGAGGTAATAAAGTCATCTCTCAAGGACTGATACTTTTCTGTTTCCAAACTCCTTTCCTCAGGGTATAATAATCAAAAGCAGAGGCCTGCCTTGCTGGACTTCACATTTTTCCTTTTACGGAAAACATTCAGCACTTTCTTGATGGCTTCATAAGCAAACAGTCCTTGAGCCATGACCTGAAGAATTTAGCTGGATGAATTTTTTAAATTAATGAATATTCAACTGTTTTATTCAAGGTTTAAAAGAAGAGTGAAAAAAAAATTCGGGGGAGTATTCATATCACTATGGAAACTTCGCCATACTGAGTGAGGGCTGGGAAAAAGAGTCAATGACAGCCAGAAGTCCATTGAAAGAATCTGGGGGACTGCATCTTCCTCATAACCACATTAAGGATTGTGGATTCATCTGCTCTGATGGTTAATCTCCTCTCACCACTCAATTTCTCTTCTCTCTGGGCTGTTCTCATCTCCATCTTAATTCCAGGTTACATGTTTCTTAAGCGTTTTCTTTTGCTGCTTAGAGATGTGTGTCATGTCTAAACACTGAGGGTTAAGCAAATGTTACTCTTGCCATCTGAAACTGGCCCTGGTTACGGGCAGCATTGAGATCAGAGGGCTAATCTCCACCCCTAGTAACCTTCCGCTGAGGCCTCCCTGGCTGCTGGTGTTTTGTGTTACCATCCAACAGTCTCCACCATCTCCACAGTTGTGAGATCACTCAGCTTCTTGGAATAGTTTGCCAGTCAAGAGCCAACCTTACCCCTCTATGAGCATCTAGTGGTGAAAGTGGATGATGGTTACTCTCAACTCAACATCCTAAGAACCAGTGACTGTGCCAAGCATTAGAAGTGCACTCAAAAGAATTTAAAATATTCAGAAATTTACTAACAAGAAGTTGATCCTTCTTTACTCCTGAATAGGAGATGGCTAAGAAGAAATAAGAAAGGCATCGAAGGTGAAAATGACAGGAAAAGGAAGCTTTTAGAGAAGAGTAATTTCTTCTTTTATCCACCACTTTGAGAAAAATCATAAAAACAGCAATTTCCTTTTGAGGATAGAAACTGCTAATTGTACCAGAATCTCTGCATTCATGATTTTAAATATGTCTGAAATTCTGTTATGCTCTTTTACTTTTCAGAGAAGGAAGACACAGACCGTTTAATACCTTAATTTGAAGAAAATCAAACTATTCTGGAAACAAATTTGGATTCTTGCATTTGAAGAATGAAGTAAAGTGAAATCCTTCATCATCCCCAGCATCATTTCCTATAACTTCCTGGAATTTACTAGTATTTGCAATTAGAGGCTTAGTTCCCATCTTTAGTTTCAGAGCCAGTTCTCTTTGAAGGATGAAGCTCTTCTTTCTGCCCTCCACTGTGGTGGGAGGGGTGCATTAAGCCCCCTTTCCAAGTATACTGCCCTGAGAATGAGAGTCATGAGGCTCACCAAAGACAAACCTGAGACTCATTAAGGCAGAATCTCAGTAATTCTCACTGTCCTGCAATGACCCAGTTCCGATCATAGGATTCTATAGCATAACGGTACTTTGTTGGCTAGCCTCTGTAGAACTTTCCTTCTTTCTCATACCTGTCCTGAGTTCCTCTGTAAAGACTGTAGTCTTCAGAGTCTCCTTATTGCTGTAGCCTGGTTTCACTTTGCTCTTAACAGAGCCCCTTTTGGCAAATGATCTAGACACTTCCCATAACTCAGCTACCTGTCTGGTTTTCTGAAGTTTAGTCATTTCCTCTGTTTTCAGACATTGAGCCTGGTCCAACTTCTGGGACCCCTTGCAACGTATTAGACTAGAGGTTGCAAACTCACATAGAGACCTCTGAATGGAGAGGGCTGGGTAAAAACCAAGGTGGACTGGAAACAGCATGCTTCATTTAAAGGAGGTAGTCACAAGTCATATCTAGCTGATAGCTGCAATTTCAAGAGAAAAAAAATTATCTGAATTTTGGTGTGAAATTTCCTGATTTGAAAATGTTTGTGGCCGGGCATAGCAGCTCACTCTGGTAATCCCAGCACTTTGGGAGACCAAGGCAGGTGGATTACTTGAGCCCAGGAGTTTGAGACCAGCTGCAGCAACATGGTGAAACCCCATATCTACCAAAACATATAAAAAATAGGAGGGTGTGGTGAGGCATGCCTGTAGTCCCAGCTACGTAGGAGGCTGAGGTAGGAGGATCGCTTGGGCCTGCGAAGAGGAGGTTGCAGTGAGCCATGATTATACCACTGCACTCCAGCCTGGGCAACAGAGTGAGATCCTGTCTCAAAAAATATATTCACAACTAATTCTTTTTATTTTTGAAATAACATGTGTGCCAAATAAACTACTTCTGCAGCCTTACCTATGACACCTGACCTATGACTATATATGTGCGATTCCTATTTCAGACCATGTTCTTAAATGCTGGAATAACCCATGCGTCTGTGCTTTTGTCTAGGTGGATAAACTTGTGCTGTCACTCTGTAAGCCCAGGACATCACCTCACTATCTATTTTAGCCAAAGAGATGGTTGGTCTCCAGGACCATCCTGCTTCCCCTGTATTTTCCATCTTGTTGTGTGTTGGGTATCAACATATTTCCCAAGGAGCATTTCCTTGGCAAACATGATTTTTCCAGCCCAGGAAATTATTATTAAACAACTCATGTTTACTAGGTACTGTGATGTTGCTTTAGGATGTAAATATCAAATACCTATAACACATTGCCCTTGTTCTCTAGCTGTACGGAGGACACAACCTAAAGTTACCCTCCAATAAGTAATATCTTTGTGTAATCTGCTCCCCTTGAGAATAGGCGAAACCTATGACTGACTTGCTGCTAAGCAGTAGAATATAGCAAAGGTGATGGGATGTCAGTTTCTTGATTAGATTAAGTTAAATGGCAGAGGTGGGGGGTATCATAATGCCATGATTGCATTATGTTATAGAAGAGGCCCTTTTAGCAGACTGGAAAAGAAAATCTCCTACTGGCTTTGAAGAAGCAAACCATCATCCTGTGAACTTTCTACACAAAGAGCCATGTAGCAAGGAAATGTGGGCAACCTTTAAGATTGTTAGTAAGAAGGTTGAAGGCCCTAGTCATGCAATTGCAAGGAAAAGAATTCTTCCAAAAACTTGAATGAGCCTCAAAGTAGACTTTTTTCTGAGTTAAGCCTTCAAATGAGACTACAACCCTGGTCAATACTTTGAGTACCACCTGTGAGAACTTGAGCCAGAGGAACCAGCTAAGCTGTACCTGGACTCTTGTCCCATGAAAACTCTGAGATGATAAGTGTGTGTGGTTTTAAAGCATTAAATATGTGGTAGTTTGTTATGCAGCAATATAAAATACAAGCAGTTTAGAGCCTACCATGGAAAATGCGATAGCCCATATGACATATAAAACAAGCTGGAGAAACATTTACTTGCTTGAATTCATTTTAGGAAAAGTACTTGTTTAGGGGGAATAAAAGTAGAGAGACTTTGCTGACTGAGCCCCAGGGCTGCCCCCAGGCTACTGTACAACCAAAAAGATGATGGTGTTTTTTTTTTTAATCAAGAGAAAGATGTATGCTTATGGGTATTCCAGAGGTCATCAAGATTTTGAGTGCTTCTCCCCCTGGCACATGCTCCCTTGAAGTTTGCATCTCCCTCTTGCTTTGCTCTGATCTGTATCACACAGGGAAGATGGCTCTTTGAATCGGCTTCTTGCTGGATACCACTAATAGGAGGCACTGGAAGGAGATTGGAGTGGAAGGGTGATAGGGGAATGAGAGAAATCAGGGACTGTCTTCTGGTGTTTCTCGAGGTCTGGTGGCATCTGAGGCATGAGACACAGTTCCAGTTCTCAAGGGAATGGCCTTCTATCATTTCTAGAACTTCACTGAGACATATGGTAGCCACTAATACATATATAGTTATAAGTAGCTATACAATGTTAAACTTTTAAAGTTCAGTTCTTCAATCACATTACTCACATATCACTGGAGGCTACCATGTTGGATGAAGCAGATATAGATCATTTACATCATTAGAAAAAGTTTTATTGGACAGTACTGTGCTAAAGAGTAATCTGGTCCATGGGCTGTGGTAACGCTCCCTCCTCTCTGCCATTGTAGCCTACTGGTCAGTGTGGTTGCTTGATGCTATTAATTGCTATGTTATCTCACTGTCCTCCCTGTTCTCAGCATTTCTATCACCTGTGTAACAAATTCCCTGCATTAAGAGTCCCTATGTCCTAAATAATCAACTGATTTCTTTCCTTGTCAAACTTTCATTGAGATATCAGAAGAGGAAAGAATAGGATAATCAACATTCCTATATTAGCTACCTATTGTTATATAACAAATTTCTCCCAAACTTAGAAGATTAAAACAATCATTTATTGTTTCATAGTTTCTGTGACTCAAAAATCTGGGTAGCTTGGCCAGGTGCAGTGGCTCACACCTGTAATCTCAGCACTTTGGGAGGCCAAGGCAGGCAGATCACCTGAGGTCAGAAGTTTGAGACCAGCCTGGCTAACATGGTGAAACACTGTCTCTACTAAAAATAGAAAATTTAGCCAGGCATGGTGGCAGACACCTGTAATCCCAGCTACTTGGGAGGCTGAGGCAGGAGAATCGCTTGAACCTGGGAAGTAGAAGTTGCAGTGAGCCAAAATTGTGCCACTGCACTCCAGCCTGGGTGAGCAAGTGAGACTCTGTCTCAAAAAAAAAAAAAAAATAATAATAATAATAATAATCTGTGTAGCTAGGTGGTTCTAGCTCAAGGTCTTTAATGACATTGCAGTCAAGATTTTAGGAAGAGCTGCAGTCTTATTTGAAGGCTCAACAGCAGGAGGATTTGCTTCCAAGATCACACATGTGGTTGTTGTCAGGCTTCATTTCCACACTGGCTGTTGGCTGGAACTCCTTGCCATTTGGACTTCTCAATTGATTGCATGAGTGTTGTGTCACATGGCACTGGATTACTGCAAAACAAGTAATCAAAAAGGGAAAGAAGGAACAGTAAGAGGGAGGTAGAGAGAGATTAAAAAAGAAACTGATAGAAAATGTTTTAAGTGGAAGATGTCATAATCTAAATTTAGAAATAACATGCCATCATTTCGACTGCATTTTATTGACTATAGAGATCAATTCTGGTATAGTGTAGAGGAATACACAGAATGAGAAAGCCAGGAGACAGAAATCATTAGGGGCCATCCTGGTTACTACCTGCCAGAAGTGCTTGAGAGAGGTGAGTGGGTTTGACGTATAGGGAGATTGTTTAGCCTCTCCATGACTTAAATTGTGAAGGGAAGAAACCACATAGCAAAAGGGTAAAAGGATGTCTTGGTATAGAGGAATTTTATGGGAAAACACTAACATTTCTGTGATGCTATGTCACTTTTGAACTGTATGCAGCATTCAGAAGACTATTTGATTACTATTTCCATTTAAATCTAGGACATGTTAAAAAAATATAAAGATGTTACAGAATGGTACTTTGGAAAATAATTTGAAATCATTAGCCCACTTAAAAATCAAGATTTGGGGCAAATGTCTTAACATTTAGAAGGAATTTTAAAAACATATTTAATAAATGGTTCTGGGAAAACTGGCTAGCCATATGTAGAAAGCTGAAACTGGATCCCTTCCTTACACCTTATACAAAAATTAATTCAAGATGGATTAAAGACTTAAATGTTAGACCTAAAACCATTAAAATCCTACAAGAAAACCTAGGCAATACCATTCAGGACATAGGCGTGGGCAAGGACTTCATGTCTAAAACACCAAAAGCAATGGCAACAAAAGCCAAAATTGACAAATGGGATCTAATTAAACTAAAGAGCTTCTGCACAGCAAAAGAAACTACCATCAGAGTGAACAGGCAACCTACAGAATGGGAGAAAGTTTTTGCAGCCTACTCATCTGACAAAGGGCTAATATCCAGAATCTACAATGAACTCAAACAAATTTACAAGAAAAAAACAACCCCATCAAAAAGTGGGCAAAGGACATGAACAGACACTTCTCAAAAGAAGACATTTATGCAGCCAAAAAACACATGAAAAAACGCTCATCCTCACTGGCCATCAGAGAAATGCAAATCAAAACCACAATGAGATACCATCTCACACCAGTTAGAATGGCCATCATTAAAAAGTCAGGAAACAACAGGTGCTGGAGAGGATGTGGAGAAATAGGAACACTTTTACACTGTTGGTGAGACTGTGAACTAGTTCAACCATTGTGGAAGTCAGTGTGGCGATTCCTCAGGGATCTACAACTAGAAATACCATTTGACCCAGCCATCCCATTACTGGGTATATACCCAAAGGACTATAAATCATGCTGCTATAAAGACACATGCACACGTATGTTTATTGCGGCACTATTCACAATAGCAAAGAGTTGGAACCAACCCAAATGTCCAACTACAGTAGACTGGATTAAGAAAATGTGGCACATATACACCATGGAATCCTATGCAGCCATAAAAAAATGATGAGTTCATGTCCTTTGTAGGGACATGGATGAAACTGGAAAACATCATTCTCAGTAAACTATCGCAAGGACAAAAAACCAAACACCGCATGTTCTCACTCATAGGTAGGAATTGAACAATGAGAACTCATGGACACAGGAAGGGGAACATCACACTCTGGGGACTGTTGTGGGGTGGGGGGAGGGGGGAGGGACAGCATTAGGAGATATACCTAATGCTAAATGACGAGTTAATGGGTGCAGCAAAACAACATGGCACATGGATACGTATGTAACAAACCTGCACATTGTGCACATGTACCCTAAAACCTGAAGTATAATAATAAAAAAAAGACAAAAAAAAATATATATGGCTAGTGCAAAGTTTATTATAAACTTTTGGGTAGGCTGGTTCAGGGTTTGCATTCTTGCTTGATGGTTTAGTAGTGGATGCTCAGTAAACTTCAGGTTGCTCTTGGCTACATAAAAGTTTTCTGCAAGGAAAGATTTAGAAAGCACAAATCTTTATCTGTCAGCTGACAGATTATGAAGTCAGGCACCTGCGTGGATGAGTTAGGATGAAAGGAGAGAGCAGCTTCATTTCAACTCTAGCCTGTGGTAAGGAGAAGGAGTGGGCTGTTGAATGCCAGCTTGTGCTTTTCTGATGAATATAAACCTAAAGAAGAAAGTGGCATTGATACCCATGTGTTCAGCTATAGCACATGCAGTCCTTGTCACTTCATGAATGAGAGACATCCCATCTTCTCCGCAGTCAGTTATGTTTATGTTTAGCTGAACACAGCCTGCCTGGAAAATGGCCCAGTTCAAGAAAATTGTCATTTTGAAGAAAAACTTACTATACACTATTCACAATAAAGAAGGGAATTTCTAAGAAGCATTTTTATCTTCTTGAAAGAAGAAAGTGACAGAGAATGAGAATGAGAAAGAAAAGGAATTGTGGCTGAAGTAAGCCTGGGATGTATTTTTTGAAAACCTAATGAACTTTAGTGAATAGCTTTTTTTAAGAAAAGAAAAAAATTAAATTGAAATGCATTTTTATGTTTGAAAGTTTCAAGCTGTAAAAATAAACCCTTGAAGTAGATTTCCTGGAGTAACATTTAATTAAACACTGTACAGTAAATTAGCATAATTTAATGAGGATCAGTTTTAGGTACTAGAAACTGCAATAGGTAGAAATATTCATTTTGTCTTATATTTTAAAATTCCACTATCTCATATCCAAACTGTAGTTTTAGAAAATAAAAACTAAACAAAGTATTACCAAGAAGAAGGCAATTTATTAGGGAGATCATGTATTGCTACTGGGATTTGAGGAGGGTCTTACTTCAAATACTAAAAGTCAGAAGAATGCTTTTTGTAAAACAAAATATATGGAAAGATGAGTAGAATTTTTAAGCCTGAAACAGAAGGGTTATCTAGTATTATATTAATACTTCCCTAGGCCGTGGCTTAACTAGAATTTCAAGGAGAGCTCTTCCTTCCTTCCTCTTTTCCTCCCTCTCTTTATCCCTTTTTCTCATCTTCATTCATTTGTTCTTGATCTCTTTCTAAACAGAAAGACTACTGTACATCATAGTTGAGAGGTAAAGTTAAAGGAAGACAACCAGTCATACATACAAAAAGCCTTCCTGGAACATAACTACATTATTCTTGTTTTACCCCTGCCTATAATTCACCAAGCACCTGTCCTCAGTATTACTCAGTATGCATCATTTGTTTTGCCTAAGGAACCACCTGTACTCAAGAGTCACAGTAGACTAGAATACATTCACTGGGGAAAAAAAAAAAAAAAGTTCTCAGACAACTAGGATCCAAAGAAACCTCTCTGATGGGATTTTTTAAAAGTGAAATGAGAGAACTCAAATCACTTTACAGAGGGAGCAATGTGATAGAGTTGTTAGACTGTGAATTTGGGGAATTGCAAGTGGGTCTTTATTGTGGGTGCATTCTTAGCACTAAGAAGGATGCCTGAAACATAGTTGAGCCTCACTAAACGTGTGTTGAATAAAATTATGGATGATGCTTTGCACCATGTGTGTGGTTTACATGAGTAAAAAATTAATACATCTTCATATGTCTTTCCTTAGTTGTAATAAATTTTAGAAGTAGAGATTTGTCTTTCTGACTCCAAAGATTAAATTCCTGGAAATCCCATAGTGGGAAAAGTAATGGTTGAGAAACTTCAAATTGAAAAGAAATCAAGGATGTGAGAGATTTATATGCAAAAACTGTAATGATGAAACAAATTGAAGACACAAATAAATGGGAAAATATTCCATGTTCATGGATGGGAAAAATTAATATTACTAAAATGTCCATGCTGCCCAAAGCAGTATACAGATTTAACACAATCTCTATCAAAATTGCATTGACATTTACAGAAATAGAAAAAAAATCCAAAAATGTGTATGGAACCAGAAAAAGACCCACAATTTCCAGAGCAATATTAAAAAAATGAAAAAGTTGGAGGCATCATGCTTCCAGATTTAAAATTATACTATAACGCTATAGTGATAAAACAGCATAATACTGGCATAGAAACAGAAACGCAAACCAATAGAACAGAACAAAAGCCCAGAAATAAGTCCAAACTTATGCAGTCAACTAATTTTTTACAAGGACACCAAAAGGACACAAAAACAATAAATGGTGCTGGGAAAACTGAATTTCCACCTGCAAAAGAATAAAATTAGACTTTTATCTCATACCACACACAAAAATTAACTCGAAATGGGTAAAATACCTAAATTTAAGTTCTGAAACTGTAAAACTCCTAGAAAGAAATAGGGGAAAAGATTCTTGATATTAGCTTGACAATGATTTTTTTAGATATCACACCAAAAGTTCAGGCTACAAAAACAAAAATAACTAGGACTACATCAAACTAAAAAGCTTCTGCGTATCAAAGGAAACAACCAATAAAATGAAAAAGCAGTCTACAGACTTGGAAATCATAACTTCAATCCACATATTTGAAAGGGGTTATTATCTAAGATTGATAGGGAACTCTTACAACTCAATAGCAGAAAAATAACTCTATTTAAAAATGGGCAAAAGACTCAAACAGATATTTATCCTATTAAGTAAAACAAGATTGACACAGAAGTTACAGGAAATAGGATTTATTTGGGAAACAAAGAATCAGAACTCAGGTCCACTGAGTAAGGACAGTCCTGAATTGTGTCCTGCAAGGGAAGCACAAGTGAGGTATTTAATGGGGGATTTTCGTGAAAAGTTATTTTCAGAGGTGGTTCATTGGCATGGCAGAAATCTTAAATTGTAAACTATTCTGATTGGTTAGTTAATATACTCTCTGCTGAGAGACACTGAAGGCCAGAGGATACTGACTTTAGTTGTTATTCGTCTATTACAAGCTTGTCCCACCTGCAGCCTTGGGGCCACATGTGGCCCAGGACAGCTTTGAATGCAGACCAACACAAATTTGTAAACTTTCTTGAAACATTATGAGATTTTCTAGGATTTCTTTTTAAGCTCATTAGCAATTGTTAGAGTATTTTACGTGTGGCCCAAGACAATTCTTCCGATGTGGGCCAGGGAAGCCAAAAGATTGGACACCCGGTCTAGTGAAGATCCTGTGGTTTGACCTTTAGCAGGTGTTAGTTCAATCTTCCCACCATCTCCTGACTCCACTTAGAAGCATTAGCCTTAATTACTTGGTTTTCTTTCACACTCAAAAGAAGATGTAAAAATGGCCAACAGGTATATGAAAAGGTGCTCAACATTACTAATTAAGAAAATACAAGTTAAAAGCACCATGATATATCACCTCACACCAGTAAAGATGACTATTAAAAAGACAAGAGATAACAAGTGTTGACAAGGGTGTGGAGAAAAAGGAATGCTGGTCCACTGTTGGGAAGGTATATTGGTGCAGCTGTTGTGGACAAGAGTAGGAAGCCTCCTTAAAAAATTAAAATTAAAACTACCTTATGACCCAGTGATCCCTGTTCAGGGTATATACCCAAAGGGGATGAAATCACCACCTCAAAAAGATATCTACACTCCATGTTTATGGCAGAATTATTCACAATAGACAAGATATGGAAACAACCTAATTGTTCATGGATGGATGAATTAATGAAGAAATATTCAGCCTTTGAAAAAGGAGGTCCTGCCATTTGCCACAACATGGATGGACCTGGAGGACATTATTCTAAGTGAAATAAGCCAGACACAGAAAGAAAACTATTGTGTGATCTCACTTATACGTAGAATTTGTAAAAGAACTCAAATACACATATATAATGACACAGTGGTTACCATGGGTAGGGGAATGGGAGTAGGGAGAGGCAATGGGGAGATACAGGTCAAAGGGTACAAAATAGCAGATATGTAGGAGGAACAAATCTAGACATCTAATGTATAGCATGAAAACTAAAGTTAATTATATAGTATTAGGGATTTTGGTTCAGTGGATTGTAGCTGTCCTTATCAGAAAAAAGTATGAGATGATATCTTAATCTGCTTCACTGTGGTAACTATTTTAGTGTCTGCATTTATATCCTAATATGTAAATCTCAAATATGCACAATATTTATTTTAAAAAAAGGAATCAAGATTTTTTTTTTTTTTTTTTTTTTTTTGAGACGGAGTAGCCAGGCTAGGGTGCAGTGACGTGATCTTGGCTCACTGCAACCTCTGCCTCCTGGGTTCAAGTGATTCTCCTGCCTCAGCCTCCCAAATAGCTGAAACTACACGCATGCACCACCACACCCAGCTAATTTTTGTATTTTTAGTAGAGATGGGGTTTCATTATGTTGCTCAGGACAGTCTTGATCTCTTGACCTCATGATCCACCCACCCCAGCCTCCCAAAGTGCTGCTGGGATTACAGGTGTGAGCCACCGTGCCTGGCCAAAATGGGCACATTTTAAGGTGTTTTCTCCCCCTAGTGTCTAGAATATCTCCTAAATATTGAATGCCTTTTGGATTTCTTTGGAAGTTTATAGCACAAATGTTTTTGGCTACCTCTTTCTATGTCCCTCCTGTAGCCTCTCCTTGGCCTTTAAGATGCAGAATAATGCAGTTGTTGAGATCTTCCTGATATAAATTTATGCCAGGTATACACATCAGCAACAATTGTACATATCACTGCTTTCCTCCTTTAAACAGGTATAAGGACTTAGTTCTCAGTCCTGGGTTTCACTTCACCGCATGCTGCTTTGTGCAATAGTTAGCAAGCATTTTAGGGGACTGGCTAAGCAAAGTTTCCAAAAATAAGAGAAATCTAGAGGCAATGAACTTCTCCAAAATTTTGAAATTAAAAACATCCTCAAAACCCAAGAAGAAACTAGTTTAATTTTGTCAAACATTATACCTAATACATATAGGGTATAAAGTTGTTGTTTTGAATTACACATATCATGAGCAGCTTATAAAATTCTTTTTAGTAAGTATCAGTCCCTAAAATCTTAATATGACCCGGATTTAACCTCATCTTTCCTGTCTTTTCTCTTTCCAGATTTTATTAGCAAAATTTCTCCACTGATTCTGACTTTTGAGTTACCTCCTTCTTCCTCTGTAAACACTGCTTTTTTCTAGTTATCCAAAACTGGAGTAATTGGCAAATCACTTGCACTGGAACTCAAATTCTTGTGGGTTTGCTGAGAAAAGGTTATACAGAAGTAAAACCACATATACTTGAATTTTGCATTAGGGGAACTCCAGGCCAGGGAAAGATTGTGGTTTTGTAGGAAGATCACTCTCACCCTCAAAAAGCCAAGGGCATCTTTTCTTTAAAAGAGTTCCCGTTTTGTTTATGTGGGAAATTGTCCAGGGCACGGCAAGTCTCTGGCAGGACTTTGCTGGCCTTTTGCTTTCTAACTGGCTGTTGTAAGCAAAAACAGCCCTCCAGAGTCTCTGTGTTTTGGTGACATGTGCAGCTGCAGTTTGCAGGGGAGGAAAGGGGCAGGAAAGAAAAAGGAGGATATCCTAATTCCTTTCCCACCTGATGTTCTAAAATGTTGAGATTGGGTCCTTACAGCCAGGGGTCATGAACCTAAATAAAGCACAGGGTAGCCAGCAGTGCTGGAATATCCACTCCACTTTCCTTAATTCAGTCTATAAAACACAAGTATTCTGAAGTCTGTCCATGGATTTTGATTTCCTGCAGTCTGAGCTCTACAGAGAGAGGTGGTGGAGCTCCTTCCTCTCTGTGGTGTCTCCACCACCCTATAAATCAGCAGCTGGCTCACAATGTGTGCCTTTATATCCCATGGCCAAATCTCTACTAGCTACTTAAGGATACATTTTTGGGTCTTTGAGATGAGAAACTTCACAACATATGAGTGAATTTTAAGGATCCTATCGGTGTAAAATATATTAGGATTTGAATTAGAATATAATGGGGGTTCAGAACCTGGCCTCTAGTCTGACTGCCTGGGTTTCACATTTCAGTACTTACTAGCTGTTGGACCATAGCTACGTTTTTGTTTGTTTGTTTGTTTGTTTTTGAGACAGAGTCTGTGTCACCCAGGCTGGAGCACAGTGGTGCAGTTAAGGCTCACAGCAACCTCAAACTCCTGGGCTCAAGCAATCATCCCCTACCTCAGCCACCTGAGTGGCTGGGACTATGGGCATGTACCACCATGTCAGGCTAATTTTTGTATTTTTTGTAGAGACAGGGTTTCACCATGTTGCCTAGGCTGGTCTCGAACTCTTGGGCTCGAGCAGTCGGCCTGCCTCAGCCTCCCAAAGTACTGGGATTACAGGTGTGAGCCACCATGGCCAGTTTTTTTTAAAAAAGCTTTCCAAGCCTCTATTTCCTCTTCTACAAAATGGTAATAATAATAGCACCTATCTCTTGGGTTTTTGTGAGGTTTAAAAACATGATTGTTGCAAAGCCTTGGGAACAGTGCTTGGCAATAATAAACAGTCAATTTAAGTGCTATTGTGCTTGTGGTGGTTCATAATATTGCTATTTATTATTATTATTATTACTGAGACGGAGTTTGACTCTTGTTGACCAAGCTGGAGTGCAATGGTGTAATCTCGGCTCACTGTAACCTCTGCCTCCCAGGTTCAAGCAATTCTCCTGCCTCAGCCTCCTGAGTAGCTGGGATTACAGGTGCACGCCACCATGCCTGGCCAGTTTTTCATATTTTTAGTAGAGACAGGGTTTCGCCACGTTGGCCAGGCTTGTCTCAAACTCCTGACCTCAGGTGATCTGCTCACCTCGGCCTCCCAAAATGCTGGGATTACAGACATGAGCCTCTGCGCCTGGCCTGCTATTATTATTATTATTCTGTTGGCATAACATAGATTAGGTTGTCTAGGAGTAGATCCTGAGACAGGAATTCTGGCGCAGGTATTTCTTGAGGAATTGCTCTCAAGTGAAACCTGTAAGGAGTGAGAGAATTAACATTGGACAAGGAAGAAACTAGGCAAAAACGTAGTTTTAGCAGAGGCCTCACTTCAGCCTGATTCCATGGGGACATCTTGACTAAGAAATACAGCAAAAGTTGTCCTACTGTGAGACAAGGTAACCAAATTTTTACCCCCGAAACAATTACTCATTGGTTTTAGGTTGCCCCAAGTGCAGAGAGCATAATTCCCAGCACCTTCTGAGGGGTGGGGATGGCCTGGAAGTGGATCTGAGTAAATTAGCTAGAAATAGTAATTAATTAGGAACCAGCAGAAAAAGTCTGTGGGTGCAGCTCATTCATATAAATATTCCTATTGAAATAATCATGTGCATGTGTGCCAGAAACCAGAGCACCAAAAGCACACAGGAAAAGCTGAAGGGAGAATCTTTTACAGACTTGCTTTGGGCTTTTTGGGTGGAGATTAAATATACTCAGTTTGGATTTTTATTAGTATTTAGAATTTGCAACTTCAGGCTCTTGAACAGCCTCACTGAATCAGAATTGGTGAATGGCATCTGGACTGGGAACTCTGGTAGAATGATTTATTTGCCTCTATTCCCTTGCTTCTTGTTGCTGTTGCTCAGAAATCATGCACAGTGGGTTGTTTTAGGGTAGAGTATGCATCATAGTTCCCAGAGTTTGAAACCTGCTATTTTGAGGCATGAGGCTGTTTTCTTTGCTTTGTTTGCTCTCTTTAGGAATGAAAAAAATTGGATAGTGAGGAGATCAGAACCTGTCACAATTCTGAAAGTGATTGGAATATAAAATAAAATTTTCAAGACTCCTCCCTACCTACAGCTGTGGAATCTCCTTCCTCCTTCACCTTCGCAAGCCATTCATTGAAAGAGACCCTTTCATTGTACACCATGCTGGGCTTAGTTCTTCCATTAAATTCCTTCCCTGTGTTGCTTAGAATTGAGGTAGAAAAAAAATGTTTCCTTTGCCCTATGAATGTTTGACTCAGTTGAGGAAAGCCCTTTAATTAACGCTTAAATTTTGTAATTAATGTGCTCTACTTAAAAGACCAGTTTAACCTTGGATTCCTGACTCTGGAATTAATGGAAACTTTTGAGCAAAATCTTTTTCAGCCAGAATCTCCCTTATCCATATGTGGCTTGTCCACTTTGTAGGCCTTTCTTTATTTAAATTCCAGACTACCCCCACCCACTGCATCTTGATTATTGCTTTCCACTGGTAGTTGGTGACTATTCACAGTGTGCCAAGTAATTTTAACATAAACCCAAGCCATGATCAATGAAGAAAGGAAGTCAGATAAGATAGGAGAAAGCCTCAGTTTTTGTTTTCCTAAACAAATATAAAAGGTATGTTTAAGTACATTATGTTTTAGAATATCTACGCCATCGCTTCTTCCCTATTGGTATATGTTTTCAAGAGTTGGTTGTAGCAAAAGTAGACAAATAGGATTGTATCAAATTAAAAAGCTTCTACGCAGCAATAAAAATAATTAACAGAGGAGACAACCTATGAAACAAAGTATTTGCAAAGCATACCTCTAAGATTAATATCCACTTAATTGTCGAATTATTGGTAATAGTCGAGGTGAAAACCTCAGTATCCATCAACTGATGAATGGATAAAGAAAATGTACACACACACACACACACACACACACACACACACACACTGGATTTCTATTCAGCCTTAAAAACAAAGGAAATCTTATCCTGTCATTTAGGACAACATGGAAGTAACTGGAAGACATTATGCAAAATGAAAGAAGCCAAGCACAAAAAAGACAAACACTGTATTATCTCTTATGTGGAATCAAGAAAAAGTTGAAATCACAAGAACAGAGAGGATAATGGTGGTTGCCAGAGTCTGGGGAGTGGAGGAAATTGGGAAATGTTGAAACATTAAAAGATTTTAAAAATTGGTTTTAAATGCTCTACTGGCCATTGGTGAGTTAATGATTCACGAAATACCCTCAGAGAACTCAAGACTTTAAAAAAACACACTATGTGGAAGCTTGTAGTATGTGTGTATGTGTATGATTTTTTAAATGAACTTTTATAATAGTTTTTGATTTGTGTCAAAGTTACAAAGAAGTTTTCCGTATACCCCATACTCAGTTACCCTATTATTAACATCTTACATTAGTAGGGCATTTTTTAATGTTAATGAATTATTATTTTTAGATGATTATTATCTAAAGTCTATGTTTTATTAGGATTGTTTCCAATGTAATGCCCTCTTTTTTGTCCCAGAATCCCCATTTAGAAGACCACATTACATTTAGTTATCATGTCTCCTTAGGTTTAGACTGTGGTAATTTCTCAGACTCTTCTAGTTTTTGACGACCTTGACAGTTTTGAGGATTAGTAGTAGATATTTTGTAGAAGTCCCTTCAACTGGGTTTTGTCTTATTTTTGTTTTCACGATTGAGGTTTTGGATTCTTGGTGGAAAGATCACAGAGGAAAAATTGCATTCTCATCACATCATATCAAGAGTATATCCTATCAACGTGACTTTTCTCTGATGATGTTAAACTCAATCACCTGCCTGAGGCAGGTTTTTCCACTATAAAATTACTCTTCCTCTCTACCCCAACACCTTTCCATACTATACTCTTTAAAAGGAAGTTACTAGGTGCAGCCAACATTTGGAGGTCTTGGGGAAAGGGTGTTGTGCTCCACCAACTGGAGAGGGGGTATCTATATAAATTACTTGGAATTCTTCTGCATGGATATTAGTCTGTTCTTTTCCGTTTATTATTTACTTTTTTTTTTTTTTTTGAGACAAAATCTCGGTCTGTCACCCAGGCTGGAGTGCAGTGGCCCGATCTTGGCTCACTGCAAGCTCCGCCTCCCAGGTTCATGCCATTCTCCTGCCTCAGCCTCCTGAGTAGCTGGGACTACAGGCACCCGCTACCACGCCCGGCTAATTTTCTGTATTTTTAGTAGAGATGGGGTTTCACCTTGTCAGCCAGGATGGTCTCCATCTCCTGACCTCATGATCCGCCCGCCTCGGCCTCCCAAAGTGCTGGGATTACAAGCGTGAGCCACCGCGCCCAGCCTATTATTTACTTATTTTTTCATTTATTCTGGTTTAGACTAATGGATATTTACACATTGAGCTATAACCCAGTATTGTATTATTTCGTTTGTTGCTCAAGTTATTCCAGCTTTGGCCATTGTGGCCACTTTTAGTTGTTCGTTGCTGTCCTCCTTTGACATACCCCCATCATTTTGTTTTCTGAGCACTTCCTTACTTTCTGGCACTACAGGATACTGCAGGCTTATTTTAGATACTCCCTGCCATACAATCAGCTATTTCTTTAAGGAGCCCTGGTTCCTTTTATTGGAGAATGGTATTAGAAACTAAGATGTGGGCACTAGAGGTTCTCATTCCTGCCAGGATGTCATTTTTTTAGGCCATTTCAGTCTACTGGGCTTGAGAAAAAAATACACTAGCATAAATACATATATCTAAAATTATTTCTGTTAATCCATTTGTGCCTGTATGTAGCTAAATGTGAGCATATATGGATGTAATACTCAGTATTACATGGTTTGTTTTAACTTCTTCTCCTTGCTTGTCTGTAAATTTCCGTTCCAACAGTGAAAATCTCAGCTCCCACCATCCACCCCTAATTTTATGTTCAATCCAATATACATGTACAGTGGTTTCAGAATTGGTAACCCATATTCCCATGAGAAACAACTTTACCAACTAGAGTATTGTTACTATGTGAAGTTCTGTAGAGTTCATAGTCTTCACTCATTTCCAGATAAGCACCTATTTTTCCCCCACTCCCTTCAGTGTGGTTGTCATACATTTGCTATATAGTTAGACTCTTTTTCATGGCCTGAATTATATCTTGGACACTCAGATTTTTTCTTTTTACCTTGTTGTAAAGACCTCAAATATTTCTGAGAATTACCTGATATTATCACCACAAGATTGAATATAGCAATGATGCAAGCAAATGAGAGTCATAAATTGACAAATATTGAGGAGAGAATACAACTTAGAGTAAAAAGCAAACAAACAAATGGAAGCAGTTTCAAAGTCCTAGCTTTGCATGACTCCAAGCTAGCTGTGTCCTTTGGCAAGTTACCAAAGTCCCCCAGGCCTTCAGTTTCTTACCTCTACAATTGGGTGCAGTTTCTCTGGATTGTTATGAGGATTAAATCAGAAAAGGAATATGAGAGTATAAATGGTATAATATATTTTAAAGTAGAATTATTAAATGAAATAAAGGTAAATTCCAAACTTCTGGCAAATAAAGTTTGGGTCAATAATATGGCTTTCATATATATGGCTTATGTATGGTAGTTCTCCAACATTTGAATGAAATGATGGTGTGTAAACATATTACCATTTATATTTCCAGGGGAACCCAAAGGACCACTTGGGGGTTTTGGTCCTATTAGATGCTTTGTTGGCCTCTCTAACAAATATTTAGAGAGGTAAGATTTAAGAGTTTAAATGTTACACAAAGCCATTTGGACCTTTTTGGTTACTTCTACTTTGATGTACCTAGAAGTAACTCTGTTTTTGCACTCTGTGGCAACCTAATTTGTGTTTACCATGTCTCTGGGATATTAATTCTTCTCCAAGAATTAAAAAAAACGTAATGTAATTCAGAGACATAGGGACTGGACATGCATTTTGGATGTAATACTTACTGGACTGGAAGGATATATGAACTTGAAGAATCTACTATATCAGTGTAGCCAAGTTGAGCAAAGTAGAGCCAGTGAAGAAAAAAAATGGACAGTCTCTCCTTAAGGCTACATATGTACATTGCACATTTTCAAGGGCACCATTCCTATATATTAGTGTGAATGGAATCCGCAGAATGGGCTAACATGCATGACATCTCTGGAGATGAAGTCTGTTTTCTTGTTGGTATGAGGGAGAAAATACATTTAAAAAGCACACATACACACACACACACACGCACACACAGACTACCATGCTTCCTATGATTTGACTATTGATAATTCTATAGTATATTTTATACTGCTTCATGGAACATTTTGTGTCTCTTTTTTTAAAAAAAAACATCTTAATGATTATGTGAACATTTTTGAAAGATGATACTTCTGCAGAATGTGCTACTGCCAACTCCCAAGGGTATTCCTGATTTATGATCTAAACCTGAGTTTCCTCTTCATAAAATCAACTAAGGAGGATGAAATAAATAATGTATAATAAAGTATTTGTTAAAGAGCAACACGATTGGCATCAATGACCTGTGCTGACCCCACTTCCCATTCAGTGTTATTCATACACTTCACAAATACCCAAATTCATCTTACCTACATCTCTCTCTATTCCTTTCATGTGTTTGACTTCTCCCCATGCAGTGTTTTATTGTAAATACCTGTTGTACTTTGATAACTACATTAAAATGAAAGCAATGTTTGTAGCAATTTATTTATACAGCTTTTTACTTTCTTTCATCTCAGCTGAATTCATAAATAAAAATGTCTTCTCTTTCAAGCAGTTGCCTATAAAGATATGCATATTTAAGAAAACCTGCAAAAGAATATGCTATCTTTATGATTTATTAAAAGAAGATAATTGAGGAGTTAAAAAATACCTTTCAGCCTACAATCATGAACTAAAGAGGGAAAATGTGTCGACTGGTATATATGCCAAGAATTGCTAGAAAATTATAGTTTTATTACTCAAGATCCTTTTCAGACAAATGGTTGGAGACAAATATTCCCTGTACTTTAACTGTGATTTATTTTACAAGTAAAGCTCTATCTATGCAGCATAACTTAAAGTTAGGATTTGAATTAGATTGCCAGTTGTACCCAAGCCAAGCAATTCAAACCGTGAAGTGAAACTTTAAGTTGAATTCTCCAGCTTGTACTAAGATGGAAGGCTTCTATACTGAGACCTTTCTATTAAAAATTCAGGAAACACTTTTCTTCAGCTATTTTCCATCCTGGGTTTTCTGAAATAGACCATCTCCATTTCAGTACTCCTTCCCATTTTCCCCATATGTATATCCTTTCCGATCAGAATATATGTTCCTATTTCTTGTTCAGCAAATGTAAGTGCCATGTATGTTGTAAAATCTAGCTTTTCTACATCTTAGTTCACTTTTAGAGGCCACCCTTTTAGCAAGATTCATCATTTCAGTAGTTTGGAAACAATAGCTCACTTATTAAGGTAGCCACTTTTGATGGGAAATAGCGTGGAATAGTGCAGGGTTTTCTAAACTGTGTTTCTCTGGGACATAGTTTCACAAAACGTTAATGAAAGTTTTATAGAGCATGGATTATTTGACTAGATACATGTAAGAATATTGAATTGAACAAAATTAAACAGTTTCTTTTTTGACAGGAATTCCCAGAACTTTTGATAAGCACTTATGCATTGTGAATCTCAAGATTAATTTATAATTTCAGTCTTTCCAAAATTGTTATGTATGTGGAAATCCCATTTTTATTACACAAAATTTTATTCTCCCATGTATTTATTGCTGCATCACATAACATCCCCTGATTTAAAACAATTTATTACTATCTGTCATAGTTCAGGCTTCACTGGGTTCAGTTGGGTGGTTCTAGCATGGATTCTTTTTTGCAGTTGCAATCAGATAGGCTGAGGATGAGTTATCTAAAGATGTAACTAGCCTGGATATTTATATGAATGGCAGTAGATGGTGGCTATTGCCTAAGACCTCAGATGAGGTTATCAGCAAGAACACTTACCTACGTCTGTTTTCATGCTTTTGGCTTCTCTTACGTTCTATGAAGAAGCATTCTTGGAGTCCCAGGGGAAAGCTCCATGGCTTCCAATAATCCAGCCTTGCAAGTCCCAGAACATCATTTTTGACACAGTTGTTTGATCAAGCAAGGCCCAAAACCACCCTAGATTCAAGGGGAGGGGAATTAGAATCTACATTTTGATAGAGACATGTGGACATTCAGGAGGGAAAATAATTCATGGTGGCCGACTCTGCAGATTATCCACCAGACTTTAACACCTCATGAGGCACTGAAATTCTGTGGAAAGTTAGGGTAGTGGTGAATAGAAGTGTGTTGGAGAGATTGGTGTACAAGAATTCCCCATCAGGGACACATACTCTGTCATGGACATTGTTTAAAATTGTAGGTGTATGGTAATAACAAAAACATGCCAGCTTTTAGATAATTTTATTCTCATTTTAAAATTTGGGACAAGTGAAATCTGAATTAATACAGTAAAAGCAGTTTCTCTTGGGGTTACAGGTGAAGAACAAGATGCCCAGTTAAATTTGAATTTCAGATAAACAGCAAATAATTTTTTAGGTGTGGCACGTCTCACATATAGGACATACTTATACCAAAAAAATGGTTATTTGTGTGAAATTCAAATTGACCTTTTGTATTTTTATTTGTTACATCTGGCAACACTGCCTACAGATAACATATTATTTTATTGTTAGTGTTATTATTAGACTCCTCCTTCTGCCCCACTTAACATTGCTACACCATTGAGTTTGTGGAGAAAAAAAAAATGATATAGCAAAAAGAACTTAGGTTTTAGAACCAGGGAGATCTGATTTCAGATCCCAGCTTTGCCATGTACCAGCCTTATAACTGTAAATTATTGAAGCTCAGCAAGCCTAAGTTTCATCATCTGTTGGGACTAGTCATAACTACCTGGCAGAATTACTAGGTGCTTAGATGAGATGACTTGTATAAACACCTAAACCTGTGATTGAGGTATAACAGGCTTGGAGCCAAAGTTAATCTTGATTCCTGTTTCCCTGCTAAAACTGAGGCAAGAGGAAAATTCTGCTTAGTTTCCTGGGTAGTGTTTATTTGATGAAGGATGTCAACTGGTAGAGATCTAGGTGGGTCTTTTAATTCTTGCAGGTGAATGGAGTAAGTAAGATGTCATCTTGGGGTTGAAAGTGTGATGGGAAGAAAGACATGTTTAAAATGATGATGACAGCTATGCTGTCAACACTGTGATCATCCCATAAGGTCAATTATGTAATCCTCTGAATTACTTAACAATATTTTTATTTTGATTTTATTTGCTTGCATATCCATACTTTTATGTAGATTGTTACCCAAAATCTGTTATAGTATAATTCATTATAGGGTAAATTCCATATCTGTTATTCTGATTAACCACACCAAGAAAAATTTGGGACAAGTGAAATCTGAATTAATACAGTAAAAGCAGTTTCTCTTGGATAAACCTCGAATATGCAGGGAAATATTTAATGAACAAATACTGTGACAAACACTGTGGAATTCTCTCTGAAATAGGTTGTGGTTAGCTCCATATTTATAGCCAGGGAAATTGAGGCTCAAATTGGCCTGAAAAGAGTTACAAGGCAAATAAAGGCAAATAAACTCCTCCCCTCCAACCCATCTGTAACACCCCTTGTTTAGGTCACCAATAGCATTCATGTCACTGAGTGCGACGGACATTTCTCAGTTCTGATATTTACTGACCTTTCAGCAGTATTCCACAGTGTTTACCATGACTCCCCTGTTTGAAAGACCCTGTTCTGTTCTCAGTAATACGTCACTCTCCTGAGTCCCTCCATCTTCTCTGGCTTTTCTTTTATATTTCTTGGAGACTTGTCTTTTTCATTAGGTATGTTTTGAAGTTCCTCAAGACTGAGCCTGAAGTATCTTCTCTTCTGTTCTTTCTCTTTTACCTTGAGGGGAAAAGAAAAGTGATAGGTGATTTATTTATTTATTTATTACCTATCACTAGGTTCATGGCTGTGGTTCTTAAAGATTAATAAGAGACAATTATATAAATTTATTTAATATAAGTTTTATATGACATGAGAAGCTTCCGAAATGGGGAGCCAAGGAAACAGGGAAAGCTGTGCATTTTTATGTTAGGTTTGACAAAGAAGTCAATAGTATTGGAGAAGTATGATTGGACAAAGGGAATACCATTTAATGATAATACACCAACTTCACAAGGCCTATTTGTTCAGATTCTTCTCTATGTCCCTGTTTCTTCAGAGATAGGGATGTTCCTTTTCTCCAGGTATGGGGGGGTGGTATCTTTTGAATGATGGTCTTATGACCTGCTTCAGGTGAGAAGGAAGGGAGAGGATCAGAGAGTGACCTTCCTAGGTTTTATGGCTTACTTCAAGGGAGAAGGGTGATAGGAAGGTGGGAGAGACTTCCTTGCTTCTTCTGTTTTCTCAAATACCAAGGTACCATATTTTGGGGTACTATATACTGTTCCCCATCTTATCTCAATCACATGTACAGCTTCAGTTAGCACTTATCATAGTTCTCCGGGTCTCACACATCGCTCCACTGCCCATACCAGGGTTACACCTTTATTTTCATTGGTTTGCTTATTTCTTAATATCTTCGTGTCTGCTTTTACTTACTGTCAGATCCTTAGGGCCTTGCATTTAGTGATCATTTAACATAGACTTGAGGATTGAAAGAATACATGAATGAATGAACCCAGATTACTGTGACCTGAAACCTCTTTTTTTCACTCCCTACTCTGCATCCCAAAGAACTTTAGGCATCAAAAAATCCCAGAACTTCATTTTGTACACAAGGAGGCTGAAATTCAGAGAAACCTAAAAAGTTTGGCAAAGTCACACAGCACTCAGAAGCTGGGTCTAGTACTCTGCTCTCTCAAAGATTGGGGTGTGTGCCTCTCTATAGATTTGATCCCAGCTCACCTGCATGACTGAACATGTTCACAAGAATGATAGTTTTCCTTTTCTGGTAATGGAAAAGTGGTCTTTAGCAATTGGATTAGCATATGTTCATTCTATAATTCATCTCTGCCCTTTAGATGCAGCCAGAATCTGAGATATGTACCTGTATCACTTTCCCAGCACTTTCCTTTATTGGCTTGTCTTTTACAATGACTCAGCATTTTTCATCATGCCTTGTTTTCCTCTCTTTACTGTATCTGAGAAAAAAAGCCCTTTAATAATAAAATATGATAGTTCATCCAAACTTAATAAAATTCTTAGAAATTCCATATGTCAAAGGTTTGAAGTTCTGTGTTGAAATGCCAAAAATATTAGTAAAATCCTATATAGCTAATAGCTTTTTCTAAAACCCCACAAAAAGGTTTCTCTGTTTCCATGCTAGAGTGTGCACATATATGCTGTGGTTGGTGGTGTGGTGAGTGGTACTTTTTTTATTGACTGACAGAATAAATAGAGTATAAAGCCAAAATAATCCACAGCAGATGACTAAAAGCATGTTAAACTTAGCTAAGAGTAAAGGTACTTGTCATTTTTAAACTTTCCTTTTGCTTCCTCTTTTTTTCTAGTGGTGGTGGAGGGTGTGGCAGGGTAATGTGGATTGCCAAAGCAAGCAAGAGGGAAAGGAAAAACATAGCATACATGAGAAACGTTAGGAAAAGAATTGAACAATATTTCCATTCTGTTACAGAGTTACATAATTATTGACTGATGGAACTGAAAAAATCCTTAGAAACTATCCTTTTTACTCCTTCAATTTTACAGATTAAAATTGCAAAGTCCAGAGAGGTTATGTGATTTATCCAGGGTCACACAATTATTTAATGAAAGAGTTGAGTTGAGGTCATTCGATGTTGGTTTGTCCTGTAACGTTCAGCTTACTTATTATATTCTCTGTGATATCTTTTATCAGTTCACCCAGTCCATTGTGCCCCACCGTACCAGTATTGCCATAGCAACCTGTATTTCCTGTGCACTATGTGGTGTCATATGTGCCTCTTGTCTGCGTCAGATTTTGAGCTTCATGAGTTCTGCGATTGCACTATTCATGTGTCAAGAGGGTTATTAACATGTCTTCTTGTGTGGTGAGGATTGCTACGCTTTTTCCAAATATAGGCCTCTTTGCCCATCCCTACCTATAAATTTCCCAGATAGCTCTTTTGTTTTCCTGTGGTACTTTCATCTTACCTGATGTCTAAGACCCAGCCTGTCTCATTGGTAATGTTTTGCTACCGGACCTGTCATCCTTACCTGTGTCTGTTACTCATGAGTTGAGCCAGGGAAGGCTATTTAGTCTTGTTGAGGACCAGTTTTCTTTAGTCTGGGTATACAAATGGGTATACAAACAGCTGTATTTTAAGACATTCATTCAGACTATGCAAAAGGGGAAGAAGGAAGTCTTTCTTTCTGTGCGTATGCCCATTTCACAGACAAAAGAAAACTGGTCCTCGACAAGACTAAATAGCTTATCATTTGTCATTTTTCTCTTGGGTCCTCATAGAGACTGGGCTGAACTGGCGAGGCAGTAAATAAAGTGGACTACTTGCTTCCTTTCAAACTTGCTGAGTAGTTTCAGTTGTTGTTGTTGTTGTTGTCATGATTATTGCTGTTTTACTTTTGATTCCTAAGATTTTTATGCTTTTGCTCATCTAGAATTTATTATCTAGGATTTCCTAATGATAAGATGGATTACATTGATCAATTTTTGAATGCTGAATTCTCTTTGCATACCTGGAATAAGTTCTACATGGTTGTGGTTTATATTTCCTTTTATATCAATACTTTTAAAAATTCATTTGCTAATTTTTGGAGGAATTTTGCAGCCATGTTCATGATCGATATTAGCCTCTAATATCAGCCAACACCATTAAAATTAGACCAGTTAATAATCCTACAATGCCACTAAGTGTTCAAATAAAAGAAAGAGTTGCACATCTCTCATTTAAAATCAACTGCTAGAAATGATTATCCTTAGTGAGGAGTGTGTGTCACAAACCAAAATAGGATGAAAGCTAGGCCTCTTGTGCCAGACAGTTAGCCAAGGTGTGAATACAAAGAAAAAGTTCTTGAAGGAAACTGAAAATGCTACTTCAGTAGCAACAAAGCCTGGATGACGGCACATTTGTTTACAGAATGGTTAACTGCATATTTTAATTCCACTGTTGAGACCTCCTGCTGAGAAAAAAAAAATCCTTTCAAAATAGTACTGCTCATTGACAAGGTACCTGTCATCCAAGAGCTCTGATGGAGATGTACAAGATTAATGCTGTTTTCATAGCTGCTAACACAACATGAACACATGAATGATAAGAAAGTGGAAAGTTTTGTTGCTGATATGAAGAAAACTTTAGTGATCTGGATAGAACATCAAACTGGCCACAACATTCCCTTATGCCAAAACTTAATCCAGAGCAAGGCCCTAACTCCCTTCAATTCTATGAATGTTGAAAGAGATGAGGAAGCTGTAGAAGAAAACTTTAAAACAAGCAGAGGTTGGTTCATGCAGTTTTAAAAAAGAAGCCATCTCTATAACATAAAAGTTCAAGGTGAAGTAGCAAGTGCTAATGGAAAGGATGCAACAAGTTATTCAGAAGGTCTAGCTAAGATAATCCTTTTTCCAGGTAGACAAAACAGCCTTCTATTAGAAGATGTCATCTAAGACTTTCATAGCTAGAGAGGAGAAGTTAATGTCTGGCTTCAAAGCTTCAAAGGGTAGGCTGACTCTTGGAGCTATTGCAGCTGATGACTTTAAGTTGAAGCCAGTGCTCATTATCATTTTGAAAATCCTAGATCCCTTCTAAGAATTATGCTAAAACTACTCTGCCCACGCTCTTTAAATGAAACAACAAAGCCTGGTGTACAAGACTAATGCTTGCTTGAAGGCTCAGATGATTATTAACATATTTTTAGCAATATGCACTTTTGACACAATGCTACTGAAGACTTAACAGATTATGGTGTAGTGTAGAACTAACTATATCTACAGTAAAAACAACATAAAAATTCTGTATGACTCACTTCATTGTGGTATTCTCTTCATTGAGGTGGTCTGGAACTGGACCTGCCATATCTCTGATGATCATCTGTATCTAATTTGTGTTTACCTATTGATGTAGGCAAGTTTGGGTTATGTTTCCATATGGGCTTTTCAGTGCCATCTTAATCAGTGGCTTTGTTAGGCAGTTTATATGTGTTGTTCATTCAGTCTTCACAAGAGCTTTATGGGTCAGATATTCCTACTAACATGTTACAGATGAGGAAACAGAGTGTCAAATCTTGTTTTGTAATAAAGAGGAAGAGTATTATCCATTTTATAGGTACTCTCCTGTGCTTTAAAATAGTTCTTGATTGCTTTCCTAATCTCCTTATACGTATAGAGACCTATGCTGTGTTAGCTGTATAATCTGAAAGAAAGAGATCATTTGGTAGAAACAAAATGAAATGGCTTAATGTTGGCAGGGTGTTAACTTTCAATGCCACTGAAATTCAAATGGTAGAGGTCCCCCTAGTTTTATTACTCCTAAGTAATTTTTAATTAAGTGTTGATTCCATGCACAGCTGGTTTGCATCACACAGACATGCTCCATGCCCTCCTTTGGTTCTGGTTCCCAGGGATAGCAGGCAGGGATTTCCTTGTTCAGCAGCATGACTGCAGTGGGGTAAATACATCTTGGTTCTTGGTTTTATTTCCACAGCTAAATTACATGTACAGTATCCTGATGAGAGGATATTGGGCTGTCACTTGCTAAAGAGAGAAGCACAAGTAATTATGTGAACCTTGTTTGACATTTATAAGCAACCTGGTCAATTCTGAGAAACGAAGAAGATAGCAGACACTTCCATGAAAGGTGGCTGATTGATAGTCTAGCCAAAATATGATACCTGGTAATTTATGGCAATTTTCTCTAACAGGAGTAGATATTGAATTTGTTTCAAAAATGCCTCAAGAGTCTTTATCCTATCAAGGCATTACTACTTTCTGCAAAGCACACGCTAGAAGAAAAAAATGCTTCAGACCAGAAAATAAGGATATTGTGTGTCTTTGTGTATGCATGCATACAGATGTATCTGTGTGTGCATGTTGTAGGGGGAAGGACTTAATTTAGTGTGCTATGGAATTCATGTAGACAGATTGGTGAGATTACATTTTATTGCTTTGTGGAGGTCGCAAAATTATTCCCACTGCAGAATTTGTTAAAAGAAAAGCAGAGAGTGATTTAAAGAAATGTATTTGATTTTGACAAGTAACTCATGGGTAATTCCCTCTACAATATTTTAAACAAATATGCCATTAAAAGCCTGCATCTTAATCTCTTTGCACAACTTCTTTTATCTTATTACCAATTTAAATTATAGAATAGCAATCACCTATTTTAAAATTCTCTCCATCATTTTAACTGCAAAGTCAGAAAAAGAGTGCTTATTACTTCACTGGTCTGCTAGCATGATGTGAGAGAAGAAGGTATGTTCTTTCCAATAAACATCTGAGAGAATCAGGATATGTTTTAATTCTGTTTCTGCCGTAAATTAATGTATAACTTTTGGAAATCATGTGCCCTCTCAATGTCTAAATTCCTATGTTTTAAAGCAGGAACTAAAATACTTATCAAACTTACATTAAAGGGTTGAAATGGTGATAAAGTGAGATAGTGTATTTGAAATTATAGAGACCTTTTGGATTTTGCAAGACTCTCTTGCCCACTTTGCACTGATGTGGCATAGTTTACAAATATGAATTTTGGTTCTAAAATTTCTAGAAATTCTATCCGGATATGGACAAATGATTGACGTAGCAGTATGTTCTATGAATACTATGCCTTGCCTTCACCTGCTAAGTTTCCTACATTTTAACACATAGAACTGAGCAGTAAGAATATGGTAACATATGTGCATATATGTATTGGCAGAGGTGAGGTGAGCTAAATTTGAAGACAGAATGTAGAACAAATAATACCTTAGACCTGTGGATGTCACTCATGTAGGATGATATTGCTCTTGACCCACTCATGGTTAGTCAAAGATGGTTCAAGGTTTTTTTTTTTTTTTATCAAAATGACTGGATTAGAGTGATGGGGGCAGCATAATCACTAATGATAAGAAAACACAGTGGTCCTGCTTGTTAAGTTAGAAACACTTTAATTGTATAGACATATAATTTAGTAAAATGGATAATTTTGATTTTTGAACAATATTATGTTTTCTAAGCTTTTTTTCCCCCTTCTAGACTGGTAAGAACAGGGTGACCTAGTACTTTGTTTTGTTGAGATAAAATTGACATGTAAGATTCATCCTTTTAAAGTGTACAATTGAGTGCCTTTTATTATACATTGTACAAAAATTATGTATTGTACAAAATTGTACAAACACCAACTTCCTCTAATTTGTTTTTGTAATCCCCAAAGAAACTCCATATCCACCAGTAGCCACTCCCTGTTCCTCCCCACTCTTTACCTAGCAACCACTAATCTACATTTTGTCTTTCTGGATTTGCCTATCTTGAAAATTTCGTATAAATGGAATCATACAACATGTGCCCTTTTGTGTCTGGCTTCTTTCACTTAGCAGTGTTTTCAAGGTTCATCTATGTTGTATTATGTATCATTAGGTCGTTCCTTCTTATGGCTGAATAATTTCTACTGTATAGATATACTATATTTTGTTTATCCATTCCTCAGTTGATGGACATTTGAATTGTTTTCATTTTTTGGCTATTATGAATAATGCTTCTATAAATACTTGTGTTCAGGATTATGTGTGAATACTTTTTAAATTTGTAGACTTCATTTTTTTCGGATTAATTTTTTAGATTTACAGAAAACTTGAGCTGGCAGTACAAAGAGTCCTATATATTACCTCTCCCCACTCACCTGCCACTGTCCACAGTTTCCCCTATTATTAACTTCTTGTATTGGTCTGTTACATTATTTGTAATTCATGAAGCAATATTGAAACAATATTATTAACCATAGTCCATAGTTTACATTAGGTTTCATTCTTGGTGCTGTATAGTTCTATGGATTTTGGTCAAATTCATAATATCAGGTCTCTAACCTAAATTATAATATATAGAATAATAATTGTAAGACCCTAAAAATCTCCATCTCTTCATCCTTCTCTCCAGTCCCCCAAACCCCTGGCAATCACTGATCTTTTTACTGTCTCCATAGGTTTGCCTTTTCCACAGTGTCATATAGTTGGCATCATATAGTTTGTAGCATTTTTAGGCTGGCTTCTTTCACTCGGTAGTATGTGTTTAAAATTCCTCTATGTCTTTTTCTGGCTTGATAGCTCATTTCCTTTTATTGTCGAATAATATTTCATTGTAACATATTGAAACTATTGAAGGATATCTTGATTATTTCAATTTTTGATAATTATTAATGAAGCTGCTGTAAACATTCTTGTTCAGGTTTTTGTGTGAACAAAAGTTTTCAAGTCATTTGGGTTACTTAGGAGTGCAATTGTTGAATCGTATGGTAAGATTATGTGTAGCTTTTTGAAAAAACTGCCAAATGTTCTTCCTCAGTACCTCTATTATTTTGCATTCTTACCAGCAAAGAATGAATGTGTCTATTGCTCCATATCTCACCAGCATTTGGTGGTGTACATGTTTTAGATTTTAGCCATTCTAATAGGTGTGAGGTGGAATCTCATTATTATAGTTTGGAATTCTCTAACTGCAGCAGGGAGGCATGGGAGGGGCTGTACACTCTATGGAGCTGGTGGGAGCTCCACCCCTTCTGAGTTGGGGCAGGAGCTCCCAGGTGCCTCTGCAGCTGCCCAAAGTGCAGCTGCAGACCCAGGCTTCCTGCTCTGCCAGCAGGCAGGTGCTCTGACCTCCTGGGTGGGGCTATAGCCACCCAAACTGCAGTTGTGGATGCAGACCTCCCTGCCATCTTGGAGGGGGCCAGGAGCAGGCAAGAACTGCCCTCCTGGGTGCAACTGCCGCCACTGTATCCCAGGCTGCAGACTCCACGGAGCAGGCAGTAGCTGGGGACAAGCAGGCATGCTGCCCCTTCGGGGTTGGCCAGGTGGGGGCTCCCCAGGTGCAGCTGTAGCCTCAGCATCCTCCCAGTCACAGGACTTAGGCATCTATGCAGCCTCCATCCTTGGGGCCCAGGAAGGACCCCGTCCCATTTCTGCAGGGTCCAGGGTGTCTGCTCCCACTGCCTGGCCTCTCTTCTTTCCCACTGCCGTCTCCAAGCGGGTATGGGGCCAAGCAGCTGGGGCCTTGAATGGCAGCTGGAGGCAGAGTCCTGGGCAGAAGGGGCGGGTCCCCAGTAAGGCCCCACCTTCAGGCCAGGGAGGGCCTGAGGCTGGGGGCTGGGCTGCCAGTCCCATGGATGGTAGTGGAGACTGGTGGTGTCTGATCTGGACCCAACCATGGACCAATCAGCATGCACTGCCTTCCCTCTGACATCCATAAAAGCCTTGGGCTCAGCCAGAGCAGAGTAGAGGATAAACAGACAACAGGATGTCCAACTGCAGAGAGGAGCTACCCTCTCTGCTGATAGCTGGAGACATTGAGAGGACCAGCTGCAGAGAGGAGCTACCCTTTCTGCTGAGAGCCTCAGAGACCTGCAGAGAGGTCTGAATGACCTGCCTGCAGATAGGAGCTACCTTTTCCAGGCCCTCCTCACTGCTGAGAGCAGCAGATGTTGTGAAGACCAGTGAGCAGAGAGGAGCTATCCTCTCCAGGGCCTCCTCTCTGATGAGAGCTGAACACTTGATGGGAGGACCTGCTTGCCTACAGAGGGGAGCTACCCACCTTGGGTCTCCTCTGAGCCATTCTAGCACTAAATAAAGCCATTTGGTGAGATGTCTGTTCATATATTTTGCCCATGTCTTAGTTTATTATCTTTGCTTGTTTTCTTGTTAAGTTTTAAATGCACATGTTTTTAATTTGGAGGGGTATATACCTAGGAATGGAATTGCTGAGTCATATGTTAATTCTATGTTTAACTTTTGGAGAAACTATAAAACTGTTTTTCAAAGCAATTCCTTCTCCTGCCTGATTGCCCTGGCCAGAACTTCCAACACTATGTTGAATAGGAGTGGTGAGAGAGGGCATCCGTGTCTTGTGCCAGTTTTCAAAGGGCATGCTTCCGGTTTTTGTCCATTCAGTACGATACTGGCTCTGGGTTTGTCATAGATAGCTCTTATTATGTTGAGATACATCCCATCAATACCTAATTCATTGAGAGTTTTTAGCATGAAGCATTGCTGAATTTTGTCAAAGGCCTTTTCCGCATCTATTGAGATAATCATGTGGTTTTTGTCTTTGGTTCTGTTTATATGCCGGATTACATTTATTGATTTGCATATGTTGAACCAGCCTTGCATCCCAGGGATGAAGCCCACTTGATCATGATGGATAAGCTTTTTGATGTGTTGCTGGATTCGGTTTGCCAGTATTTTATTTAGGATTTTTGCATCAATGTTCATCAACGATATTGGTCTAAAATTCTCTTTTTTTGTTGTGTCTCTGCCAGGCTTTGGTATCAGGATGATGCTGGCCTCATAAAATGAGTTAGGGAGGATTCCCTCTTTTTCTATTGATTGGAATAGTTTCAGAAAGAATAGTACCAGCTCCTCCTTGTACCTCTGGTAGAATTTGGCTTATCCACCATGATCAAGTGGGCTTCATCCCTGGGATGCAAGGCTGGTTCAACATATGCAAATCAATAAATGTAATCCAGCATATAAACAGAACCAAAGACAAAAACCACATGATTATCTCAATAGATGCAGAAAAGGCCTTTGACAAAATTCAGCAATGCTTCATGCTAAAAACTCTCAATGAATTAGGTATTGATGGGACGTATCTCAACATAATAAGAGCTATCTATGACAAACCCAGAGCCAATATCGTACTGAATGGACAAAAACCGGAAGCATTCCCTTTGAAAACTGGCACAAGACAGGGATGCCCTCTCTCACCACTCCTATTCAACATAGTGTTGGAAGTTCTGGCAAGGGCAATCAGGCAGGAGAAGGAAATAAAGGGCATTCAATTAGGAAAAGAGGAAGTCAAATTGTCCCTGTTTGCAGATGACATGATTGTATATCTAGAAAACCCCATTGTCTCAGCCCAAAATCTCCTTAAGCTGATAAGCAACTTCAGCAAAGTCTCAGGTTACAAAATCAATGTGCAAAAATCACAAGCATTCTTATACACCAATAACAGACAAACAGAGAGCCAAATCATGAGTGAACTCCCATTCATAATTGCTTCAAAGAGAATAAAATACCTAGGAATCCAACTTACAAGAGACGTGAAAGACCTCTTCAAGGAAAACTACAAACCACTGCTCAACAAAATAAAAGAGGATACAAACAAATACAAACAAATGGAAGAACATTCCATGCTCATGGGTAGGAAGAATCAATATTGTGAAAATGGCCATACTGCCCAAAGTAATTTATAGATTCAATGCCGTCCCCATCAAGCTACCAATGACTTTCTTCACAGAATTGGAAAAAACTACTTTAAAGTTCATATGGAACCAAAAAAGAGCCCGCATTGCCAAGTCAATCCTAAGCCAAAAGAACAGAGCTGGAGGCATCATGCTACCTGACTTCAAACTATACTACAAGACTACAGTAACCAAAACAGCACGGTACTGGTACCAAAACAGAGATTTAGACCAATGGAACAGAACAGAGCCCTCAGAAATAATGCTGCATATCTACAACTCTCTGATCTTTGACAAACCTGACATAAAGAAGCAATGGGGAAAGGTTTCCCTATTTAATAAATGGTGCTAGGAAAACTGACTAGCCATATGTAGAAAGCTGAAACCCGATCCCTTCCTTATGCCTTATACAAAAATTAATTCAAGATGGATCAAAGACTTAAATGTTAGACCTAAAACCATAAAAACCATAGAATAAAACCTAGGCAATACCATTCAGGACATAGGCATGGGCAAGGACTTCATGTCTGAAACACCAAAAGCAATGGAAACAAAAGCCAAAATTGACAAATGGGATCTAATTAAACTAAAGAGCTTCTGCACAGCAAAAGAAACTACCATCAGAGTGAACAGGCAACCTACAGAATGGGAGAAAATTTTTGCAACTTACTCATCTGACAAAGGGCAAATATCCAGAATCTACAATGAACTCAAACAAATTTACAAGAAAAAAACAAACCCATCAAAAAGTGGGTGAAGGATATGAACAGACACTTCTCAAAAGAAGACATTTATGGAGCCAAAAAACACATAAAGAAATGCTCATCATCACTGGCCATCAGAGAAATGCAAATCAAAACCACAATGGGATACCATCTCACACCAGTTAGAATGGCCATCATTAAAAAGTCAGGAAACAACAGGTGCTGGAGAGGATGTGGAGAAATAGGAACACTTTTACACTGTTGGTGGGACTGTAAACTAGTTCAACCATTGTGGAAGTCAGTGTGGCGATTCCTCAGGGATCTCGAACTAGAAATACCATTTGACCCAGCCATCCCATTACTGGGTATATACCCAAAGGATTATAAATCATGCTGCTATAAAGACACATGTACACATATGTTTCTTGTGGCACTATTCACAATAGCAAAGACTTGGAACCAACCCAAATGTCCAACAATGATAGACTAGATTAAGAAAATGTGGCACATATACACCATGGAATACTATGCAGCCATAAAAAAGGATGAGTTCATGTCCTTTGTAGGGACATGGATGAAGCTGGAAACCATCATTCTCAGCAAACTATCGCAAGGAGAAAAAACCAAACACCGCATGTTCTCACTCATAGGTGGGAATTGAACAATAAGAATACATGGACATAGGAATATCTGGTCATCTTTGGTGAGTGCATGCAGAAAGCAAATGAGCTCTAGTGTCTTTCTCTTCCTCTAAGCACACTAATTCCATGATGGAGGTTCCACCCTTATGAACTGATTACCTATTAAAGGCCTTACCTCCTAATACCATTACATTGGGCATTATGGTTTCAATGTATGAATTTTGCATGAGACACAAACATTTGGTACATATCTACTGATCTATACAGATTTATAATTATTGTTTTATGCACTCTTTATCAGATAGAAAAAAAGGAAGTGTAAAAAGATATAAATTTATATTATCTTTTCTGTTTGTATAGTTACCTTTACTGGTACTTTTTTTTTTTTTTTTTTTTTTTGAGATGGAGTCTTGCTCTGTCACCCAGGCTTTAGTGCAGTGGCGCAATCTCGGCTCACTGCAGGCTCCGCCTCCCGGATTCATGCCATTCTCCTGCCTCAGCCTCCTGAGTAGCTGGGACTAGAGGCACCCGCCACCACGCCCAGCTAAGTTTTTTGTTTTTTGTATTTTTAGTAGAGACAGGGTTTCACTGTTAGCCAGGATGGTCTCGGATCTTCTGACCTCGTGTTCCGCCTGCCTCGGCCTCCCAAAGTGCTAGGATTACAGGCATGAGCCACCATGCCTGGCCTACTGGTACTCTTTATTTCCTTCAGATGAGTTTAAGTTACTGTCTAGGGACCTTTCATTTCATTCTTAAGGACTTCCTTTGGTGTTTCTTGTAGATCACATCTGCTAGTGACTAGTTCTCTCAGTTTTTGTTTACCTGGTGATGTATCAATTTTTCTTTCATTTTTGAATGATATTTTTGCTGGCTATAAAATTCTTGATTAACAGTCATTTTCTTTTAGTTCTTTGAATATTGTATCCCACTACTTTATAGCTTCCATGGGTTCTGATGAGCAATCAGCCGTTAACCTTATTGAGGATTTTTTGTACATAATGAGTTAATACTCTGCTGCTTTTAAGATTTTCTGTCTTCATAGCTGATAGTTGGATTATGTATGTGTTTGAGTCTTTAAGTTCTTCCTACTTGGAGTTAGTCAAGGTTCTTAAATGTGTAGGTTAATATTTTCCATCAAATTTGGAAGTTTTTAGACACTATTTTTTCAAAATTTTTTCTGTTATTTTATCTTTTCCCACTTCTTTTGTGCCCCTCCTCTCACTTATCCTGCCTCCACTGTCTATCTTTCCACTTTCTACCTCCATGTGTTCAAGTATTTTAGTTCCCACATATAAGCGAGAATGTGCCAATATTTGTCTTTTTTTTTGCCTGGCATATTTCACTTAACATAATCATTCTAAGTTCCAATCATGTTGCTGCAAATGACATGATTTCATTCTTTTTTATGGCCAAATAGTATTCCATTGTGTGTGTGTATGCATACATATATACATCACATTTTCTATATTAATCTATTGATGAACACAAGTTGATTCCATATCTTTGCTATTGTGAACAGTGCTGCAAGATACTTGAGTGAAGGTTCACTTTGATGTATGGATTTCTTTTCCTTTGGGTAGTGATATAATGTGCATATTAGTTCCCACCCAAATCTCATGTTGAATTGTAATACCAAATGGTGGAGGTGGGCCTGATTGGAGGTATTTGGATCATGGGGGTGGATCCCTTATGGCTTAGTGCTGTCTCTGTGATAGTGAGTTCTCACGAGATCTGGTGGTTTAAAAGTGTGTGGCACCTCCCCCCACATTCCCTCTTTCTTGCTCCTGCTTTTGCCATTTGACATGTTTGCTCTAACTTCATTTCTGCCATGAGTAAAAAGATCCCTGAGGCCTACCCAGAAGCTAAGAAGATGCTGGTGTCATGCTTTTATACCCTGCAGAACCACAAGCCAATTAAACTTCTTTTCTTTATACATTATTCAGTCTCAGGTAATTCTTCATAGCAATGCAAGAATAGCCTGACATAGGTAGATGCCTAGTAGTCAGATTGCTAGATTGAATGGTAATTCCGTTTTCAGTTTTTGGAGAAATCTCCATACCATTTTGAATAGTGGCTGTACTAGCTTACATCTCATGAGCAGTGTATAAGAATGTTCTTATCTCCTCATTCTTGCCAACACCTTATTTTCTGTCTTTTAAATAATAGCTATTCTGACTAAGATGGCATCTCATTGAGGTTTAGATTTGCATTTTTGTGATGACTAGCTATGTTGAGAATTTTTTCGTATACCTATTTGTCATTTGCATGGTTTGTTTTTTTTTTTTGTTTTTTTTTTTGAGAAATGTCTATTTAGGTCCTTTGCTCCCTTTTAAATGGGATTGTTTGTTTTTCTTTCCATATTGAGGTGTTTGAGTTCCTCGTATATTCTGGATATTAACCCCCTGTTGGATGAATAGTTTGAAAATATTTTCTCCTGTTCAACAGATTGTTCATTCTGTTAATTGTTTCCTTTTCTATATTAATTATTTTTAGCTTAATATAGTCTCATTTGCCTGTTTTTGTTTTGTTTCCTGTGCTTTTGAGGTCTTAGTCATAAATTCTTTGCCTAGACTCATGTCCAGGAAAGGTTTCCCTAGGTTTACTTCTAGTATTTTTATGGTTTTGTGTCTTATGTTTAAGTCTTTAATCCATCTTTAGTTGATTTTTATATATGGTGAGAGATAGAGCATCGAGTTTCATTCTTTAGCATGTGGCCATCCAGTTGTCCTGGCACTATCTATTGAAGAAGGTATCCTTTCTTCCAATGTAAGGTTTCGTTGGCTTTGTTGAAGAAAAGTTGGCTAAAAATATGAGGCATTTTTCTCTCAGGTTCTCTATTCTGTTCCCTTTGTCTATATTTCCTATTTTTATATGAATATCATGTTTTGATTAGTATAGCCCTGTAATGTATTTTGAAGTCAGATAGTGTGATTCCTGCAGCTTTGTTCTCTTTGCTCAGGATTGCTTTGGCTATTCAGCCTCTTTCATTGTTCCATATGAATTTTTGGATTGTTTTATGTAATTCTGTGAAGAATGATGTTGGTATTTTGATACAAATTGCATTGAATCTACAGATTGCTTTGGGCCGTATGGTTATTTTATTGATATTAATTATTTTGACCCATGAGCATGGGAAGTTTTTCCATTTGTTTGTGTCATATTCAATTTCTTTCATCAGTGTTTTGTAGTTTTCCTTGTAGAGACCTTTTATCTCCTGTGTAAAATTTATTCTCAGGTATTTTATTTTTATTTTTTGGAGCTACTGTAAATGGTAATGCATTCTTAATTTCCTTCTTGGCTAGATCATTATTGATATATATATATAAACAGTACTGGTTACTGATTTTTGTGCATTGATTTTATATCCTGTAACTTTATTAAATTTGTTTATCAAATATAAGGGGTTTTGGTGGAGTCTTTATATTTTTCTAGATAAAAGGTCAGATCATTAGCCAAAAGGGGTAATCTGACTTAGTTCTCACTTTAGATGCATTTTATTTATTTATTTATTTTTGTCCGATCGCTCTGGCTAGGACTTCCAGTATTATATTGAATAGGAATGGTGAAAGTGGGCATTCTTATCTTGTTCCACTTTGTAGAGAAAGGCTTTCAACCTTTCCATATTCAATATGAGTTGTAGGCTTGGCATATATTGATTTTATTATTTTGAGGTATGTTCCTTCTCATACCTAGTTTGTTGTGAGGTTTTATCATGAAGGGATGTTGAATTTTTTAAAAAATGCTTTCTCTAGATCTGTTAAGATGATCATATGGCTATTGTCCTTCAATCAGTTGATGTGACATATCGTTGTTACTGATTTTCATATGTTGAGCCATCTTTGCGTCTCTGGTATAAATCCCACTTGATCATCGTGTATTAACTTTTTGATGTTTTAATAGATTTGGTTTGCTAGTATTTTGTTGAGGATTTTTTGCATCTGTGTTCATCAGGGATATTGATTTTTAGTTTTCTTTTTTGTGTGTGTGCTTGTGTGGTTTGGGTATCAGGATAAGGCTTTATAGAATGAGTCAGGAAGAATTGCTCTTTGATTTTTTGGAGTATTTTCAGAAGGATTGGTATTCTTCTTTGTACATTTGGTCAGATTTAGCTGTAGATCTATCTGGTCCTGGCCTTTTTTTTTTTTTTTTTTTTGGGAGAATTTTTATTACTAATTTAACTACTTGTTATTGTTCTGTTCAGGTTTTCTGTTTCTTTCTGATTCAATCCTGATATGTTGTACATTTCCAAGAATGTATACATTTCCTCTTGATTTTCCCATTTGTCAGTTCCTAGTAGTCTCTGATGATCTTTTGTATTTCTGTGTTATCAGTTGTAATGTATACTTTTTCATTTCTGATTTCATTTATTTGGGTCTTCTCTCTTCTTTTTTTGATTAGTCTAACAATAGTTTATTAATTTTGTTTCTCGTTTGTATTTTTCTAGTCTCTGTTTTGTTCCAGTCTTATCTTTGTTTATTTTTTTCTTCAAATTTGCGTTTAGTTTGTTCTTGCTTTTTTAGTTACTTGAGGTACATTGTTACATTGTTAATTTGTAATCTTTCTACTTTTTTGATGTAGGCATTTAATACTGTAAACATCCTTTTAGCACTGCTTTTGCTGTATCTTGCAGGTTTGGGGATGTATTTCTATTTTCACTTGTTTCAAGAAAATTTTTCATTTTATCTTAATTTCTTCATTGACCCAATCATTTTTCAGGAGCATGTTCTTTAATTTCTATGTATTTGTATAGTGTCCAAAGTTTCTCTTGGTATTGATTTCTAGTTTTATTCCATTGTGGTCTGAGAAGATACTTAATATGACTTTAATTTTTTAAAGATTTGTTGAGACTTGCTTTGTGGCCTGATATATGGTCTATCATAAAGAAGGTTCCAGTGCTCAGGAAAAGAATGTATGTTCTGCAGTTCTTGAATACAATATTCTGTAAATGTCTGTTAGGCCCATTTGGCCTAAAGTCTAGTTAAATCCAATGTTTCTGTATTAATTTGCTGTTAGATGATCTGCCTAATGCTGACAGTGAGATGTTGAACTCCCCGACTATTACTATACTGTAGTCTCTCTCTTTAGATGTAGTAATATTTGTTTTAAAACCCATTCAGCCATTCTGTACTTTTAAGTGGAGAATATAGTTTGTTTACATTCAAGATTATTGGTATGTGAGGCTTTATTCCTGTCATACTCTTCATTGTTTTCTGGTTGTTTTGTGTATTGTTTCTTTTTTCTCTTATTGATTGTTGTTGTGATTTGACATATTTCTGTAGTGGTACCAGTTCAGTCCTTTCTCTTCTTCCTTTGTTTAATTGCTTTCCCAGTGAGTTTTATAATTTCTTGTGTTTTCATGATGGTAAATGCCATCTTTTTGCTTCCAGGCTCAGTACTCTCTTGAGCATTTCTTGTGGGGCCAGTCTAGTGGTAACAAATTCTCTCAATATTTGCTTTTCTGAGAAATACTTTATTCTCTTTCATTTAAGAAGGGTAATTTCACTGGATGTAGTATTTTTGATGAACTTTTTTTCTTCTAGCACTTCAAATATATCTTCTTATTCCCTTCTGATGTGTAAGATTTCTGCTGAGAAATCTGCTGTTAGTCTGTTGGGCTTCCTTTATCAGTGACTAACTGATTTTCTCCTGCTGTTTATCGGATTTGCTCTTTATAGATAACTTTATAGACAGTCTGAGTATAATGTGCCATGGAGAATATCTTGTTGCTTGTATCTGCCTAGAAATCGTTGAGCCTCTTGTATCTGAATGTTGAAATCTCTTGCTATACTTGGGAATTTTTAATCTATTATTTCATTAAATAGGTTTCTAATCCTTTCTTTTCCTCTTCAATCTCAGGGCAACCAATAATTTGAATATTTGATTGCTTTATGTTGTCTCTAATGTCATGAATGCTTTGTTCTTTATTATTATTTTGTTCCTTATTTTTTTCCTTACTGAATTATTTCAGAAGACTTTGTCTTTAAGTTCTGAGATTTTTTATTCTACCTGATCTAGTCTATTGTTAAACATTTCAAATGGATTTTATATTTCTTTTAATGAAATCTTTACTTCTAGAATTTCTTTTTTTTAAGTATCTGTCTTTTGGTAAGTTTTTTATTCATATTCTGAATCATTTTTTTCGATTTCTTTGTAGTGTTTTTCAGAATTGTCTTGTATCTCACTAAACTTCTTAAATATTTTGAATTTTTATGTGTGATTTCAAAATTTTCTTCTTGATATCTATTGCTTGAGAACTATTATGTTCCTTTGGAGGTATCATATTTCCTTACATGTCTGTTTCCTTAGTCCCTGTGGTGATATCTGCACATCTGGTGTAGTAGTAATTTCTTCTATTTTTTAATTTATTTTCATAGGGGAGAACTTTTTCTGAAAGGTGTATCTATGATATTGGTTGGATAGGGTACTTTGACTTTAATTCTTCGTTTGTGCTGTAGTGTAGTCTCTGTAAGATTTATTTGGCTGTAAACAGCATTAGTACCATCTATGATTTTCTTGGTGGGTTAGAGTGTAGTTATTAGTGAAAGCTGTGATAAAGTTGTGCTGGGGATTGGGAGTCAGGTAGGCCAGTCTTAAGTCCACAGTGTTGAGCAGTATACTGAGTGTGCACACCTTTGTGCCCCAGGATGGTATACATTGGCACCTGTGTTGGTGTATAACAATGGCTAATTATTGGGCCTCCAAGTGGCTTGCTTGGATACCAGTAGTGGCAACATTGGCCTGGGTAGGTTCTCAGGCCCCTGGGCAGTGGGCGTGGTGTAAGCAATAGCTGTAGCAGTGCTAGGATGATTCTCTGGGTCCTGGATGGTGTGCACTGATGTCTGCAGTAGCTGTGATGGGCTGGGCTAGCCAGTCTGCAGGAGTGCAGATGGTACCTGCAGGTAGGTATCAACTGAGGTGTAAGTGGCTGGGAGTTGAGGCCCAACCTCAGGCCTCTGAGAGAAGTGTTTAGGTGTCCCAGGTGGTGGATTTGGCTGGACAGGACCCCAGTGTGTGTGCTGTATCTTGAGGGATTACAAAGCCAGATAGAATGGGCTTATGCTCAGGCCCCACAGTGGTGAGAGCAGAGTGCTCAGGTGAGGTATGGAATCAACCACACTGAGGCCCTGGCACTGGAGAGGGTGAGACTGACCTCAGTGGTCACAATCTGGAGCAGCAGCTGGTGGAGAATGCGTATCTCTCTCATGCCCCAGTCCAAAGGGGCTTACCCCCTGGCCTTGGTGGCAGTAGCCCATGCCTACCTCACGCCAGTTTATATTCCCCTCCCTAAGTGCAGGAGGCTCAACTCAGCTGGCAACCAAGTCTCAGGAGTAACTCATAACCTGCTTACGTCTTGGTATCCATCCACGCAGCATTCATTTTTCCAGCATTGGCATATCTCACTCACTTCTTAACTCAGCTGTGAGAGATCTTCCACACCCAGCAGTGACAGCCTAAGTTTCTGTAATGCCTTAGCCCTGGTGCTGCTGGACTCCAGGAGCGTGTGCAGTCTCCCAAAGACTATTTGAAAATGGCACCCTGCTGTAGCTGCTTAGCCCTTAGAAAATGTGTGGAAGCTCAGCATGAATTCCGTCCCTGGAGCAGTTCCATCCCACCGTCTCCCACTCTCCTGGCAGCTCCCTATGTTAGTTTTAGGCACTGGGTTCTCCCATAGCCAGTATTGTGTGATTTCATGGTTGGGATGTGGGCTGCTGGAAGTCTCTCACCCACCCATTCCCCATATTAGGAAGTCATTTCAGGCTTCCAGCCTATCCAAGCCTGAAAGACTGCCTCTGTCCCTTCCTTTCCCCTGCTTTTGGTGTTTCCTGACACTTCTCTGTTGAATTCCAGCATTCTCTCTTGAATAATGTATTTAAAGTATGACTGTCTGTATACCATGTTGGTTCTTGTAAGTGGAGGAAGTGGGCATGAAATCTTATAGTCATCCATCTTGAAACCCAAAGGGAAAGAAAATTCTTTACCCAACTTTTTCACAGCAAAATTTTGAACATTTTTCAACTGCTCTATTTGCTATGTTCATTGCTATTGCTTTTCTGAGCTTCTGCAGTTTCCTGAAGGGGTCATGCTCCCTTTCCCACATAGTTGTTGGGACATACTGTTTCATTCCCCTGAAAATTATTTCAGATTCTCCTCTTGCTGTCTTTCTATGGATAAAAGCTTCTAGTCCTTGAAGCAATTCTTTACGTATCTTTAAAATAATTTTTTTCTATTTGTTATAGGAAAGCAGCTGTTCTTTCCACATTTCTTTCATGGTATTAGGCTGTTTCTTGGTGCCTTGTTGCTACAAATATTTCCCACCCTCTTTTGGCACATAATGATCATATTACTTTAGAAAAGAAAAATATAGAGAGAATATAAATACTTGTCTGTCTCACAAATGTTAGGAGGTTTTATTGACTTTATAATTCCTGCCAATTTGAGGGTACCAAGCTCTTCCCAAATTCATTCTTAATTCATAATTTAAAAATCTCCTTCTAGATTAGGCCTTCTCCTTCCCCATCACTATAACAACTGTGTCTCATACCATGCAGCAAAGACATTGTCGGGGAAAAAAGAGAAATGAGCCCTTGATCCAATATTCCACTCTAATTTAAGAAAATTCTCTCCTTGAAAGCCTTCTGAAATCTTAACACTTTCCCATACCCATGGAAAAGAACTACGTGGATCTGTGTGCTCTTGACACTTTGAAATTAATGAAATCTTTTACTTCTATCAACATAGATTAAATGAATATCATATTTATATAAACCCACTTATCAAGGGAAAAAGTGAAAGTTAAAAAATTTTATAATTTACTCTCTGGTGGCCCTGTTTAATCAAAAGTGTATGGAGGGTGTTTGTTGGCTATAATAGTGCCTAAATCTGAAGAAATAGAAATATTCACTAAAAGATATTTGATTCTATGTCATCATCATATATGCAGAAATTCCAGTTACAATCTGTGTTTATAACACACATTGGTCAGTTAGAGTTGCTATCCTAAGTAAATATCAAAATGAAGGAAATCAGTGATGCACAAATGATCCCAGTGAATAGAATGAGTCAGACATCAAAGACCTGACCCTGTAGTTGGTAGTATTGAAATGGAGAAGAAGTCTGACCAAATACAAGTATAGTTATCTGATAAATATGGTGCTGGAGTTTCAGAGAGATCAAAATCACTTCCCAGGGTAGATGGAAAATGAGAAAGATGGAAGTGAGAAGTTCCAGAGAAAAAGAAAATAAGGCTAGTTATTTAACTTTCTTGTTAGAGTTTTTATTTCACATCAACATCCTTACAATATGGGATGCCACATGTGAATGTGTTGTAGACACTCAGAATTGTAACAAGCACTGCCCCAAGAATGAATATACACAGAGTTGTTTCCTGTGTTAGACTAGGTTAGGCTATGCTGTGGTAACAAACAAATCCTAAAATATCACTGATGTGACATAGTAAAAGATCGTCATCTATATTACAGTACCATGTATTTCAGCTCTCTTGAGTATAGCTGTCTTTCATGTGATGACTCAGGGACCTAGAATTTTTCTGTGTTAAAGCTATATCATGTGGAACAAATGACTTCCACTAAAACCATTAGAAGAAAAGAGAAGCTTGCAGAACACACAACATATTTTAAAGTATTTTACATCTCCTCTAGCCATGTGTCATAGACCAAAACTCAGTGAGGTGGCCCCAGCCTACCTACAGCAGTGGTTGGTACTTTACCTGTGTGCCCTGGAAGAAGACATGGAGTCATTATCTCTGCCTCAGATTTCAAGATTTTGAGGAAACAATGAAGCATTGGCATGTGAAACGTGTGAAAGTCCGTGGAAAGGATTCATTGCCAAAATAAAAAATGTGTTGATGAAAATGTTGATGAAATATGGAAAGCAGAATAAACTAACAGTAGAGTTTCAAAGGCTATGCTAGCACTACATATTCTTGATAGAGTTGTGAACTTCTTGAACTAATAAATATGCCAAGCTTCACATAGAGAAGCCTGATATGTTTATTAGTTCAAGAAGTTTTTAAATCTTCTTTTATGTAGCTAAAAAAGAATAATTTGGGCGTACGCTATTAGCATTCCCATATTAACATCTAATGCATTTTGACCACAGGATTTCCATCTACTGTTGTTACCACGTTTTAAATGTCTGGTCTGAGATTTCATCCTCTGTAAGAGGATTGGACGTAGTCTCTAAGGTGACTTACATTTCTGCCATTCAGTGATTCAATGTTTTTTCCTCTTTTGTGTGTATATGTGCGTGGGGGCATTTAATGGTAGATTCGATATAAACTTTGTAACTTACAGGAGAATTTTTCTTTGAGAAGAAAATTGTTCATGCTAGAAGTGACTGTTTTACAATCCAGTGTGCATTGTTCAACAGAATTGAATTTTTAAAGATTCTATTTGCCATCTGTTATTTCCTTTACTCAAATGATCATATGTACATTTTTTTTATTTTATTGAAATGCCAATTATTTTTTTCTTGAGTAACTTTTTCAAAAGACAACTCGCATTCTGAGATTTCTAAAACCCTGCTTACTGTAGTTTTCATTGTATTTCTTTCTTGAAATATTATTACTCTCTTGGGTTTAGAGCTTGTTAAAAATGGTATTTTGCAAAAGTACAAATCAAAGGATATTATTCTATAAAGTGTGAGGGCATATTTTTAACCAAAGTTTAATCTAGCTTGTGGATATGATTTTTAGAATGTGTGTTCTCTCTTATTAGTTGTTCTGTGAACAGACATACATGGTGGGATCTGGTTCTGTATTTTATTATTTCGGTGACCTCTTAAATAAGCTACTTACCTTTATGCATTCATTTTGTCATCTGTAAAGTATTAATGATAATCATTAATACTTTAATTTTATTTCTTTTTTTTTTTTTTTTTTTTTTTTTTGAGACAGAGTCTTGCTTTGTTGCCTAGGCTGGAGTGCAGTGGTGCGACCTCAGCTCACTGCAAGCTCCGTCTCCCAGGTTCACGCCATTCTCCTGCCTCAGCCTCCCAAGTAGTTGGGACTACAGGCGCCCGCCACCAAGCCCAGCTAATTTTTTTTTGTATTTTTAGTAGAGACGGGGTTTCACTGTGTTAGCCAAGATGGTCTCGATCTTCTGACCTCGTGATCCTCCCGCCTCGGCCTCCCAAAGTGCTGGGATTACAGGCGTGAGCCACTGTGCCCGGCCTTTTAATTTTATTTCATCAGCAATTAATAGAATCATAATTTAATCTTATTTATTAATTCCTCCTCCCCCTCCAAAAAAAAAACTCTTTTAGTGGAAATGGAAACTAGGTCAATTTCTTCCATTATATTATTAAACTTAGCCTAGTTTTCAAGGGCAGGGTGTGAGGACACAATTTTTTCTGTCGCTATCTGGAATGAGTATTAAGCATTACCATTCTCTTGAAGATCTAGTTATAATGATATCTGTGTTTAATTATGTATTTTGTGTATGAATCACTGCTTAACATAGTGCCAGGCACATAAGTACTTAATGTCTAAATGCTGAATAAGCGAGGATATTTATGCAATGAAATTATAGGCCCCTACTAATAAAGAAGTCATAATAAAGAAGAACTTTGTTTGACGTTTTTCTAGGATACATAAGCATATTACCTGAAGATTCATTATGTAAGTTTAAAAATTCAGCAATTTTGTAACCATAGTGCATCCAACTAGGAAGCAAACAATCAACTTCCATGTCGATACACTCCAATAGAGCATCATTTAAAGAAAAAAGAATGGTGAAAATGATTGACTTCAGGTAAGCAAAAGAAACCTAGAGCTAAAACCAAAATATTTTCTCCAAAACATCAAAGAGATTTCTGTCTGATGTATGCAGGATACCTAGAAATTCAGAAGAAATGACAGAAGAAATTCTCTCTTAGAAATAGGAGTAGCTAGGCATTACTGAAAAACAAAGGGGCAAATGAAAGGTGATAATAAAGTAATTAGTGGTCAAATTTAAATCTTACATCATAAGTGCATTTCATCCCTTGCAGGATAAATATAGGCTGAATCTGGGAGAAATACACATTTTTCCTCACAGATCACAACCACAGAAGGTAAAAAAGGAGAAAGATAGAAATTCTTAAGAAATAAAAAGCAAACGAGATAAGTAAGGACCAACTCAAGTAAGTCTTACAGATAGAAATTTCCTTACTATTTCCTTCTTTCTGCCTTTTCCCTTGGCCTCAGACGTGAAGGCTTTCAAAGTGAGTAACTTCTGAGGCCAGATTTTGTTTGTTTTCTTTCTCTTATTTTCTTTTCTTTCTTTTCACTTATTTTGCTTGAGACTCAGGCATTTCAATTTTATGGCAGGATGAATTTTTTTGGGGTGCACCACCCTTACCCCAGACCCATAAAACCCCTTCAGTTTCTCTTCCTACTTACCCCTGCATCTGTTTTTATCATCATATTCCTTCCATCTTCTTGCCTGAGTCTTGACAAATTGTTTTCTTCTCTTCTTTCTCCTCTCTCCTTTGTTTCCCTCCATTCTCTTCTTTTTTTCTTTTTTTCCTTCTCTTCCCATTTTTCCCTCTTTTTTAATCTACAGTTCTTCTTCCTCATTGTTCTACTTTCTCCTCATTTTCTTCCCCCTTCTCTTCTTCCCCACCCATAAGTCTATTATCATAATTGGGCTCCAGCTGTGAAGCTTTTGGAACTCATACATTTTTCTCCGTGCCAGGCATACCATTTTAAGCCTTTGGACAAGATTAGTTCATATTTCTGTAAGATTAGAAGAACCTTGTATAAGTTTCCTAGGGCTGGCATAGCAAAGTACCACAGATTTGGAACAACAAAGCTATATTGTTCTGGAAGCTAGATATACAGTTCTGGAATCTAGAAATCAAGATGTCAGCAGGACCATGCCCCTCTGAAGGCATTAGGGCAGGACCCCTTCCATGCCTCTCCTAGCTTCTGGTAGCCTCAGGTATTCTTTGACATGTAGTTGACCATCTTATCCCTGAGTCTCTTTATGTTGTCTTCCCTCTGTGCCTGTCTGTGTCAAATTCCCCCTTTTTATAAGGACACTGTCAGACTGGATTAAGATCTACTTTAATGTCTCCTTTTAACCTGATTTCCTTAACTCTATTTCCAAATGATTTCAAATTCTAAAGTACTGGAAGTTAGGACTTCATTTATTTTTTTAGGGGGACATTCATCATTAAGTCCACATGTAAATTTTATGGTTGTTCATTGGATTGGTAATAGCTCAAACCATATAGAAAATGATTGAAAAATGGAAAAGATTTTAAGAACTATTCTTAGAATATCATCATTATTGACATCAGTGGGGGTGGACCTTTGTTTACAATTGAACCTAACCATTGAATAGGTTATATTCTTCTCTTTAGTTAAATAAAATCACTTAATAAATGAAAGTTTAGTATTTAAGCTACTGTTTAATCTTTACCTTAGTTTTTCTGCTGAAGAAAACTTTTGTAACTCAGTTTTCAATAAATAATAAACGTTCCTGAAAACAGGATTTACTTAGAGTTAATGAAACCTAAATATAATGAGTTCATTTTGCCCCTGTTAAGTCAGAAACATATCTATGTGTGCTATTTTAATCTTTACTGTGAATGATTTTATTACTTTACCCATTTTCATAAAGAGATGACCATTTCCAAGGAAACATTAGGAATCATAAAACCCACAAAATGCATACCTTAATCCTATTTTGTTATGATAGTTTCAAATAGATAGATTTTTGGAAAGCCTCAAAGAGTAGAGTTCTTGATTCTCATACTGTGGTATGGTAAACAAGTATAAAATCTGTGAGCATAGTTTTTCTCTAATCAAATCAAAATAGGGAAAAAGCAAGGTCTCTGAATGGGAATGGAAGCTCTAGCAGTGGGTGACTTACAACTTCAGAAGAACACTGAGGTCTCAAATGCAAAGCATGGAAGACACTGGAGGCTATTTTTTGGCAATATGAGTGCTGTCTGTATTCCAGCGACATAGTGGTCACTTGGGATGAGAGACTAATAAGTGGTAATAAGACTTAGGTATCAGAAAAATCCATTAAAAAGCCCCCTGCATGCCTTACTTGAACTAACTCTCAGGACTGAGGCCTTAGTTCACGTAACTCTTAAATGGTTACCTTGTAGTAAACTTTTCGTATCCTCTCCTATAGCTGGTGAGTTGGGCAGTATTTGAAGTGTATGTGACCGAGGCAGTGGTCTTTCATCAGGTCCATGCTGGCCCACATTTTTAGTCTTCCTGGCACTAGAGCTATTAATAAAATGGCAGCTGTGTAGAATAAAGTAATAGTAATGCTGATGTATTTTGTATTTTGATGCCATCGTTGAAGCCATCTTTTCATCACCTGGCAACTCTACAAATCAGTGTCACCCCCACCCCACCAATCCCCCAAAGGAATGCGCTTGGCTCAAAGCAACAATCCGTTTTCTCCCCCTAACACTCTGGTCAGAATCAGAAGTATGACGTTATAATATCAGTTTGGTGGTGGTGTTTTTAAAACTAAAGTAGGAACTATATTTTGAAAAGGTTGGGTAAAGTAATATGCGGGTGGTCCTCAAGTCTCTGTTTATGACTTTTTTGTGTATCTTTTTTCTGTAAGAGCTGAGAGATTTTAATAGATAATAGGGAATTAAATAGAATCATCACCTAATAAGCATGATGTGTGCTGTCACTGTTAATTCAAACATAATGAACAATGACTGAATAATGTTGCATAGAGAGGTCTGCCATATGCTCATTCTAGATGACTGTGGCAGGATGCTTCCTTAAATCTGGATACTATGAGCTAGCCAACAGCACTCCAAATAATCAGATTTTCTGCTACTCTCAGACTCTCGTAGGGATTTTGACATTTTCAGTTAGTTGAATCATAATAATGAGTTCAGATCCTAAAGGGCTTTATAGATGTGTATGCAGTGGAAGAAAAGGAAGGGGTGGGGGAGACGAGGAGAGAAGGAGGGGAAGTCAAAAGAGGGAAGAAAATGAAATTTGAATGCTGTTTTCCTTATACCACGAGAAACACCTTCTGAATTAGAAACAGTCTGTTTTCCACACCTTCTCCCATCTAAAATTATATTAAATTCTGCTCTGTATAAAGCTGGAATACTAATGGCATATAGTATATTTAAGTGGACATTTCTCTCTGTATAACATTCTAATATCTAATTAAGGCCCAAATTACAATGTGTTCTGATGTGTAAGTAAAGCCAAATTGATTCTTCAGTTTTATTCCACAAAATTAATTGATGGATTTATCACACTCATTGACTGGATAATATTTGGTCTGAACAAACTGAAGGACTGCAAAATTAGTTCTAGTTTAATTGAAAGGGCTAGGTGTCTCACCCCAGGGAGGATACAGGGGAAAGTCCTTTTTTTTGGAAAAGGACTTTAGACTTTAGAAACCCATGTAATCTGAAACAAGTCTAATGTCCTTTCTAAAGGACATTAGACTTGTTATTGGAATGTCACATTTGTTACTTAAATCCTTGAATAAGAATCTGAAGATCTCTGAACCGTGCTTCTTCATTTATATTGTGGGAATATGGTGCAAATTATGAGATTATATAAGTTTATGTACTTTATGAACTATAAAATGCTATAGAGCTCTGCTACTCCAAGTGTGATTTGTGGACTAGCAGCGTTGGCATTACGTGGGAGCTTGTGAGAAAGGCAGAATCTCAGGACCAAGACCAGATCCACTAAAAGAGAATCTGAATTTCAACAAGATCTCTAGGTGATTCATATGAATATTAAAACTTGACCGTTTCTTCGCTATGTATGTATTAACTTTGAGTATATTGTCATATATTATATAAATCTTTGAATAACCTAAACTATTTATTGGACATGATCTTTAGAGAAGAGAGATTATGGCAAATTAGCATCCTCCAAAAAAAGTCTGAACCAAGAAAAAACATGCAAATCCCATCCCCAAAGAAAATCCAGAAAGAATCCTTATATATCTCTTCAATGTATCTCCTTGAATAAATATACAGTAAGTCTAAACACATTAATCTTTTATTTTAACCTGTGTGTGGCGCGAATATTATTAATTGGCGTGATGACCATGAAAGTTCAGAGTGGTCTGTAAGTCTGAGTTATATTAATGTTATAATGGTAAAGAAGAAAATGCGTTTATAGATTTATAAAAGATTTTCATCCACAAGAGTTGAAATGCATTCTTTCATTATAAAATGAATGTTCTTAAATAATAAGAAGTTTTAAACCCTAATCCTTGAACATTCTGGTAATTGAAGCCTTTTACTGAACTTTCTTTTTGTTACACCAGCAGCAGCAGCAGTAGCACTCTCTTGTACTGGTAGAGTATGGCTGAAGTATCATGGAAAGTTTCAATTCCAAACAGACATAGATGCTGGTATTTTTATTCTTTTTCCAAAGGAGATTTTGTTAACTGAGAGGAAAGGAAACAAAGTGGGAGAAAACGTTCTTTGTTTAAATGTTTTTTAACATTTAAACATTTAATGAGAAGTTTGGAGAAAATATAACCCGTTTATTTCACATATCACTTTGATACCTACTTTTCTTTTGAACCGAAACTGTATTTTAGTAGGTTTCATGAAGTGTAGTGCATGTGTAGCAACAATAATGCACAGTCTGAAACAAATAAGATTTGAAAGTAACCTGGTTAAAAAGCAAGTAGCAAAGCTTGTAATTTTTAATCACTGATTTAGATAAACAGTTTTTTAAATCCAGGACTAAAACTCAAGTATGACTCACATTTAATCTGTAAAATATGAAGTAAATTAGAGACTTACTGACCATTAAACTTAAGAGAAAAGATATATACACTGCAATGCTTTCAGATCTGAAATAAGTGGTTTAATCAAATCTGTAGTATCGCTAAAGATTTCTGGGTTGGTTCTGAGTTTTGACTATCCTACTTACTTTTCTATACATGGAATAGCTGATTCTCTGTCTCTCTTTCTCAAACTCTCTGCTGTTTCTATTGCCAATTAGGAATGATTTCAGTTGCAAGTAACAGAACAGGGACTTAAACAAAAGGACATTTAATTATCTCACAAAACATGAATCCAAAAGTGGGCATTTGGTTGTAAAGTCTCAGTGATGTCACCAAGGACCCAGGCTCTTTCTAACTCTTCATTTAGCTATTCTTAGTGTGTTGGTGTCTTCTTTTCTTAGCTGTAAAATGGCTGTCCCATTTCTGAGCATCATATATTCACAATAAGACTCCTAGCAGAAAAGACGTGAGTAAGTGGCAGAGATGACTCACTTCACTACCTCTACCTTTATCAGGGAGGTAAGTCTTTTTCAGAAACTACCCTATAGAATTTCATTATGTCTCCTTGTCCCCTAACTGGTCATTGCTACTTTTAGCTGCAAGAGAGGAAGAGAAAGCAAGCATTTGGCTTTTTTAAATCCTCATTTGTTGGGGACAGGCAAGAAGAAAACAGTTTGGGAATCGTTTCTGGGTACATCACTGAAAATATCTGACACTCTCCTAGGCGGCAATTTAATTGGCCTAATTCAGAAGTTTTCTAGATATCATCTATTTTTGAGAATGTTCTGTATCATTACATCAAACTCTAAAGTGCATATGAATCACTTGGAGATCTTGCTGAAAGTTATATGATACAGTAGAACTAAGGTGGGGCCTGAGAAATTGCATTTATAAAAGCTCTCAGGTGATGCCAATGCTGCTCAATCATAGAACCATAGTTTGAGTAGTAGAGTTATATATTCTGTCTGTTCTATCATATTTTAAAAATTTTGGTCTCAATATAATTATGCCTACCCACATTCTCATCCCTTCATTCCTTCTGTAATTTTCTGTATAGTGTTATGTTTTTTCTTTATCATTTTTATTTTTTCACTTGTCCTCAGTCACTTTTAATGAGATAATGCATGTGAAGGTGCTTAGCACACATAAATATTAGCTACAAATTCCTTTAATGTTTTCTCTCTTTTTCTACTCTTTCTTAATTTATGAAGGATTGTTTACTTTCTCCCTTTATATTCCTCTTTTAAAATTCCATTTATGGCTGGATGTGGTGGCTCATGCTTGTAATCCTAGAATTTTGGGAGGCTGAGGCAGGCAAATCACTTGAGGCCAGGAGTTTGAGACCAGCCTGGCCAACATGGCGAAACCCCATCTCTACTAAAAATACAAAAATTAGCAAGATGTGGTGGTGTTCCTCTAGTTCCAGCTACCAGAGAGGCTAAGGCACAAGAATTACTTGAGCCCTGGGAACCAGAGGTTGCAGCGAGCCAAGATCATGCCACTGCACTCCGCCCTGGGCAACAGAGTGAGACTCCATCTCAAAATAAACAAAATAAAATTCCGTTTGTGAGGGAAAACGTTAACTATCTAAATTAACAAATGTAAATTTAGTTGCAGTGATAATCTCGTGTCAAAGAAAAGACAAATCTCGTGTAAAAACAAATAGTAAGAGAGAGTAATTTCTTGGCCATCTCTTACACTGATGGAAAGGCTGAGCATATGTTTAATGAATTGTCACAGAATTCCCTGTCCAGATGGACACTGCTTTCTCAAATTAAACTTGTTATTCCTTAATTACAGTGTCACAGGAAATAAAGCACTATCTCTCAGGCAATATTATTGTTTTCCTGTTTTGTTTAATTATAAGTGTAGAACAGAATTACTTACAACTATGCCTCTTTGCAAGATTTCAGTTACATTGAAGGCTAAACAGACTTTTATGAATCAATGAGGCATCATTTATACTCATGATTTCATTGGAAAATACATTGTGACTCTAGACAGCCAGCTTACATGTATACATTTAAGTGTCTTATCTTATTCCTTGAAGACAGCTTCTAGCTTGCAAGCAGTGATGTCCAATAGAGCTTCCTGCAATTATGGCAATATGCTATCCACACTGTCCCATGGGGCAGTCACTGGCCACATGTGACACATAGCTAGTCCAAATAAAAAAATGGATTTTTAGATTTTATCTTAGTTATTGCACATTTAAATTTAGATGTTTGTGACTGGTGACTGTCATATCAGACAGACAGCTCTAGCAGCACTGAAAGGTTGTGGGTTTTGTTTTGACCATTGTAACTGATTGGTTCTGGAGGTGAACACCTCCTTCTTGTGTACACTTATTGTCTAAGAGTCCATTTAGCTTTATAGAAAAAAAATTGTGAAATATAAATGGGGCTAACCTCACTAATTTTAGATTTATATATAGTAAAAAATGCATATAAATATTTTGGCTACTGGAGGATACAGCTTTGATAGAAATTCTTGTGATAGGATAAAGCAAAGAAATAGGAGCTAGTAATAATATTTGAACAATAATTCTCTTTCCTGGGTTGAAGAATTTGTTGAATTTTATAGTTTTATGTCCATCTGAGTGTAAATTATTGCATTTCCATTAATATGTCATCATCTAATTAGTGTCCATAACATAAATTATCGATTTCCATTAATATGTCATCATCTAATTAGTGTCCATAACATAAATTATCAACATGCCTTTTTATTACCATCATTAATTCATTCATTTATTATGCATACTACACCAACTTTCAAAAGGAACAGGAGCTGATTCATTCATGTCATCACTTGGCTTTGCTTGAGTCAGTTCCAGTTCCTTTTGAAAGTTCGTGTAGTATTTGTCAGAATATTTGTAACACACCTTGAATATGACTTCTTACAGAGTAAAAATGCTAAGCTGTAAACCTCGTAGTATTTATATTTTAATATTATACCTGTCCTCATCTTATTTCCCTTAGTCTTAGTTTCCATTTAATGAGTTTTTTTTCAAGTACTTACATTTTTTTAATCTCTTAGAAAGCTTAAAAACTATGTTAAATTCTAGTAAATATATTTATTTACTTTAAGGTAGGGTAAAAATCCACCATTAAAAGTAAATAAATATATTGAGATAAATACTTTTTGGAGTTCATTTGATGGAATTGAGTATATATTTACATTTATATATTACATACATATTTATATGTTTATATGTATAATATACATATTTATATGTTTATATGTATAATATACATATTTATATGTTTATATATAATATACATATTTGTATGTTTATATGTATATATTTATAACCCTTTGGAATTATTTTGGAGCTATTTATCAAAAATGATACATGATACATAAATGAACATTTGACCTAGCTATTCTAATTCATGGTATTTTTCCTAGGGAAATAATCAAATGATATAGAAAGATATGTAAAATCATGTGCATTATATTTTTATTTTTAACAATTATATATAAAACAAAATAACATAAATGTGCATCAGTAACATATTGGATTAGTAAATCATACATGTAAGTTTGAATATTAAGTATTATTAAATGATCACATATATATTTTTTGACACTGAAAAATGGTGATACGTAAAGAAAATTAGGTTACAAAATAGTAGTATGTGTAGAAAAAATCTTGTTTGGTTTAAAAGACTGTGAATATTTATATTTGCATTAAAACATAGTGCTATATTTTAATGGTGGTTATCATTGTATGGTAGGATTAAGAATGATTTTAAACTTCTTTGTTATTTTTCCCCTTAAGTGTTAACAATGTCTATATACAAGCCTGATCATCAACTGGTATATTTTCTTTTCTTTTATTTATTTATTTTTTTTGAGACAGAGTTTCACTCTTGTTGCCCAGAGTGGAGTGCAATGGTGTGATCTCAGCTCACTGCAGCCTTTGCCTCCCAGGTTCAAGCGATCCTCCTGCCTCAGCCTCCCAAGTAGCTGGGATTACAGATGCCTGCCACCATGCCTGGCTAATTTTTTGTATTTTTAGTAAAGACGGGGTTTCACCATATTGGTCAGGCTGGTCTCAAACTTCTGACCTTAAGTGATCCACCTGCCTCAGCCTCCCAAAGTGCTGGGATTACAGGCGTGAGCCACCACGCCCAGCCCAGCTGGTATATTTTCTTACAGCCATACCAATGGTTAAAATATGGAACCATTTCCATATTGTTTGAAAAATAGCCAATATTCTGAGTCCCTCAACAAGCATGACCCTGTCTCTGCTGCCCTGGCCACCTAGACCCCTCCTCCCAGACTGCCTATATCCCAACTAATGATTTCTTTCCTAAGTCATGACTGTATTATTACACACTAATTCAAGTTCTAAATAATGGCCGTATATAATCAAAATGGTTACAGTTTTAGAAAGAGTATCTTCCAAATTAATAAAACATTTTAAAGGGTGTTGTGTTGTGTTGCATTTCATTGGAAGTAATAGGGTCTGTCTCAAACAAGGATATTTATTAGTACCATAACTGGAAGTTGAGTTGGATGATGGACTTGGTTATGATTAGAAGCTTAATGATACGTCAAAAACAGAGAATATCCTATCTTGCTTCTCTGCCATCGTAATGCTGGCTTCGCTCATGGTTCCAAGGTGGCTGCTAGTGGCTTTTAAGGGTAGTTATTTTCTTATTTTTTTCCAGCAGGAAAAAGGGGGAGAAAAATCCCTCTTTCTCAAATATGACCTGTAACAGTGTATCATGCCTAGGGTATTATCAGTAGAATGCCTGGACTTACTGCCTGAGACTAATCAAGGTCTGTTGTCTGGGTATGGGTCTCTATTCTCTGAATCATGTGAGGGTGTGGTGTATACCTGAAAAAACTGAGTTTCTCATTGTGAAGAAAAAAATTGTGGGATAAATGCTTTATAGGCAAACAGTGATGTCCATTTCAGCTACTTATAGATTTGGTTGTCCAGACATTTCACTCTGGTGGAAACTATTATGTCTTTATAGTGTACACATACACACACAAAGTCTAAAGCAAATAATACCATTATATAAGAGTGAATGGATTGTAGCATTTAAGATCAATACGACTACTTTATTTTCAATAAATAAATGTTATAATCAGTTGAAATGTATTCATTTGACTTATAAATCACCTTCACTACTACAAGCCTAGGATTATGATACCAGTGGGATTACACACACATATATACACACACAGTTGTAGCTGACCTTGAGAAAAGCATTTGTGTGCAAGCAGCATATTTATGAAGTGCAGGAATCAGTAACAGGGGCATGGGAAATAATTACAGCAAAGAAAGTATAGCCAAAGTGAGTTATTAAGCATGCCACTGTTATAGGCATTGGAGCAAGGAGACTTGGAGAAATTGTATAATATACAGTGCCTCTGAATTATCCCACTTGAGTGAGGGAGCTGGGGAATTTATACACCAACTCCCATCATATACTTGTTGAGGGCTTGCTCCCAGGGGTTTTAATTCTCCATCACTTCTAGTTTGGTACATATACAGGCCCAGGAAGCTTCTGAGATTCTGCGGGGAGAACTCTTGGCACACATACAGATTCTGGCAGTTAGAAGTCATAAAAGCAGCATGACTTGATGGGATCTGAGGGATATGGGTGTGGCTCTGAAGTGTCCATTACATTCACATGCATGCATTCATATGATAGGCATATATGTATTTGTGAGTTTGCATATGTATATGTATGACAGTTATAGTTACTATTATATTTTATAGTACACAAATGAGGAAACTGAGGCACAAAGGCATTAACCTGCTCATAATTGCACAGTTAGTAATTAGCACAATGGGAATTCAACTTCAGGTTGCTGGTATCTGGTCCTTTGCCTCTTAATTACTACCCTCTTGGAATCAGGATACCATATTTTTTCCCCTCAGTGAAACTGTTTTACAGCATTAGATTATTTTAAAGGGCCTTGTTACCACTATTTTCACTTTCTTGCATGTCACAGTGGGCCTTGGGGCAAATGTCACACTGCCCTCTGGCGTAGGTTATCCTGTACAGAATCCAGGCCTTTTATGGCCAATGTTTACATTGAATTTGAATTTTCATTAATTGATAACCTTTTAAGGACAGCATCTCTTTGAGCTAATGCAATCAGGAAATTAATTTCAAATGATTGTGGTACTGCGTCACTGAGGCCCCAGAGTCCTAACAAAGGTTAGGAAATGCAAACAGTGACTCTCAGCATGAGTTGTCTTGCACAGCAAACATGTAAAAATTTAGAAACCCAGTCAAGCACGTATTGTTTATTTCTGCTTTAATATATATTCTCCTATAAACAAGCCAGGTGCCTGGGAGCATCTGCTTTATTTGACTGTTATACATTTTTTATTTGACACTTCAGTATTGCCTTTGGTATTGTTGTCTAATACACTTCATTATCTTAAAGTGTATTATTTCCTGAGTTTGACAGCATATTTAGCATTGTACAATATGTAAGAAGGGAAAGCCCCATTCTGAGTGCTGGTGGTTATCATCCTTCGAGCTCCATTTTGGTGTGCTGAGAGTAATTGTCACTAAATGGAAGTGTACGTGGATGGGTTTGATCAATGGGTGAGTTGGAAAATGAAAGTTGAGGGGGCCCATCTGTGCCTTGTCTGAATAGCTCCTTTACCAATGTTCTCTTTGAATAACACAAAAGTCCAGTGAAGATCTCCTCCCCATTTCCCTCCTCCTCTTTCTCCTCATCATAATAATCATGATTATTTCTACATTGTAGAGGGAGTGATTAGGAGAGTGGGTTTTGTGCTCAGACTACTTGTGCTCAAGCCCCAACTGCTTCATGTATTTATTTATTTTACTTTTATATTAAGGTATGTGTGCTGGGTGGAGCTGGCTTGCACCACCTTGCAACAACTGATTTTGCAAATCTCTTCCAAGTTCATGTTCAGTCATGTCATGTTGGTAGCTTGAAATACTTATGTATACATCACTGGCTAGTTCAAGATGTTGAGTATTGCTACAAAAATGTCTTCTCATGTCCCTCCCTGGGCTAAACCATTCCCATATAAGGTTATCCCTATTTTGACTTCTATAAATGTCAGTTAATTTTGCATTTATTGAAATTTGTGTAAGGAAACATCAGCATGTCTTCTTTTGAACCTGATTTCTTTTATTCAAGAACATGTCAGTGAGTCATGCATGTTTCTGTATGTAACTGTGCTTAACTCCTTTTTTGGTATAAAGTGTGCTGTTCAACATGTTATATGATAGTCCATAACCACATGTGACTGTTGAGTTCTTGAAGTATGGCTAGTGAAACTGAGCAACTAAATTTTTAACCAGGGAACTAAATTTCACAGCACATTGAATTGAGATGTGCTCTAAGTGTAAAATACACATTAGATTTTGAAGAGAGTATGTAAAACAAGATGTAAAATATCTTCATATTTTTTATATTGATCACGTATTAAAATGATACAACTGATAATATTTTGATTTATTGCATTAAATAAAATATATTACTGAAAATGGTTTCACCATATATTAACTTGGGCTATGTAACAAATTACCACAAACTTGGTGGTAATTTATTCTCTCATTTTTCTGGAGACCATACGTCTGAAATCAAGATGTCAGGAGGGTTAGTTCCTTCTGGAGGTTCTGAGGGAGAATCCATCTCATGCCTCACTCCTAGCTTCAGGTGGTTGTTGCAATTCTTGGCGTTGCTTGATTTGTAGACATATCACTCCAGTTTCTGCCTCCATCTTCACATGGTCTTCTGTGTCTTTTCCTTTTCTATCCCTTATAAAGACACTTTTTATTGGATTTCAGGCCCACCATAATCCAGGATGATCTCATCTTGAGGTCCTCATCTGTGTACCAAAGACACATTCCAAATAAAATTCTATTCTGAAGTTTGTATGTGAATCTTTCTGGGAGCGGCATTTTTCAATGTACTACACACATGCTTTTCATTTGTTTTTTACTTTATTTAATGTGACTACTAGAATGTTTAATATTACATATGTGGCTTGCATTGTGTCTCTATTAAACAGTGCTGCTAGATGGTATCCCATCAGGTGAGTATACTTTAATATACCTATTCATCAGTATGAGATCATTTTTAGCTGTCATCTCTTCAAATCTTTCTCCTCTTTTCATCTAGGGCTTCAAGCGCATGTGTGGTAAAACGTTTTTATGTCTTGTGTGTTTCCTTTATTCTTAAATTTCCAGGCCAGGTGCAGTGGCTCACACCTGTAATCCCAGCACTTTGGGAGGCCGAGGCGGTCAGATTACTTGAGGTCAGGAGTTTGAGACCAGCCTGGCCCACATGGTAAATCCTGTCTCCACTAAAAATATAAAAATTAGCCTTGTCTGAATAGCTCCTTTACCAATGTTCTTTTTGAATAACACAAAAGTCCCCCCGCCTTGACCTCCCAAAGTGCTGAGATTACAGGTGTGAGCCATCACACCCAGCCATTTCTAGATGTTTCTGTATGCTTTATTGGGCATAGCGGTTCACATCTGTAATCCCAGCCACCTGGGAGGCTGAGGCAGGAGAATCGCTTGAACCTGAGAGACGGAGGTTGCAGTGAGCCAAGATCGCACCACTGCACTCTAGCCTGGGTGACAGAGTGAGACTTGGTCTCAAAAAGAAAAAAAAAAAATTCAATTTCCATCCTTTTGTCCTCTGACCCATCATCCAGTTTAATAAGGCTCTCTTCTATTGTGTCCAATCTTCAGCCAAACTCAGTCACTGATTTCTTAATTTCAGTGATTTTCCATGTTTAGAGTTTTTGTTTTTTATGCACAGATTCCAGTTCTCTAGTAAAAAAATTTTGATTTTGCTGTTGATTTTCTTGACATATTAATCAGTTATTTTGGTGTTCGTATCTGAGTCTGTTGTCTTTTTATTTTCCCCTTGGTCTTGCATTTGTAATACTTAATAATGGTTTATTAAATATTTAGCACATATTTGAAACACTGTAGAGGCACAGGATGACAATATCCTCCTGAGAGGGTAATTTGATATGTGGCACAGGGACATCGCCTCAGTCCAGCTGGCAGCTGAGCTAACTCAAGGCTGGGCTGTAGTTTTTATACGTCTCAGTCTGCCTTTGCTTTAAATCCTCCTATGTTTTAGCTCTTCAGGTATTCTGCTTGAGAACCCGAGGTGTTTACTAGGGCCTTTTCCTGTGGCATATTTTAAATTTCATTTTTATCTTCCTAGCAGGATATGACTATTAATAACTCTTCCATACCACTAGCCAGTTCCTTTCTACTAGATTCTTAGCATTTTATCTAATACCACTTAAGAATTGGTAAATACCTCAAAACAAAAACTCATGCTGAGGATTGGAATCACTTCTGTTTAGACACTTGGCCCCTCAACTTCTCTCTAATTTGGCAGCACCAAATCAATTTTTGTATCAGCAGCTACATGAGATTATCAAAAGCTCTGCTGGCTTCTCTGCCATTTAGGTGCATCTGCCAGGCTTGTTAGCTTCTCATTTTGTACCAAGAACTGGCACATGACCCAAGGGGAGAACCGGTGTATAGAAAGCTGGGCTCAGCTTGAGGATTGTCCTTTCCATTATCTTTGCCTCTACAGTCCTGGCTTCCTTGGAAGATCCTACAACCCAAGAACAGATGTTTTGCTTTGTTATTGTCTTCCCTAGTTCTCACTGAGAGCTTTGTCTTTACTCCATCAGAAGAGGAAGTTGCAAGATAGCATTTTCAGCAGAACTCAGACGCAGTTTTATTAAAATTTAATTTCAATCACAAGCATCATATCCTATTCTTTCCCTCACTGAAACCCCTAAATTATATGCTTTGAAATATAAATAGGAAGCTCCTTTCCTGCTCTGAGTCATCAGCCTGATGACTATCGTGAGAGTTCAGTATAATGTATAGTGGAAACAAGTCTCCAAGGCAAGCTTTAGTAGAAACTAGAGTTGTGTGCTAGGTTAACTCATGTCACTTTGCTTCACGCTGGGATGTCTTCTTTTATACACTGGGTTCACTTTCTAATTGGCTCTGCCTACCCAGGTTGCACTTTAAAGCCCTGAGCCTGGCTCACTCTATTACATCTAATCTCTAAACTGGCCTAATTCCTTGCCACAAATTTCGGTTTTATTCTCTAATGTTATGTTACCGTCCCTAAATCTTCTTCACTTTTGCCATGCTAACAGGCCAGATTAGGATATATGACTTTAACTTACCACAAGATCTTCCCAATACTGCTTTACTCAATGGCCTTGGATAGATTCCAGTTCTGATTTTGGACGGAACTATCTGGTTCTACCACACCTCAGTTTGTGCCAATAAAGAAAGCTTTTGAGAGCTGCATTTCATACTCTGGTACAGGTGGAAAATAAGTTTCAATATATGTGTTAGAGCAAATTGGAGATGGACTCCTTGGTTGTTGAAAGAATGTTATAGCAGATGCATCATAGGTATCTCAAATATAGAAGGGGTGATACAGATTACACTTGTGAATTTTGGATGAGAAATGTTCCTTTTAGATTTCATCTAAGTAAGGATGAAGAAAATAGTTATATCAAGTATCTGTTATATACTAGGTGTTTCTTTTCTTTTCTTTTCTTTTTTTTTTTTTTTTTTTGAGATAAAGTCTCACTCCATCACCTAGGCTGGTGTCCAATGGCACAATCTCGGTTCACTGCAACCTCTGCCTCCTGGGTTCAAGTGATTCTCATGCCTCAGCCTCCTCAGTAGCTGGGACTCTATAGGCATGCGCTACCACGCCTGACTAATTTTTGTATTTTTAGTAGAAACAGGGTTTTGCCATGTTGCCCAGGCTGATCTCAAACTCCTGGACTCAAGCAATCCCCCCTCTTTGGCCTCCCAAAGTGCTGGGATTACAGGTGTGAGCCATCACACCCGGGCATTTCTAGATGTTTCTATATGCTTTATCCCACTGCTGTCAGGTAATTGAATATCCAAGGATGTCTGATGTCTTAGCAGTAGAAGAATCTAATTAGCAAATACTCTCCTTGGCATGGAACTGAACATAATTTCGTAACAAATGAATATTTGTATTACTATAGTCAACTTACATAAATGCCTGCTGATTTTCATCATCATGCAAAAATGCTTTTTATGCCCAATGCTAAATTTATTGAGGTATAACTTAAATATGGTGTATACACGGCTTCTAAGTATGAACATTGATCAATTTTGGCAAATGAACATACCCATGTTACCCATTCTCTGGCAAGATGAAGACCATTTCTGTCATCCCAGAGAGTTTCCTTGTGCCTTTCCCAGTCAAGTCTCACCTACCCAGAAACAAATACTAATCTTATTTCTATCATAATAGTTTTGTCTTGTGTAGAATTTTATACAAATAGGATTTTATGTACTATTTTGTTTCTGGACCCTTTTTCTCAGAATAATGTTGAGACTCATGATGTTATCTGTATCAGTAGTTTATTTGTTATTATTACTAAGTAGTGTTCTATAATATGAATATACTGCTAATTACCTATTTTCCTGTTAATGGGCATCTGAACTTTTTCATATTTTGGCTATTATAAATAAATCTTCTGTAAAGATTTGTATATGAGGCTTTCTTTTGTCAACATAGGTTCTCATTTATCTTAAATACCTATAAATGAGATTCCTGGGTTATGGAATATGTCTATTTAACTTTTAAAGAAATGTCTGTACTAATGATACTCCACGTCTTGAGGTCTATTTTGTCTACTATTCATATAGATTATTCCTATATTGATTGTATGGAATATATTTTTCCTTCCTTTTATATCAAAACCTGTCTGTATCTTTAAAGGGCATTTCTTATAAACAAGATATATAGTGGATCTTTCATTTCAGTATATTCTGACAATATCTTCTTTTTAACTGGGATATTTAGTCAAACCCAATGCAATGTAGACATTAATATGTTTGGATTTAAGGCTACCATCTTGGTATCTAGATTATACTTGTCTCACCTGTTCTGTATTTTCTGAGATGAATCGAGTAATTTTTAGTACTCTCTTTTTTATCTCCTCTATTGGCCTTTGAATTATGCACTCTGATCTTTTTTAGTGCATGCTCAAGAGAAAGAGGCAGCAAACTACATCCTGCAGGCCATATCCAGCCCTAGTTCTTTATACACAAAGTTTCACTGGAACAGTTATGCCTATTTATTTACAAACTACGTATGGCTGCTTTTGGACTACAATAGTACAGCTAAGTAGCTGTGACAAAGACTAAACAGCCTGTAGAGTCTAAAACATTTACTAATTAACCCTTTACAGAAAAAGTATGTGAGCCCCTGCTCTAGAGATTAAAAATGTATGCATTTTCACTCTCTATAGCCTACCTCAGAAAACATCCCACTACTCCACAAACAATATATGAAACTTACAATAATATATTTCTAATTACCAAACTCCTGCACTTTGTGTCCTTTTGTCACATGTCATACCTCTACATATGCTATAAACCCCACAGTACATTTTTTGTTTTTGTTGTTTTTTGAGACCGTCTCACTCTGTCACCCAAGCTAGAGGGAAGTGGCAGGGTCTCTCCTCACTGCAAACTCTGCCTCCTGGGTTCAAGTGATTCTTGTGCCTCAGCCTCCAAGTAGCTGGGATTGCAAACATGCAGCACCACACCCAGCTAATTTTTGTATTTTTAGTAGAGACGGGGTTTCACCATGTTGGTTAGACTGGTCTCGAACTCTTGGCATCAAGTGATCTGCCTGCCTGCCCGCCTCAGCCTCCCAAAGTACTAAGATTACAGGCATGAGCCATCACACCGGGCCCCACAGTCATTTTTAACAATTCTACTTTAAATAGCCTGAATTTCACTTTAAATACTCTTTTAAATAAAAGACTTAATCTTGTGAAGTAGGTCTGCTGGAGATAAATTATTTCAGCTTTTGTCTGTCTGAAAATATCTTTATTTGTCTTTCATTTTTAAAAGATATTTTCACTGGATATAAAATTCTAGTTTGACAGTTTTTTCTTTTAGTACTTTAAAAATGTCTTCTCAGGCTGGGCACAGTGGCTCACACCTGTAATCCTAGCACTTTGGGAGGCCAAGGTGGGTGGATCACCTGAGGTCAGGAGTTTGAGACCAGCCTGGGAAACATGGTGAAACCCCATCTCTATTAAAAATACAAAAAATTAGCCGGGCGTGGTGCGGGCACCTGTAGTTCCAGCTGTATGGGAGGCTGAGGCAGAGAATTGCTTGAACCCAGGAGGTGGAGGTTGCAGTGAGCCGAGATCATGCCACTGCACTCCAGCCTGGGAGACAAGAGGGAGACTCAGTCTCAAAAACAAAAAAAAGAAAAAAAAAATCTTCTCATTAGCTTCTTGCCGCTAGTGTTTCTGATTAAAAATCAACCATTAATTTAATTGTATCATTGTTTCCTGTATGTTGTCTTTGCATTCTTTGACCACTTTCTAGATTTTCCTTAATCTTGGTTTTCATCTGAGTATGTTTTGCCTTCTTATGATTTACTTCATATTTATCCTTCCTGAGATTAACCCAGCTGCTGCGATCTGTGAGTTGATGTCTTTTATTATTTGTGGAAAATTCTCGATTATCTTGAAAAATATTTCTTCTCCTCCTCTCTCCCTTTATTCCTTCTGGAATACCAGTTATACACTTCTTAAACTGTTTGATAGTGTCCTCAGATCTCGAATAATGTTTCTTTTTTAACTCCTTTTACTCTTTGTATTTAAGTTTGGATAATTTATTTTGAATGTCTGCAAATTTACAGCTTCTTTTCTCTTCTGTGTGCAGTCTGCTGCTAATCTCATATAAATATTTTTTCAAGTTTTATACCATCTTTTTTGTTTCTAGCATTTACATTAGGCTCATTTTTATAGTTTTTATCTCTTAAATTCTCCATCTGTTCATGCATGTTGTCTACCCTTTCCTTTATGTACTTTAACATATCTATTATAGCTATTGTATGAGACTGGTGCACTGCCCATTCATTGCACAGAGAGGGTGATCATAGTTATTTTAAAATTCCTATCTGACAGTTCCAACATATGAGTTATTTGGGGTCTGTTTCCTTTAATAAATTTTTCTCTTGATAATGACTCATATTTTTCTGCCTTTTCATGAGTCTCAAATTTTTATTGAATTTTGAACATTGTATATAAAAATAGAAAAATAGAAACCGAAGAAAATTTTATGTCCAGAAAATGACATGTCTCTTCTTCCATTATGCTCTAGCATGTATTTGTGCATGTGGGAGGTTGAAGAGATACGGTGAGTCAACCTAGGTTGTGTTTGAGACATGTTTGAGCTTTGTTCACCATGGGCCTGTCTTAGCTCTTCTGTTCCACCCTTGGACTTTGGCAGGCCATATGTATCTCAACTTGGGTGTGAGGGGAATTCTCTCTCAGCAATTGTGTCCTCTCACCCCCAGTAGCATATGGTTAATGCTGGGCATGGTTGTGTGTGTGTGTGTGTGTGTGTGTGTGTGTGTGTGTTTTCTCAGTTCTCTCCACTATTCTCATACTTGAGTAGGTACAAATCTTCACTTCAGGGGATTCTCTTTTAGCCTTTCCTTCAGCAGCAGACAGCCACAGCCTGGTATTCCATCTAAGGTTGAGCACATTTGTGGGGTTTCTTTTAATCCTCTCACATACACCCTTAGACCCACTCCAGGTCCCAGGGGATGTGCCTGGAGAGGCACTCTCTTAGCTCTCCTCCTCTTGCTCTAGTGGTAGACAGCTGTGGTATTTAGCATGAGGCCCAACTTGGCCTAGAACATTTTTCTCACTTCTCCTGGTCTGCCATAGTCTTTACTATCATTGCTTCTCAGTTCTCCTGCCCTGTCCCTAGTTTTTCTCATGAAGGCCTGTGGAAAAGAACTGGTTGTGGGGGGTGGAGTGGGTGGGTCCCCTTTCTTTTGGGGATCTCAGGCTAAACCTGTACATATATGGTCTTAAAATTTGCTGAAAGGTTAGCAAGTTTCTTCTTACCTGCATCTGAAGTGATTTCTTCATATATATTTTTTCCCATTCTGTAAGTTATCTGTTTACTCTGCTGATAGTTTCTTTTGCTGTGCAGAGCTCTTTAGTTAAATTGGGCCCATTTGTCAATTTTTGATTTCATTGCAATTGCTTTTGAGGTCTTAGTCACAAACTCTTTCCAAGGCCGGCATCCAGATATGTGATTCCCGTATTTTCTAGAATTTGTGCAGTTTGATATCTTACATTTAAATATTTAATCCATCTTGCATTAATTTTTGTATATGGTGAAAGATAGACTTGCAATTTCATTCTGCATATAGCCAGCCAGGTAGTCTAGCACAATTTATTGATTAGGGAGTCCTTTTCCCTTTGCTTATTTTTGTCAACGTTGTCAAAGTTCAGATGGCTATAGGTGTGCAACTTTATTTCTGGGTTCTCTATTCTGTTCCATTGATCTCTGTGTCTGTTTTTGTACCAATACCATGCTGTTTTGGTCACTGTAGCCCTGTCATGTAGTTTGAAGTCAGGTAACGTGATGCCTCCGGCTTTGTTCTCTTTACTTAGGATTACTTTGGTTGTTCAGCCTCTTTTTTGGTTTCATAGGAATTTTAGAATAGTTGTTTCTAATTCTAGAAAATAATGTTGGTAATTTGATAGGAATAATGTTCAATTTGTAGACTGATTTGGGCAGTATGGCCATTTTAACAATACTGATTCTTCTGTCCATGAACATGAAATGTTTTTCCCTTTGTTTGTATCATCTATTTTTTTTCTTTCAGCAGTTTTTTAGTTCTCTTTGTAGAGATCTTTCACCTCCTTGGTTGGATGTATTGCTAGGTATTTTTCTTTTATATGTAGCTATTGTAAACAGGATTGAGTTAAAAAGACATGAGCAGACACTTCTCAAAAGAAGACCTACAAATAACCAACAAACATGTGAAAAAGTTTTCCACATCACTAATAATCAGAGAAATGCAAATCAAAACCTCAATAAGATATCATCTCATACCAGTCAGAATGGCTATTATTAATAAGTCAAAAATCCACAGATGTTGGCAAGGCTTCGGAGAAAAGGAAACACTTTTCCATTTTTGGTGGTAATATAAATTAGTTTAGCTACTGTGGAAAAGTGTTTGAAGATTTCTCAAAGGACTTAAAACGGAACTATGTTAGACCAAGAAATCCCACTACTGGGTATACATTCAAAGGAAAATAAATCATTCTACAAAAAAAAAAAAAAGACACATGTACCTGTATGTTCTTTGCAGCATTGTTCATGATAGCACAGACATGGGATCAACCTAGAGTGGCCATCAATGCTGAATTGGATAAAGAAAATGTGGTACATAAACACCATGGAATACTACACAGCCATAAAAAAGAATGAAATTATGTTCATTCCAGCAACATGGATGCAGCTGGAGGCCATTATCCTAAATGGATTAGCACAGGAACAGAAAACTAAATACCACATGTTCTCACTTATGAGTGGGAGCTAAACATTGGTTACTTGTGGACATAAAGATGACAACAATAGACACTGGGGACTATAGAGATGGTAGGAAGGGTTGAAAAACTAACTGTTGGGTACTGTGCTCAGTACCTGGGTGAGGGGATCATTCATATTCCAAACCTCACAATCACACAGTATACCCAGGTAACAAACCTGCACAGGTAGCCCTGAATCTAAAATAAAAGTTGAAAACATAAATAAATAGTTAGCAGTTTCTTCTTTCTTCCACTACTCAGCTTAAAAAAATGAAGCAGCCATGCTGTTTTGGTTACTATAGCCTTGTAGTATAGTTTGAAGTCAGGTAGCATGATGCCTCCAGCTTTGTTCTTTTGGCTTTGGATTGTCTTGGCAATGTGGGCCCTTTTTTGGTTCCATATGAACTTTAAAGTAGTTTTTTCCAATTCTGTGAAGAAAGTCATTGGTAGCTTGATGGGGATGGCATTGAATCTATAAATTACCTTGGGCAGTATGGCCATTTTCACGATATTGATTCTTCCTATCCATGAGCATGGAATGTTTTTCCATTTGTTTGTGTCCTCTTTTATTTCATTGAGCAGTGGTTTCTAGTTCTCCTTGAAGAGGTCCTTCACATCCCTTGTAAGTTGGATTCCTAGGTATTTTATTCTCTGAAGCAATTGTGAATGGGAATTCACTCATGATTTGGCTCTCTGTCTGTTATTGGTGTATAATAATGCTTGTGATTTTTGCACGTTGATTTTGTATCCTGAGACTTTGCTGAAGTTGCTTATCAGCTTAAGGAGATATTGGGCTGAAACAGTGGGGTTTTCTAAATATATGATCATGTCATCTGCAAACAAGGACAATTTGACTTCCTCTTTTCCTAATTGAATACCCTTTATTTCTTTCTCCTGCCTGATTGCCCTGGCCAGAACTTCCAACACTATGTTGAATAAGAGTGGTGAGAGAGGGCATCATTGTCTTGTGCCAGTTTTCAAAGGGAATGCTTCCAGTTTTTGCCCATTCAGTATGGTATTGGCTGTGTGTTTTTCATAAATAGCTCTTATTATTTTGAGATACATCCCATCAATACCTAATTTATTGAGAGTTTTTAGCATGAAGGGCTGTTGAATTTTGTCAAAGGCTTTTTCTGCATCTATTGAGATAATCATGTGGTTTTTGTCTTCAAAACAGCATGGTACTGGTACCAAAACAGAGATCTAGACCAATGGAACAGAACAGAGCCCTCAGAAATAATACCACACATCTACAACCATCTGATCTTTGACAAAACCTGACAAAAATAAGAAATGGGGAAAGGATTCCCTATTTAATAAATGGTGCTGGGAAAACTGGCTAGCCATATGTAGAAAGCTGAAACTGGATCCCTTCCTTACACCTTATACAAAAATTAATTCAAGATGGATTAAAGACTTACATGTTAGACCTAAAACCATAAAAACCCTAGAAGAAAACCTAGGCAATACCATTCAGGACATAGGCATGGGCACGGACTTCATGACTAAAACACAAAAAGCAATGGCAACAAAGGCCAAAATTGACAAATGGGATATAATTAAACTAAAGAGCTTCTGCACAGCAAAAGAAACTACCATCAGAGTGAAAGGCAACCTACAGAATGGGAGAAAATTTTTGTAATCTACTCATCTGACAAAGGGCTAATATCCAGAATCTACAATGAACTCAAACAAATTTGCAAGAAAAAGCAACCCCATCAAAAAGTGGGCGAAGGACATGAACAGACACTTCTCAAAAGAAGACATTTATGCAGCCAACAGACACGTGGAAAAATGCTCATCATCACTGGCCATCAGAGAAATGCAAATCAAAACCACAATGAGATACCATCTCACACCAGTCAGAATGGCCATCATTAAAAAGTCAGGAAACAACAGGTGCTAGAGAGGATGTGGAGAAATAGGAACACTTTTACTCTGTTGGTGGGACTGTAAACTAGTTCAACTATTGTGGAAGACAGTGTGGCCATTCCTCAAAGATCTAGAACTAGAAATACCATTTGACCCAGCCATCCCGTTACTGGGTATATACCAAAAGATTGTAAATCATGCTGCTATAAAGACACATGCACACGTATGTTTATTGCGGCACTACTCACTATAGCAAAGACTTGGAACCAACCCATATGTCCATCAGTGATAGACTGGATTGAGAAAATGTGGCACATATACACCATAGAATACTATGCAGCCATAAAAAAGGATGAGCTCATGTCCTTTGTAGGGACATGGATGGAGCTGGAAACCATCATTCTCAGCAAACTATCGCAAGCACAAAAAACCAAACACTGCATATTCTCGCTCACAAGTAGAAATTCAACAATGAGAACACTTGGACACAAGAAGGGGAACATCACACACTGGGGCCTGTTGTGGGGTGGGGGGAAGGAGGAGGGATAGCATTAGGAGATATACCTAATGTAAATGACGAGTTAATGGGTGCAGCACAGCAACATGGCGCATGATACTTATGTAACAAACCTGCACGTTGTGCACATGTACCCTAGAACTTAAAGTATAATAGGTAAAAAACAAAACAAAAAAAAACAAAGCAGCCATATGTTGCTTGTCATCTGGAAGAGACTTGTCACATTTTGGATTTTAGTTCAATACTAGCTTTTTAAAAATTGCTTGATGACCCGTTCTCTCATGGGCTTTGAAAAGACTTTGGCTTTGTGTATTATCTGGCTTTTTGTGTTATTAAAGTAGGAGCAAATGTATCTTGTGGCTCTCTGTCTTCAACAGCAGTGGAAGTCCATGACTGCTTTTTAAAGTGTTTCTCTCGGAAAGTCAGTGCAATGTACCTAGGAAGTGAATTGAGCCAGCATTATCATCTTCATTTTGCAATAAAGTGAAATCAGTTTCACAGGGTAGGAATAGATCAGAACCTGGGTTCTTTTAACTATGACTTTTCTCTTCTCTCAACTCTTCATGCTCTATGTTGCCAGTTGTAAAACATAGCTCATTTAAAGCCAATCACTTTGCAGCCCTAGCAGGGTACAATTATATCCTACAGTAATCCGTACCACTGTACAGATTTAAACTGAATTGTGGGAGGTAGAGAGAAGCAGGAACAAAGCTCTCTGGTAGAAAAACTTGCCATACTCTTGAGGCTATCAGGCATATGCTCATAGTCATATATCTGGGTAGTTTTGGCTTCTGTTTATGAAGCCGTCTTCCAAGCGTTAATTGTCTCACTACTGTTGCATTTAGTTGGAACAACTTTAAAAAGTGGAATGGTTAGGTTAGAGCCTCACTGGAATTTGAGCATGTAGTTTTAGGATGGCCAAAGCTAGCTGTTTGAGATCGTTAAATTTTGTTACTTTTTATAAGGATATCAATTCACTGGTCATGAAATGAACTTTGTGTTTTCATTGATAATTGACTCAAATGATTTGATGAACAAAATTGTATAGCTCCTTTATACAGAATATAAATACTCATATAAATTCCATGTGACTAATTTTTTTGCACCTAAATTTAGGATTATATTCAAATAGCAAATGCCTTGAAGTGCTCTGATACTGAACTTCCCAGTTTTTGTGGAGCTAGTGACATATTTGTTTAATCAATCACACATATTATTTTTTAAAACTACCTTTGTCTTTAAGCTTGACTTAAAAGGCCTAGGCTAAGCAAACTGAAGAATTTAGTTAGGCACAGCAGATAGCTCTTGGTTAATGTAAACCACAAATAATTAGGATTCATGTGGCTGGCAATGTAACTTTTAATATACTGGACAGAATTTTATTAACTTGCCCAGGGTTTATCCAGGGAAGTCCTCAAAGTCATTTTAAGGCCACTGGACAAGATCTGTCAGTCTTCTCTATAAACTATGGCCTAAGCTACTTTTTAGAATATCAGGTTATGAGTATCTTTAAGAAACTAAAAATAGTTTATTGTAGAAGTTCTTTTTTTTTCCCCAACTTTCATTTTAGGTTAATGGGTATGTGTGTAGGTTTGTCACATGAGTAAACTGAATGTCACTGAATTTTGATTCAGTCACGCAAGTAGTGGGCATAGGACCTGATATGTAGTTTTTCAACCCTTGCCCCCATCTCACCCTCCCCACTCTAGCGGTCCCCATTGTCTATTGTTCCCATCTTTATGTCTATGGGTACTCAATATTTAGCTCCCACTTATAGGTGAGAACATGTATTATTTGGTTTTCTGTGTTAATTCGCTTAGGATAATGGCCTCCAACTGCATCCGTTTTGCTGCAAAAGACATGATTTGATTCTTGTTTATGGCTTTGTAGTATTGCATGGTGTATATGTACCACAGTTTCTTTATTCAGTCCACTGTTGATGGGCATCTTGGTTGATTCCTTGTCTTTCCTGTTGTGAATAGTGATGTGATAAATATCCAATTGCATGTGTCTTCTTTGTAGAATGATTTATATTTTTTTTATATATGCAGTAGTGGGACTACTGGATCAAATGTAGTTCTGTTTTAAATTCTTTAAGAAATCTTCAAACTCAAACAATGGTTGAACTAGTTTACATTGCCACCAACAGTGTTTAAGTGTTCCCTTTGCTTCTCTAACTGGCCAATATCTTTTTTTTTGTCTTTTTAATATAGCCATTCTGACTGGTGTGAGACAGTATCTCATTGTGGTTTTGATTTCCACTTCTCTGATAATAATGTTGAGTATTTTTTCATATATTGGTTGGCTGCATGTATGTTAGAAGTTCTTAAGGCTGATGTGAAGTGTAGATGTTACAGCTTTCTTTCTTCGCTCACATTCTCAGTTTGTAGCTATGGATAGGAAATTGAAGCATGAATGAGTGCTTCTGAGATTAGGGTCCCCAGCTTCTATTCAGCTATCCAGTTCTGCATAGCAGATACCAATCCTTCCCCTAAGCAATTTTTTTCCTCTGTGTACTGGTTCTTATCTATCAAGGGAGATTTATTTCAAGAAACTCTAGTGGATGGGTCATGAAATATGATAGAAATGGATTTTAAAGGTGTTTTCTGAAAAGAGAAGAAGTGTAGTAAAAAGGATGTATAAAACAACCTACCCTGTTCCTCAAATAATTAATTGTGAAATTGATCAGCTGTTATCTTGTATTGTTCTCTGTAATATGAGTTAGCATCTTATAGGAGGGGAAGGACATGGGGTTATTTTAGTTAGAAATCACATTTTACTGATCAGTTTAAACTGTGGATATTTCCAGCTAAAGGAGTAATTTTCAGCGTTCCCTCTAATACTTGCTAAACTAAAAACTTTTTTTAGTAGAATTTACCAAAAATTCTACATGTGATGAACGTAAAACTAATATTTCTCAGTGTGTACTATTGGCTGAGTTATGTTAGCTCTTTTTTTTGAAAAAAATTTATTTTAGGTTTGGGGGTACATGTACATTATCTCTGAAGCAGTGGTACTCAATGTAGTCCCCGGACCAGCAGCAGTAGCATAATTTGGGAAATCATTAGAAATGCAAATCAACATAAAATAAGCCATACGTATTCAAAAGTATAAAATTTCATACCTTTTGGCGTATGTAAGGCCCAAGAAATTACTATCATAACCAAAAGAATGAACACATCCATTACTCTCAGATGTTTCCTTGTGCCACTTAGTAATTCCCCCTTTCCTTCCTCCTCATCTCCTGGTAACTACTGATCTACTTTCTGCCACATAGATCATTGTTCATATTTCTAAAATCAATATGAATTAAATCATGTACTTTTTAAAGTTAATAGATTTTTAAAATATTATTAGGTTTACAGAAAAAAAAATGAGTGGAAAGTATAGAGAGTTTCCATGTGCTCACTCCCCTTGCCATTCCCTGATCAATTTCACCTATTTTTATTATGTTGGATTAGTGTGGTAAATTTGCTATAATTGATGAACCAGTGTTGAGACATTATCATTCATTAAAGTTCATAGTTTACATTACAGTTCACTGTTTGTGTCGTGTATTCTATGGGTTTTGACAAATGTGTAGTGACATGTATCTGTCATTATGGTATCATACAGAGTGATAGTTTTACTGCCCTAATAGTCTCCTATGCTCCACCTATTTATCCCTTGCTTCTCCTGAACTTATAGTGCTCACTGAGCCTTTTACTTCATAATTTTTGCCTTTTTCATAATGCCATATGATTGGAATCATATAATGTGTAGTCATTTCAGATTGATTGGCTCCTTTGGCTCAGCTATATGCATTCAAGATCCATTCATTTCTTTTCATGGCTTGGTAGCTCGTTTCTTTTTATCATTTTAATTAATTTGTTTTTCTGAGACAAGGTATTGCTATGTTGCCCAGGCTGGTCTCAAACTCTTGGCCTCAGATAACGGTTATGCCTTGGCTCCCAAAGTGCTAGAATTATAGGTGTGAGACATTGCACCTGGTTTCATTTCTTTTTACCATGAGTAATATTCTATTGTACACATGACCTACAGTTTGTTTATTCACCTATTGAAGGACATCTTGCTTGCTTCTAAGCTTTGGTGATTATAAATAAAGCTGCTATAAACATTTGTATGCAGGTTTTTGTGTGAAATAAGTTTTCAACTAATTTGGGTAAATATCAAGAAGCATGATTGCTGAATCATGTAGTATGTATAATTTTGTAAGAAAGTCCCAAAATGTCTTCCCAAGTAGCCTTACCATTTTGCGTTCCCACCAGTAATGCTAAGAGTTTCTTTTGCTCTACATTCTGATCAGTATTTGGGTTGTGAGTGTTTGGGATTTGGGCCACTGTAATAGATATGTAGTAGTATCTCATTGTTGTTTTAATTTGCAATTCCCTCATGACACATAAAATGAAGCATCTTTTTATACTGTTACTTTTTGTCTGTGTATCTTCCTTTATAAGGATTCTTTTTAGATGTTTTGCCAATTTTTAATTTTTTTCTCATTGTTGGATTTCAATAATTCTTGTATATTTTATGTCAATCTTTTATCTGATGTGTTTTTTGCAAAGATTTTCTCCAAGCTTGTGACTTGCCCTTTCATTCTCTTTACTATTTTTTGACTGACCTCTTTTATTAAGCAAAATAATTTTGAGAGTGGTCTGTGTTGTTGCATATAGAGTTTTTAGCACTGATAGTAGTATTCCATTGTATCAACGTACTGTATCATAATTTACTTATCAGTTTAACTGCTGGTAGATATTTTGGTTGTTTCCAGTTTTTGACTATTACAAGTAAAGGTGGTATAACATTCATGTACATTTTTTTTTTTTGAGACTGTGTCTTGTTCTGTCATCCAGGCTGCAGTGCAGTGGTACAATCATGGCTTACTGCAGCCTCAACCTCCCACGCTCAATCAGTTCTCACACCTCAGCCTCCTGAAAAGCTGGGACTATGGTGCATGCTGCCACACCTGACTAATTTTTGTATTTTTTTTGTAGAGATGAGGGTCTAACTATGTAGTCCCAGCTGGTCTTGCCCTCCTGGGCTCAAGCAATCCACCTACCTCCACCCCCTAAAGTGCTGGGATTACAGACGTAAGCCATCATGCCTGGTGACAAGTTTCTGTATGAAGACATATGCTTTCATTTTTCTTGTGTAAAGATCTATGTGTGGAAAAACTATACCCTATGGTAGGTGTATGATTAATTTTTTTAAGAAGCTGCCAAGTGTTTTTTCCAAAATGGTTGTATCACTTTATATTCCTACCAGCTTTGTGTGTGTATTCTAGTTCCTGTACATTTTCACTAACAGATGGTATGATCAGCCCTCTTAATTTTTGTTATTCTAATAGATATATAATGCAACATGATCTTGAATACTTTAGCTTTCTAATAATTCACAAAGGCGATTGTATGAGTTCCAACTTGGTTCTTCTTTTTCAACATTTAGAGGAAGTGTAGAAATTATCATTTAAAAAGATAAAAACAATTTGAATTTTCTGCCTTCTGTCATTTTATCTGGAGTGATAGTTCTCAATGTGCTATCTGGTGGCTTCTGGAAGCCCTGTTGCAGAGGGTCTACAAGGTCAAAACTCTTTATGTCTTAACATCAGATGATTTTTTTAAAATTTCATTATTTCACAAGTGTGCAATTTTTCCAGAGACTGCTTAATGAGTGGTGATGTGATTTATCTGACAGCTGGTAGAATGTGTGCTTGTGCATTTTTGTATATTTAAAAATTCTCAGTTTTAATTCTGAATATGACAAATGTTGATACACTTAACCCTAAATAGGGAAAGCCTTCTTTGACTCTTCAACGATTTTTAAAGATATAAAGTGGTTCCGAGACCAGATATCTAAACAAACGTTAAAGAAAAAAATTGTGTAATAAAATATAGAGATGTATAGAAATGAGACAAAGGAAATAATGTGAAAGAAAAAGAATATATTCAAACTTCAAAATGTACTGTATTTTCTTTTTCAAACTGGGAAGGGAAGGGAATCTAAGCACATCTATACATGCTGTTTTTGACCCTAGAGGCCTGGCCTTTATTCTGATGTTGGCAGAATTCTGGTTTCTATAGCACTAGACTTGCTGTCTCATTGTCTTATCCTAGGGTCATATTTAACCCATAGCCTCTTTCCACTGTGCCTGGCCAAATGGAGCATTTTTCAAAGCTTATGAGAAGTGCCACTAGTTAACTTGCTTCCAATATGAAAATATCACCACAGGGACTGAGAAAAGTTGGGGTTTGATATTGAAGCCCGCTCTGCTTCTCTGAGAGCTGTGACAGCAGCTGGGATTCTGCCATCCTGGGAAATCTTAGGGGTCAATAGAGACAAAAACTAAGCAGCAATGACTGTCAAAGGGAATATGATGGTTTCTGTTTCTTCATGTCTATTGGTATATTCATTATTTGTTAATATGTACATGGTTTCACTTGCATGAAGAGAGGGTTTTAGAATGAGTAATCAATATTTTTCACTTCTTGACTGGTATCTTGAGTAGTCATGGCACTAGTAGGTGATGCTTCTAATTCCTACCTCGGCACCCTTTGGTTCCCATAGCCTCAGTTGCTAAGTTTGCCATACAAGACTGAGATTTACAAAGCTATGGGAGGAACAAATGGTTGCAAAATTCTACTAAAACAAGTCAGGGTGATTAATTCTTTGTTTAATAATGTCACTTGCTGTTTGTGTAAGTGCCACACCACTTTCTTTTGCTATTTATAACATTTCTTTTCTAAAGTTAAAAATCTCCCCAGAGCACAAATCTAAAATATAAAACATTTAGGAAAATGAAATTAAGTCCCATTTTTTTAAGACTGTAATTAATAGTTTCTTAAACTCTTTGCAGATCTTTAACTTGCTTTTACTTCCAACAGCTGCAATGTTCATTCTTCTTTATATTTGTAAATACAATAAATTTTTTCCTCCTGAGGTTAACTTGAGGCATTCAAATGAAAACAACTGAATAAGGGTTTTAAAAATATATTAGCCATACATAAAAGTATACTTTTGTGTTTTATGTATTCTTGTAGATGTGGGATTTGGTTTTAGTACAATAATTATATTAAATCTCAATATTTTAGAATGAAAATATATCCCTTAGTTCTAAAGGTAATTTTAAGCAGTCAAATTTTTAAGTGCTTACCTGGATCTTTCCCAAGTGTTCTTCAGATTAAATTAACCAGATACTTGCAAATCTACAAATTATTTCAACAGTATCATAACATGATTAAAGATTCAAGAGTAAATAAGCCTAAGGAGCAACACTCACAGCATGAGAAAATATTTAAGACTCTAAGAAACAAGATTAAAGGTGGAAATATTGGTACATATTTTATATCCTCTATTTTCACTAAGATAAATTAAAATTACTAATACACAATGGGGAAAGTATTCCCTATTCAATAAATGGTTCTGGGGCAGCTGGCTAGCCATATGCAGAAGAAAGAAACTGGACTCCTACCTTTCAATGTATACAAAAATTAAAGATGGATTAAAAATTTAAATATAAGACCTCAAACCATAAGAATCCAAGAAATCAGTGTAGGAAACACCATTCTGGACATTGGCCTTGGGAAAGAATTTATGACAGTCCTCAAAAGCAATTGCAACAAAAACAAAAATCTACAAGTGGGACCTAGTTAAACTAAAGACCTTCTGCCCAGCAAAAGAAACTATCAACAGAGTAAAGAGACACCCTACCAAATGAGAGAGAATATCCACAAACTATGTATCCAACAAAGCTCTAATCTCCAAAATCTATATGGAACTTAAACGATTGAACGGGACAAAAACAAAACAAAACAAAAAACCACCATTTAAAAAAATAGGCTAAAAACATGAACAGATGCTTTTCAAAAGAAGACATACGAGTGACCAACAAACATGTGAAGAAATGCTCCACATTACTAATCATCAGAGAAATGCAAATGAAAACCTCAGTGAGATACCATATCATGCTAGTCAGAATATCTATTATTAAAGAATCAGAAAATAACATGTTGATGAGGCTGCAGAGAAAAGGGAATGCTTATACACTGTTAATGAGAATGTAACTTAGTTCACCCATCATGGAAAACAGTTTCGAGATTTCTCAAAAAGCTTGAAACAGAGCTACCATTTGACCCAGCAATCCCGTTACTGGGTATATATCCAAAAGCAAACAAATAATCCCGTGAAAAAGACACATGCACTCACATGTTCATCGCAGCACTATTCACAATAGCAAAGACATGGAACCAACCTAGGAGCCCATAAATCATGGATTAGATTTACATATATATATGTGTGTATATATATATATATATATGTGTGTGTGTTTGTGTGTGTGTGTATATATATAGTGTGTATATATATATATGTGTGTGTGTGTATATATATGGCACATATACACCATGGAACACTACATAGCCATAAAAAGAATACAATCATGTCCATTGCAGCAACATGGATGCAGCTGGAGGCCATTATCCTAAGCAAATTAATGCAGAAACAGAAAATCAAATACCACATGTTCTCACTTATAAGTGGGAGCTAAACATTGGGTACCCATGGACATAAAGATGTCAGCAGTAGACACTGGGTATGTATTAGTCCATTCTCACATTGATATAAGGAACTTACTGGGTAATTTATAAAGGAAATAGGTTTAATTGACTCAGTTCCACAAGGCTGGGGAGGCCTCAGGAAACTTACCGTCATGGGGGAAGGTGAATGGAAAGCAAGCTTGTACCTTCTCACATGGTGGCAGGAGAGAGAAGAATGAACAAAGGAAGAACTTGCCAAACACTTATAAAACCATCAGATATCATGAGAACTCACTGTCACAAGAACTGTAAGGGGGAAACTGCCCCATGATCCAGTCACCTCCCACTGGGTCTCTTCCTTGACATGTGGGGATTATGGGGATTACAATTCAAGATGAGATTTGGGTGGGGACACAGCCAAAGCATGTCAGGGGACTAGTAGAGTTGGGTGAGGAGAGGCGACAAGGGTTGAGAAACTAACTGTTGAATACTATGCTCGGTCCCTGCATGACAGAAACATTCACACCCCAAACCTTAGCATCACACAATATACCAGGTAACATACCACCCATGTACCTCCTGAATCTAAAATAAAAGTTTAAAAATAAATAAATTGCTAATACAAAATAGAATAATGGCCTATGCCATCAGCTTGTGCTTACTGTTCATTAGTTATCACTGGCAAAACCATGGCATTCTGTGTTCTAAACACTATGGTCACTGTGTTTATTCAGCATGCACTTTTGAGCTACCTCTGTGATCATGACTATGTTATTCGGATGATTATATTACTGTATTCTGTGTATAGATCACACATACAATTGTATGATTATAGTTTTACAGAAATTATAAATGTATAGTAGTATCTTAAAATGTATATACCCTCTATTATTTTTTGAATATTAATATGTGTTTAGATAAGCATATTTCCTTCATGAGATTATATGATTGGCATATGAGAGCTGAAAGTATATTTTATTCAGGTAAAGTACAAATCTGCTAGTTGAATGTTCTTATTTTTACAAAATAAAATTATTAAATTTTTAAAAATCTAACATTAACGTTTTTTAATTTTTCATAAACTGAATGAAATCTATAGGCAGGAGACAGTAACAGTGTGTCAAAAAGCAAGATAATGTGTTGTGGTCATGGTTGTTATTTCAATATTGCAATTACTGTATAGAAGAGACTTCTTATCAGATAGAAATTGCATGATATAAAAAAGTAAAACCAACTAACAGACAAATGTGTTATGATACATGGAGCTGACTGGGTGCAGTGGCTTATGCCTGTAATCCCAAAACTTTGGGAGACCAAGGGGGAAAGATCCCTTTAGCCCTGGAGTTCAAGATCAGCCTGGGGATGTCTGTGGTCGCAGCTACTACTCAGGGGGCTGAGGTGAGAGGACTGCTTGAGCTGGGTGGTTGACGTTAAGGTAAGTCATGATCATGCCACTGCATTCCAGCCTGGACAACAGAGTGAGATCCTATCTCAAAAAATATATATATATATGTATATATATATGGAATTTTAAAATTGAGGGTGGTGTATCAGCCTTGTAGCCACAGCGTTCCCTGTGTTGTATCTGATTTCATCTTTCTCCTGTAGCCAACATCTGTTCAATTCTTATGTCTTTAGTGCATAAAAATGAACTCTATAGGTTATTTGTTGTGAGAATGTATATCTTTGGGGAATGTGTGTGTGTGTGCGTGTGTGTGTGTGTGTGTGTGTGTGGAGGGGGAGGGTAATAAAGTTCAGGCACCTTTTGTGAGTACCATTGTCAGAGACTGACCTTCCATGCTAGATCTGCCTGGCACTAGCCACCCTAATGAATCATCACGAAGCCCAGAACTAGTTTTGCTTTGATTGGCTCTCATCATTAAAAAGGAGGTATTCTTAAAAAATAAATAAATAAAAAGATTGAGAGTATGCTTTAGGTGCATTATTCCCTGCCTGAGATGCCAACAAGTTACTAGGCCAGAGGGATGGAGAAGGCCAGGATGGCCAGCTAAGCACTCAGAAGAATGGGGAGCAGGGCACCAATGGTGCAGTGCAGAGAGCCCTCCCTTCCCTTCTGTCTCACTCATTTTACCAGTGAAACTCACCAGCAAAACATTCCTGAGCCTTTGGCATCCCAAGTGTCATTAAGTCACCTTTCTCCTATTTAAGAAATTACTGGGCCAGGTGTGGTGACTCATGCCTGTAATCCCAGTACTTTGGGAGGCCAAGGTGGGTGGATCACAAGGTCAGGAGATCGAGAACATCCTAGCTAACACTGTGAAACCCTCTCTCCACTAAAAATACAAAAAAATTAGCCAGGCGTGGTGGTACATGCCTGTAGTCCCTGCTACTGGGGAGGCTGAGGCAGGAGAATCACTTGAACCTGGGAGGCAGAGGTTGCAGTGAGCTGAGATCGCACCACTGCACTCCACCCTGGGCGACAGAGTGAGACTCCGTCTCAAAAAAAAAAAAGTCATTATTACAGTGCCAGCGATAGAAAAGTTTCCCTAAATATTTATAGAGCGGTTTTTGAATAGAACTTTGAATTACTTTATATAGAAAAGGAAATCATTTGTGAACTTGTACGCTTTATCATTAGTTTAAAAATTGTGAGCCATTGCAGGTTAGATTCTGATCTTGAGCAATGGGCAATATTGATACAGTTCTAGAGCCACTAGTGTCGTATCAATGACATCAGAGGGATGCCAGTGTCACAAAGTGGATCAAGGCAGAGGATCCAAGGACAAGCCAGGCAGGGCAAGCAGGAGAGGAGTTGGAATCAAGGAGAGGAATTCCAAGAATGAAACAAATTCTATTTTGCAGTTGGCTGCCTTCATTCTCCTCCTGTTGTATTACAGTGGTTTTCCGACTGGGTTTCGAAGCCTCAAGGTCCTAGGGAGAGAGAAGAGAGCAACACTCTGTGTGTGTGTAAGCCAGTGCCGTGTGGGAGTTTACTTACACTAGCTAAAGAGAGCTACTGTGTGCATTTGTTCCCAAATCCAGTTCCATGACTTCACATTAGTGGCTTTAAATTGGCCACAGTGGGACTATTCGTAGCAAAAACCTCCAAATGCTTCAAATCAGAGCTACCCCATCCACTGAACCATATACCGGAACACTTCTGGATAGAGTTTCAGGCATCCCAGCAAGAAAATATTACATTTAACAGCAAAAAATGGCAAAAGAAACTTGGTTTATGAATTATCTATCTTCTACTTTTGTATTATGGTTTTTATATTTAAAGACTAAATATGTCTGGTGTTAGTTTGTTCACATTTAATTGGCAATTGTAAGAGACCAAAAGCAAGAGAGTACCATTTAGGAGTTATAAACTCTTTAGGATTAATGTTTGTCAAAGAACTAATATGATTCATACTATCTACTCAAAAGTAAAAATATGTGTATATTTTTCCTTACTGATTTTATGTGGGGCTTTGTTTAGCTCAGTGTTTTTCAAATGTCATGTCCATACAGATCATCTGGGGATGTTGTTACATTCAGATTCTGTTTCTCTAGGTATGGAATGGGCCTAAGATTCTGCATTTCTAACAAGCTCCCAGGTGATGCTAGGAACCGTATTTTGACTAGCAAAGATTTAGCTATTTGTGACAATTAGAGGAAAGCAAATAAAAAGTCAAACAGATGCATTTTTAAAAATCTAGTTTCTAATAAAGTAAACTCTGGAAAGAAAATTACATGTTTCATCTTTGCTTTGAGGATCTTTGAATCTGGGCTATTGCACTTTATTTGTTTTCTTTTTTTTTGGCAGGTGTTTGTTGAGTTCACACAATACAGTAAAAGACTAAATGAGCTGGAAACATTAGCGATCCCAATTATACAACTCACTGACTACGCATAAGCCTGAACAATGAAAAGCATTTTGCGTGCTTTACTCATTTAACTTCATTTAAACCCTTCTTGGCATCTGAGTTGCATTAATGTGATAACACTTGTGTAGCAATTAAGAAACTGTGGCAATTGTGAGCATTTCTGGAATTTGTCATATTGAATGAGAGCACGCTCTGGGCATCTAATATTTTGCTCATTTTCTGAGGTTAATCTGGCTTTCTAGATATATATATACGTTTTTTTCCCGTTTTCCTTTGTACAAGTATCCAAAGTTATGGCTTCGTCGTTCCACCAGACCTTTAGTTTTGGAAGTCATTTGTAATAGATGACTTTCAAGCAGTTTCTTCCTTTTTGTTCTCTTTGTTAGGAAACTCATTGAATCTTCAAGAATGTAATCATATTGTACCCACACAAATGCACAAAGGTTACAGAAGCTGTGTGTTCTCCATTGCCCTGAGCCTTGTAAACTCAAGCATATTAAAAGGAGATGGTGAGCGTGTTCTGCATAATACGGTATCCAGTGCTAACAATACTGGATATTGTATCTACTCCACTGCTTCAGAATTGACTGTGTGGCTGGTAGAAGGTAAGGGAAAGAGAAAAAGCTTCCTTTCCAAATTTGAGGATAGACAGTATGTTACCCAGAGGAATAGCAGATGATTTTTCAGCACTGAAATGCAGCATTGTTCTCATAACAACAAAACTGGTGTTTGGAACTTCGATTTAAAATAGCTAACTTACCACCTTCAGGCATTGGAAAATGCTTATTGATTTATTATTTCCTATCCCTGGGATAATAGGGAATGGATTTCTTTGCTTTTACCCACATACATTGCAGTGTTCTGCACAGATTAAGGCTATCCTGTTACCCAGTATTAAGTATAAAAACATTTAATCCTCTGGCTGAGTGTGTGTATAGGTCTACATCATGAATGCAAGAATAATTTTATTTTAAAGTAACTTGACCTCACAGTGAACATAGGTTGGTTCTGGCAAGTTCTCAAATCAAGTATCCTTTTATTATAGGAAATAAGAACCTCTATCCCAGCTCTGTGATCTGTTTAATTATTCATGGTTGCAAGATTCCTGCTTACCATCTTACCATTTCTCATCATGATGTGTTAAAATCACTTTACTGTGTTATTTTTTGAATACTACTCTTGTCAGGAGAAATTCTTGGCCTGTTTGTATAATCAGAAAAAACCTGGGCAAGATATATTTTCTAAAGCAATATAAAGAACCCACAAAAAATATTTCTTAAGAAAACATGACAAAAAAGAAGGTAGAAAAAGGGAAGAAGAAAGGGAGGAAGGAAAGAATGAAGAAAAGAAAAATTTAAAAAGGAAAATATATTACATACAACATAAAATGAACCTTGAAAGCTATCAAGTGAAGTTTGTTTTCTCAGGATCTGTTGATATATTAAACATTGTCACTTTATTGATACTTTCCTAAGAAGTTCAGCTTTATGATTTAGTGAGTAAGCAATTCCATATATCTGCCACCACTGCAAGGTGGATATTAAGTATGCCCAAGTATCAAATACTTCTACTTCAGGTTCAGATTGGTTATGAAAAAAAAAGACAGGAAGATGGTGGTATAAAGTATGAAGAAACACAGGAGAATCAATTGATTCCAAAGAAATCTCTAAGGATCATCCAGCTCTAAACCAGATTGCTGTTCATAGGGCTAGGGCATCATAATTCCATGAATCACTCCAATATTTCTCATGGTAAATTCCAGATCAGCAGCTTCTTTTGTAATACCTTTAAGCACCAAGACTCAACATTTCTACATTAATGGAAAAAACAAAATCATTGCTATGAATATAAACATAGATGATAGTGAATGTACTTTGTGTTGGCGTTCAAGAATGTTCCAAAGGAAACTTAAAGTTTGCTAGACAAATCAGAACAATAGATAAGGATTGACTGTTAAATACAGCTTGAATATTGACTCTTGGGAAGCTGTCTAGGTTGACTTGTGTCTTACTTGCTAAATGGTTCTTCCTGTATCCTGAGCTACAGAATGGCCTACCAAGAAGAATTTGTTGATCAGTGTAGATGTGCCACTGGTTATGGCACAGTTTATGAGCTCAACATGCAGAGGCCTGATTTCATACCTCAGATGAAAGCAAATACTGAGTCCTTATAGTACATTTTCAATGCCTGTCACTTGACTACCAAGGAAAGTATTTTTTTAACCTTCTCTGTTATTTTTACTTTTTTGTGAATGAGGAAGTGGTGATGGAATTACATTATCCTTAAGCTTAGCAAGAATATAAGACTTTTCTTCTCAAACCTTTCCATTGAGGCAGATTTCTCTGTTTCCATTATTTTCTGGAGACATTTTTAGCCTATGTTCTGGTTTCATCTCTCTTACGAGAATGTATTCAAGTCACAATTAGCTCTTTAAAATTTAGAGTTTCTCTTATGATTTCTTTCTGCCTTAGTGGTTAAAAAAAGTTGATTTTTTACCCTTCATTACCCACATCTTCAAAAGAATGCAAACTAGGGCAAATTCCCTTTGTTTCCTTAGTGAAAAAAAAGTATCAATCTTGAGCTCTCAGTTCTGATTCAGAAAGAATGTTATATTCACTCGAGTCCTTGGCTCTGACCAAAGGAACAGATCATTGCTAGTCCTCAAAACTATTCAGGCTCATTACGATAGCCAAAGGCACATATTTTGGAAATGTTTTAGATTTATAGAAACACTATAAAAATAGGATAGAGTTCCCATATGCCCCACAAGTAAAGTTCATCCACCTTAAACTTATCTTGTCTATGACAATTTGTCAGACTTTCCTTGGTTTTGATCTCTTTGACAGCTTTGAGGAGAATGGGCCAAATATTTCCGGGTATTTTGTAGAATCCCCATCAGCTGGGTTTTTACTATTATATTTTTCTATTTTTCTCACGGTTAGGTGGAGGTTATGGCTTTTATCAATGTCGATATTCTGATTATTATATTGTACTATATTGTACTATAGTTATAATTGGACATTATAATTGGAGAAGACTAAAGAACACAGAGTTTTCTCTGTATTATTTGTTACTACTATTAAGTGAACTCAAACTTATCTCAAAATTAAAAGTTAATTTTTAAATATAAAAAAGTGACCATAAGTATTGAGGAGGCTTTATGCAGAATCAAATTCTTAAAATAATGTTATTATAATAATGCTATAGGTTGAAAGTTATCTAGTTTCTTATTTAGAAAAAGTAAGTTGTGATGCACTATACACATCAAAGATGCCATTTATTATGTCTAGATTAAACAATTTCATGCAATGTTGTGGATAGAGATGTAAGTGGTGAAAGTACAGGAATATGTATGAGAATAATACACACCAGCTTTGGGATAAAGCCTAGGTTTAAGGAAAGAGGGAGAAAATAGAAATAGACGAGTATGATGAAGCCCTAGTTGTGTCTGTATTTTTTGTTTTCAAAAAATGGTGCTAAAATAAAAACAGCAAAATGTTATATGTTACTTTCATCCATGTATATAGTATATTGTTTTTTCTTCAGTTGGAACTATTTCAAAATTAACAGTGCTTTCAACAGACACAAATGAATACATTTGATAAATTATACTGTTACTGTAACCTAGCTTAGCTAGTCTACATAATTGAAAGATTTTGGTTCTGTAAAAGTTACTTTAACTTAAAAACAAATTTTATTTCATTTTTACTATATGAAAATGAAATAATTAGAATGAAAAAGTATTTTAACTAGAGCTATATGAAGCACCGTGGATGTGTAACATTTTTCATATTGTAATGGGATTAGATTAGTTAGAAAATTCTAAAGAAATATGAAACTAAAAATCGATTAGATTGCATAGTTTTTATTCGTCACCAAATGAGATTTCATTATTGCATTGTCTGTGCAATGTATCCTTGCAATTTAACTCATCTGGAGTTCAAAATGTACAGAGCAGTAGTTTTAGCCCAGAACATTCTTTTTCTTTTTCTTTTCTAAATCACTTTGCCCCAAGGCATCCCCCCAGCCAATCTGGCAGGAAACATAATCTTGCCATTTCAGGGATTCTTCCCTAAGCTATATAGGATTTTACAAGTTTTCTGGCCTCTGTGGTTCTGGAAAAATTGGGAAGTAACTAGAACTTTTGTCAGTGGGGTTCACCACCTGTATTACAGACGTCTCTCCTGAAAGTCTCTGGCATCTGTCTCCTCAGTCCAGCTGCTCCAACAATCCAAAGATGCCTCTCACCATTGTATTTTCCACAGTCTGCAGCTCGCAGTCCATAGCCATGCCTTCTCACTCTGTTCCTATGTGCAAGGGAATGGACACTTATGCCACGTCCCCCAAGACTCATGTTCAGACTATCCCTGAGCTGAGCTGCTTCTACCTCCACAATTCACTGCATCTTCCTTGTGTCCACTGTCCCTGCAAGCATAACCTCACACAATGGGCTTTGATCTTTTCTGAAATAAGAGAGGAGAAGGGACATTCTAGCAACCTTTTTTTCTGTTAATATAATTACAAAACCAATATTCCAAACCAAAGTTTAAGCAAGTATAAAAACAATACTGATAATGGAAGTTGTCTGAAATTCTCCCCAGCACTAATACAAGTGGTTACAATTCTATTATGAAGGAGACAACCAGTTTTGGAGTGACCTGTAGACAAACAAATCACAAATTTATATGTGTAGCCTAAAATGAAGGAATATTTGAAGCCAGCTGAATGACTTGATTTCAACTTTGTGGTTTCGAAAAAATGTTTTAAAAATTCTTTCTCTATGTGTAGGAAGAAAGGGTAGCAGAAAGAATACCCATTAATAAGAGAACGAGAAAATAATTTTAATTCTGAAGTGGATATGTGAGAGCACTTTCTAAGAAAAATGAGGACATTCAATATTAACAGCTAGAAAGTGATAAAAGCAAGCTAAAAGAGTGGAGGAAAAAGAAAAGGGCATGGGCATAAGTTTACAACTCTGAGTTTCAACTTGGGGTGGGATAAAATAAATCCATTGTAATTTAGTTTTCTTGAATAATAATATTTCTATTCACAATAAGAACCTAGACATGACTGTCAAAGGCAAGCATCTTTCCAAGAAAGCTTCTTTTGAATGGAATTGGAGATCTCTAACGAAGTTCTACTCTTGCCTTAGTAGAAATGTATTTCTTTTTCTAGAAGGCAGCTAAGACAAGCTATATTTCATCAGAGGAGTAACTTCACACACACAATTTAATCCAGACTGATTTCCTGCATGTCCACATATGATAAGGGATAACGAAACATTTAAGTGAAATCATTTTTTATTGACTTGTCTACAAAGGGAAAAAATCAGCTTAGTGCATCTGCTATTGTCCGTAGCAGAGGTCAGCAAACCTTTTCTGTAAATGGCCATATAGAGTATATTTTAGCCTTTGTAGGCCACGCAGTCTCTGTCACAACTGCTAACTCTGCTCTTATAGCAAAAAAGCAGCCATAGACAATACATAAACAGATAGATGTGACTGCTTTTCAGCAAAACTTAATTGACACAAATGAGCAGCTGCTAGATTTGACCCATGGACTATAGTTTGCTGACACCTGACCTAAAATATCTTAAAGCCTAAAGATATTGGCCCATTATTGTTGTTCTGTAAAAATTTTACCAAAGATGCTTTGAGAAAAACAGAGGTTCAGAAGCTTGGGAAGTGTGTGTTGTTAATTGAATTAATCTTTATACAAAAGAATATTAGCTGATCTGTTTCATAAGCATGGCTCTACACAAGTACAGTTCTTCAAGACTGCAAATATCTTATCCAGTCTTATACTTTTTATAAACTTTAAAATGGCATGCATTTTTGCTGCTGTGTACAGGGCATGTTTTTAAGTAATAGCTTATTACAAGTAACACTTCCCTCACTGATCTATTGCCCATTTTTCCCCTCTAATTTGAATTGTTTTATTCTTTTTCTTTTTCATGAAGTCTTTTAAGTTGATTAAAAAGCACAGTGAAACTCAATTGGGAAATAATTACAATTAAATAGTCTCAAATGTAGAACTAATTAAGAAATTCTGTACAGAAGAGTTAGAATGTAGAACTAAGTTTCAAAATTTTAAATTATGCAAAATTTACTTCATGTATATATACATTTATTTAAATGTTTTACAAAAGTCCTAAAGTATATAAGATTTTGTGATAGGTACTGTAAAGGACACAGAGAATATAAAATATGTGAAAATTATCTCCTTTAACAGGAAACAATTGAAATTGCACTGCTCATAGGTGAAACTGGCAGGTGTAAAGCAACATTTCAGAATTTAGTTTCTCTTTATGTAAATTCTGGGCATTCAGCTGGTAGCACAGGGGAATTTTCCTAAAAGAAGTTAACCAACCTTCCTTTGTCAGGAAGTAGTTGGCTAATGAACATCTTTTCTAATTCCAATAAAACCTGTAGATTAACAGACGAGGGCCCACAAACTTTCTCTGTTCCCAATCTTCCTAGCACTTCCTTTAATAGCTAATACCATTCTGCTACAGTTCAGCCATACACTAAATCTTGTTAACTTTAGATGTTTCCTTTTTTTCTCACTGAAATAAAACCACTGAATTAGGACAAAAATAAATTTGTTTTCTGTAGCCTTTAAAATGTTTTTAATGAGGAAGTAGAGTACTCAATTGATTCTCCTCAAATTGAATATCTAAATAATGTTAACATTATAAAGTCTCCAAATCTGCCTATTTTTCATTTTTCAACAATTGTCAGGAGGCAGAACATGGTATCATGGAACGATTACAGCCATTTGTCTTGGGTACATTGTGCATGGCTTTAAAAAAAAAAAACTTTAAACCTTTAATTTCAGCTTTTTTCATTACCAAAGAATGTGTCAAATTAATGTCCTCACCTCACTTCTGATGTGGATAGTAGACAGGAGGTGAGAGTAAGGGGTGGGGTGAAAATGGGGAATGGTACATATTATGGATTTAACTGTGTCCCCAAAAAGAATGTGTTGAAGTTCGAATCCCCAGTACCTCAGTATGTAACCTTATTTGGGTATTTGCAGAGGTAATCAAATTAAAATGAGGTTATTAGGGTGGATCCTAATCCAATATGACTGGTGCTTTTACAGAAAGAGGAAATTAGACACAGAGATAGATGTGTGCAGAGAGAAGACTACATAAAGAGAAAGAGACATAGGGAAAATGTCATGAAGACAGAGATCAGATTGAAGTGGTGCATCTATAAGCTAAAGAATGCCAAAGTTTGCCAGCAGCTACGTGAGGGGCATGGAACAGATTCTCCCTCAAAAGCCTCAGAAGAAACAAATCGTGCCAACCCCTTGGTCTCAGAATTCTAGCCTGCAGAATTGGGAGACAATCAATTTCTGTTGCTTAAGCCACCCAGTTTGTGGGTTTTCTTAGGGCAGCATCCAGAAACTAATACAGCACAGGAGTGTGGAATGACAAAAAGGTCAAAGATAATGTATGAACCAATGATGTATCTTGATAGGCACAGTGCATGGTTCTCTATTTTTTTTTTAAATCATGATTTTACATTTTGTCGAAACCATTGAGTTTGTTTCTAAATTTTAAGAGCTCACTCAGTGTGTTGGAGGCATGAAGGAAGAAATAAATCTGATTTTAGATTAACATCCATTCATTTTGGCCCTGGTTAAGATGAACATTATCCCATCTGGTCGTTGGTCATCAATACCTGCATACTACTGCCCTATTGTTTCTTATTCTAACAAGACCTCAGCAAGCCCAAGTCTCTGATAATAACTCTCTTTATCCTTTGGGTTGCAGGAAATAATTTAGTTTGTCAGCCCATTTTGGGATTATAGGCCACTGATTAGGGCTGGACAAAGTCTTCGACCACCTCTTTGAAATATGGAGAGGCACAGACCTCATTTGACTGGCAAGGGCACAAAAGGGCTTTGCTGGGCTCTGTGTGGTTGGAAACCTACATGTGGTTTCTGGATTCCCTATATCACCTTCTTGGTTTTGGAATTTGAGTATTTATTTTAGCCAGTAGGGAGATTTTGCAGGTTTTAGGTTTTGCTCCTTTTAGGAGTACATTGACTAGTATCTCACTTTTTATCTTTCCCATAGACTTCCTTTTTCCATTTGAGAGATTATGAATAAGCAATTTTGATCTTCAACTTGCAATCTACCAAAACTAATAAATTTTGTCCTTTTCAATGCTAAAATGCAAAAGTAAACAATTAGACTTTTTTTTCTTTGTATTATACTTTTCATTTCTTCCCTTAGATATGGGCATAAAACATTATAACAACTCTCTGAATGGAGGGAAAGTTATGGAATAACAGGAAATACCAGTAGTGAAACATAAATAGGTTAAGTTTTAGGGAAGTGTTGGTGGGGTAATTTGGGTCACTTATCTTGCTGAGGACAAACAAATGTCAGGTAAAATATATTTTAAAATTCTTGTAAGCATCAAATAACTAAGAATATAGTAAGGAAATCTACACCAAAGTCTTGAAGAAGATAAAAACCCATAACAATTAGACCAGCACATAAAGCTGCTTTGACCTTGGGTATTTTTTTAACCCAGAAAATGAGCTGTTGAACTGAACTGTGTTTTGGCAGCTGCATAGAGCTAGCAGGATTCAAACGTGAATGCCTATGGTCCATCAAGAATGGAGACATCTTTAAAGCCACTTCTACTTCAAGCAAGATTTTGGAGATTGACTTACAGCCTGGCTTTCCATTATTTAAGTGGCTCAGGGGATCTCTATTGATTAAAGTGATCCCAGACTGGTAGAACTCCTAACACTTTGCCAAAGCAAAATAAAACAAACCAAACAAAAATCTATCTGAAAGAAGTTAATATAATCTCAGGCTTCAAATTGTCCCTACAAGTAATTTTTAAAATCAAATGTTCAAGACATGGTCAAAGGCAATGAGACGCTCAAGAGAAGAAGACATCAGGAATAATAGCTAGTAGACACCAAGGAGAATGGAAAAGAGTCACAAATACTTTAGTATTGGAATTAATCAGGCTCAAACTGCTTAGTTAGTCCAAAGAAACAAAGATATAAATCAAATAGGAAATGAACTGTAGAAAATAAATTACATGATTTGAATAGGTAGGAAATAAAAATTTGAGATTTGAACAACACAATAACTGAAATAATTTGGTGGGTATGTTTTACGTAAGATTGGATATAGTTGAAGAGAGAAGCCGTGAATAAAAAGATGGATCAGAAAAAATTAAACAGATTATACCATAGCGAGACAAAATGATAGAAAAGACATACAAAGGCATTATAATAATAGGAAAGAGAGTAAGATCTGTCATACTTTATTGAAGTTCAAAGATATGACTGCAGTGAAACTATTATATGACTTCAAAATATTTAATATATAAAACATATTTGACAAAAAGTAGAAGTAGGCCATTACGGTGAGAGATTTTAACTGCTTTTAGTAACTTCAGAAAATATTTAAATAACATGATTAGCAACATTGACCTAATGAACACAAAAATAATATGGTATTTAACAAGTGTAAAATCAGCATTCTTTTTAATCATACATAGAATTTTCATAAAAATTGACCATAAAGGAATCAAAAGACAAATCTCATCAAATATCAAATGACTACAGTTATTTAGAGTATATTCTCTGATGACAAGGACATTTGTATAGAAATCAATAACATAAAAATTAAAAGAAAATCCACATATGTTTGGAAATTTTCAGGCACTTCATATTTGTGTTATAGCCATCACATCTATTTTTTTTTTTTTTTTTTTTCAGAATTTCTAATTGTCTTTGGTTTTTTGTTGATGTTGACCAAAATAAATGATGTGTTTTAAGTGCACTCAAGTTAATCAGGAATCTCAGTTATATTTTCTGCTCTGGAAATTTTTTCTCTAAGACATTATTTCAGAAATACTTGTCCTCTTGCTTCATTCTTTACTGGATACAGTATAGGCCTGCTGTATAGCTGTTATACTGAAAATTTCCTTGACTGCCCTTCTGGGTTAGAGCTCTATTTCTAGAACCTTTATTTTCTCTTTTCTGTATTCTTTTTTTTTTTTTTTAATGTTCCAGGTTATTCATGTTGTGGCATGTGTCAATGCTTCATTTTTTTTTATTTTTTTTATTATTATTATACTTTAAGTTTTAGGGTACATGTGCACAATGTGCAGGTTTGTTACATATGTATACATGTGCCATATTGGTGTGCTGCACCCATTAACTCGTCATTTAGCATTAGGTATATCTCCTAATGCTGTCCCTCCCCCCTCCCCCCACCCCACAACAGTCCCCGGAGTGTGATGTTCCCCTTCCCGTGTCCAAGTGTTCTCATTGTTCAATTCCCACCTATGAGTGAGAACATGCGGTGTTTGGTTTTTTGTCCTTGCGATAGTTTACTGAGAATGATGATTTCCAGTTTCATCCATGTCCCTACAAAGGACATGAACTCATCATTTTTTGTGGCTGCATAGTATTCCATGATGTATAGGTGCCACATTTTCTTAATCAGGTCTATCATTTTTGGACATTTGGGTTGGTCCCAAGTCTTTGCTATTGTGAATAGTGCCGCAGTAAACATATGTGTGCATGTGACTTTATAGCAGCATGATTTATAATACTTTGGGTATATACCCAGTAATGGGATGGCTGGGTCAAATGGTATTTCTAGTCTAGATCCCTGAGGAATCGCCACACTGACTTCCACAATGGTTGAACTAGTTTACAGTCCCACCAACAGTGTAAAAGTGTTCCTATTTCTCCACATCCTCTCCAGCACCTGTTGTTTCCTGACTTTTTAATGATCACCATTCTAACTGGTGTGAGATGGTATCTCATTGTGGTTTCGGAAGTTCTGGCCAGGGCAATTAGGCAGGAGAAGGAAATAAAGGGTATTCAATCAGGAAAAGAGGAAGTCAAATTGTCCCTGTTTGCAGATGACATGATTGTATATCTAGAAAACCCCATTGTCTCAGCCCAAAATCTCCTTAAGCTGATAAGGAACTTCAGCAAAGTCTCAGGATATAAAATCAGTGTACAAAAATCACAAGCATTCTTAGACACCAATAACAGACAAACAGAGAGCAAAATCATAAGTGAACTCCCATTCACAATTGCTTCAAAGAGAATAAAATACCTAGGAATTCAACTTAGAAGGGATGTGAAGGACCTCTTCAAGGAGAACTACAAACCACTGCTCAATGAAATAAAAGAGGATACAAACAAATGGAAGAACATTCCATGCTCATGGGTAGGAAGAATCAATATCGTGAAAATGGCCATACTGCCCAAGGTAATTTATAGATTCAATGCCATCCCCATCAAGCTACCAATGACTTTCTTCACAGAATTGGAAAATACTACTTTAAAGTTCATATGGAACCAAAAAAGAGCCCACATCGCCAAGTCAATGCTAAGCCAAAAGAACAAAGCTGGAGGCATCATGCTACCTGACTTCAAACTATACTACAAGGCTACAGTAACCAAAACAGCATGGTATTGGTACCAAAACAGAGATATAGATCAATGGAACAGACCACAGCCCTCAGAAATAATGCCGCATATCTACAACCATCTGATCTTTGACAAACCTGACAAAAACAAGCAATGGGGAAAGGATTCCCCATTTAATAGATGGTGCTGGGAAAACTGACTAGCCATATGTAGAAAGCTGAAACTGGATCCCTTCCTTACACCTTATACAAAAATTAATTCAAGATGGATTAAAGACTTACATGTTAGACCTAAAACCATAAAAACCCTAGAAGAAAACCTGGGCAGTACCATTCAGGACATAGGCATGGGCAAGGACTTCATGTCTAAAACTCCAAAAGCAATGGCAACAAAAGCCAAAATTGACAAATGGGATCTAATTAAACTAAAGAGCTTCTGCACAGCAAAAGAAACTACCATCAGAGTGAACAGGCAACCTACAAAATAGGAGAAAATTTTTGCAACCTACTCATCTGACAAAGGGCTAATATCCAGAATCTACAACGAACTGAAACAAATTTAGAAGAAAAAAACAAACAACCCCACCAAAAAGTGGACGAAGTATATAAACAGACACTTCTCAAAAGAAGACATTTATGCAGCCAAAAAACACATGAAAAAATCCTCATCATCTTTTCTGTATTCTTATTTGTTTTGCTAGAGAGTATTCCAAAACCAGAAGGTAAATTTTCTGAGTTCCTATACATTTATTTAAAAAAGATTTTATTCTCCTGTCGCATATGATGGATTCATTATCAAGCTATAGATTTCAGGGATTAAAATAATATTTCTTGTAACTTTGAAAAGATTACTCCATTTTCTTTTAGCATCAAGAAAAACAAATGGAAAATTATGTTATATGTCTGTTTCTTTTATAGGTAACTCATTTACGTGCAATGTTTTCTCTTTATATAATTTTTGAGGATTTTATTGTTATTCTTGAAATTTCAAGTTAATAAGAATTTTTCAAGTCTAGGGTCTTTTTTATGATATTCTTAGCACTTCGTATGCCCTTTAAACCTGAAAACACATTTTCTTTTCCACTTCAGGGAAATTTTCTTTATTTCTGTGATAATTTCCTTCCATCAATATTTTTTTTATCTACTTTTACTTAAACGTCTTAGTGTGGTTTAGCATTGCACCGTCCGTTTACTTCTCCCTATCTCATATTTTCTCTGTTGTGTTTTATTGTGTTTTACCTTTTGAGTATGGTAGTTAAGAGCAAGGGTTTTGGCATCAAACTCACTCCATTTGAATCTAAGATGTGACTTTTTCTATCCCTTAAACTGATAGATAACTCTTTTCTTAACTGTAAATTGGAAATATGTGCCAGGTGCTATTGTAAACGTCTTATGTGTATTATCTCACCTAATTGTCTACAGGTTTACAATAGTGCCTGACACATATAACCCTTCACCAATGTTATCTCTTATTCTTCTCTATGATCTGATGTAACTGTTTAATTTTATCATCCTGTCACCACATTGAATTTTTTGAATTATGTTTTAATCTTGAAGAAGTATTTCATATTCCTTAATTGTTTCAATTTGTATTTTCTTTTTTGATATATAATATCTTTTGAAATCTCTACAAGTATACTGAATCCTTTATAAAAAGTGATCTTTAATTTCCCATATTGTCTTGTACTATGTATTTAGGGGTAAGTTGATCTTCCTTATTTGTTCTATTGGATTTTCTCACATGTCTGATGATCCTTGCTATTTAAGAATAAAGGACAGGGGAGGTATTGTAAGTCTTGTTTACTATAGAATAACTTTTTTCTGTTGCACAGTGGGCCTTTCTCACATATAACAAGTCTGACCATATTGGTTGACAGGGAACATAACAGATCAGACTTGGATTCAGGATAAGCACAGTGCAAACACCAGAAGAGGAGGGCTTTATTTAAGATAGCAAGACTCATTTTAGAAATCATATGGTTTCTTCTAGGAAGAACCTTTGAATTCTTCTCCTTAAGGATTGGAGCTGAGTTGCTTGCTTTTATGTGAACTAAAGATGATAGAAGGGGTAACTGGCACAGTTTCTCTGTATTAAGTCTTTCATTTAATCATCCTATCTTTATTTTTTATATTTATTTTGCTTCATTAACTTAAAGCCCAGAATCTATGGAATTTATGTTTGCAGAGTAGCTACTACAGTGATTGCTGAACTATTTCTTAATTATAGTGGTTCACAAACTATAGCCAGGGGTTAGCTGCCTGTTTTGTAAAGTTTTATTGGAATGCAACCACATTGATTTTTCCTTCCGGTATTTCCTATGGCTGTTTTGTGTTACAAGAACAGAATTGAGGCTGGGCGCAGTCGCTCATGCCTATAATCCCAGCACTTTGGGAGGACGAGGGGGGTGGAATCAAGTCCAGCCTGGCCAAGATGGTGAAACCCCATCTCTACTAAAAATACAAAAATTAGCTGGTCGTGATGGTGGGCACTTGTAATCCCAGCTACTCAGGAGGCTGTGGCAGAGAATTGCTTGAACCTGTGAGGCAGAGGTTGCAGTGAGCCGAGATCATGCCACCACACTCCAGCCTGGGCGACAGAGTGAGACTCTGTCTCAAAAAAAGAAAACAAAAACAGAATTGAGTACTTATGACTAATACCATATGGTCTACAAGTCTAAATATTTACTGTGTGACCCAGTACAGAAAAGAGTTGCAAGCCCCTGCTTGTTCTACCTATTTTATAGCTATCTGAAATTTGCTAACATATCTTGTCTCATGAAGATCCCCATTCCTATTATCTTTATGAGTTTATTTTTTCATATATATTTATAATTTCATCTTTTAATGTATTTTATAAGGAACATGAGATATATGTAGGGTTTCAGTCATTCAACTTGAAATAGAAGTCCATTTTCTTTCATTTTAAATTCAACAAATTTGAGAGGCTTCTGGGAAAGTGACAGGATAGGAAGGGCCAGGAAGCTGCCTCTCCACCTAGACAACAATTGCACCGGCAGAGTCTGCCTGATGTAACTATTTTGGAATATTAGAGTCTATTGAAGACTTGCAACTTCCAAGGGAGAACTTGAACAGTAAATGGTGGTTAATTTTGGACAATTTCAACTCTTTGCACAGTAGCAGCTACCATCCATCCACACCTATGGAAGGCAATTGCACGTATTCTTAGAGCAGTTGCAAATAGCTTGCAGGAGCCAGTGTGGGCAAAAAGGACCCTATCCTCCAAATAGTGGAATCTTCCCTCTGATAGCTGATTGCACCTTATGATCACAGAGGTGCAGACAAGAAGGCAGGTGGTCATTGTTATTGTACCTGTCCCCATTGTTCCAAGACCCTCTGCCTCTAGCTGAAGTGAACTCCAGGGGATTTAAAGGGCTAACATACTTCTTCCTCTCCCCTTTATTCTTTTACTTTTTGGGGTAGCCAAGCATTAAACACTAGAACATTCAAAAGAAACTGCATATTTGGGGAATACTAGAAAGTGACCACACATGCCCAGGGAATGACACAGGATAGGAAAAGGCCTGAGAAGACATTAAATTTATACCTCAGGCTGATTCATGGTACAGAGAAGGCCTACAAAATAAATGAACAGAAGCTGTTCCTGGCAAGTGACTGATGGCAGATCTACTAGACAAAGACTTTATAAAACTGTCTCAAAAAAAAGGAAGGTATGGAAAAAGTACGAAAATTAAGCATGAACCAAACTGAAATGTCAATACAGATATAGAAAACCTAAAAAATCCCAAAAGAAATTCTGACACTGAAAACCACAGTAACTGAAATGAATAAAAAAAATTACTAGAGGAATTCAAAGCAAACTTGAGCATACAGAAGAAACAACCAGCAAACTTCAATCTAGAACAATGGAAATTAAGAGGAATAGAAATTAAAAGATTGAGGAAAAATTAACACAGCATAAGAGACCCATGGGACATCACCAAGTGAGCCAATATATGCATTATGGAGAGTCCAGAAAGAGAAGAAAGAAAGAAAGGGGCAGAGAGAATATTTGAAGAAATAATGGCTAAAAAATTCCACAAATCTGATGAAAAACATGAATATAAACATCCAAGAAGATCAACAAACTTTAAGACAAACTGAGAGAGAACCATACAAAGACATGTTATAATCAAACTTTCAAAGGCTAAAGACAAAGGATCTCAAAAACAGCAAGAAACAATCACATGCAAGGGATTATCAATAAGATTATCAGCAGATTTCTCATTAGAAACTTTGGAGGCTAGAAGAAAATGGGCTAATATATTCAAAATGCTAAGAAAAACAAAAATAGGCAAATTTGACTTCATAAAAATTTAAATATTTTGTGAATCAAACAACCACAGTAAGAGAGTAAAAAGGCAGTTTGTAGAGTCAGAGTACATATTTACAGATCATAAATTAATATCTAGAATAATAGAAAACCCTTAAAACAACACCATTCAAAAATGGTCAATGGACCTGAGTGGATATTTCTCCAAAGATATACAAATAGCCAGTAAGTGCATGAAAAGATCTCAACATCACTAATTATTAAAGAAATTCAAATCAAACTGTAATGAGATATTATCTCTCACCCATTAGAATGTCAACTATTAAAAAAGGATAAAATAACAAATGTTGGTGAGGATATGAAGAAATAGGAATGCCTGTGTACTATTGGTGGGAGTATAAAATTATACAGCTGCTGTGGAAAACAGTATGACAGTTACTCAAAGAATTAAATGTAAATTGCCATACGATCCAGCAATTCTACTTCAAGGTATACATCCAAAACAATAGAAATCAAGGTCTCTAAGAGATATTTTTATGCCCATGTTCACTGGTGCAGTATTCACAATAACTAAAACATGAAAAGAACCCTAGTGTCCATTGGCAGATGAATGGATAAGAAACTGTAGTATATGCATACAATGAAATATAATTCAGTATTAAAAAGGAAGCTAATTCTGACACTTGTTACAACATGATGAACCTTGAACACATTATGCTAAGTGAATAAGCCAGTCACAAAATGACAAATACTGTACAATTCCATTCAGATGAGGTACTGAAGAGTAGACCAAACCATAAAGACAAAGTAGAATGGTGGTTGACAGGGGCTCAGTAGAGAGGGAAATTATAAGTTATTTTTTAATATATACCGAGTTTCAGTTTTATAAGATGAAAATAGTTTTGGAGCCAGATGGTGGTAACAGTAGCACAGCATTGTGGATGTATTTAATACCACTGAACTATGTACTTAAAAATGGTTAGGATAGTAAGTTTCATATTATATGTATTTTACCACAGTATAAAATTTCAAAAATATAAATAAGTTATAGAGTGAGAGAAAATATATACAAATCACATGCCAGAGGGAAGACTAGTATCTAGAATGTATAAACGGCTCCCAAAATTCAACATTAAAAAAGGAAAAGATACAATTAGAAAATGAGCAAAAGACATGCACAAACATTTTAATGATGACAAAATATAGATAGTAACCACATTAAAAAATATTTAAAATCACTAGCCATTATGAAATGCAAATAAAAACTACAATGAAATATCACTATACACCTATCAAATGGCTAAAATAAGAAATAGGAATAATCTCAAATGGTGAAGATATGGAGGAACTGGATTGCTTATACATTGCTGATGGCTATGTAAAATAACACAACCATGTGGAAAATTGTTTGGCAGTTCCTTTTAAAACTAAGAACTGTCTTATCATATGACTCAGCAATTGTACTCATCAGCATATTTCCCACAGAAATAAAAACTATGTTCATGTAGAAACCTGTAAATGAATACTCAGTAGTTTAATAACCCTGAACTGGAAACTACATAAGTGTCCTGCAATGGACAAGTTGTTAAAATGTGCTACATACATACCATGGACTGTAATTCAGTAATTAAAAGAAACGAACTATTGATATATGCAACAACTTGGATGAACCTCAAGGATATAATGTTGTATTAAAAAGCGAATCTCAATCAAATATATACTTTGTGATTCCGTGTATGTAGCATTTATAAAATAAAATGATTATGGAGATTAGTGGTTAGCAGGGATTAGGGACAGAAGAGATGAGGTGTGTGTGGCTAGAGAGGGGTGTGGTGGGATGTGAGATCCATATGGTAATAGTACAGTTAAATATCTTGATTGTGGTGGTGGTTCTTTGAAACTATATATGTGATAAAATTGCATAGAACTACACACACACACATACATATATAGACACATGCACAAATGCATGTGTAACTGGTGAAATCTGAGCAACCTGTATGTATTATACCAGTGTCAGTTTCTTGATTTTGCTATTATACCTGCAAAATGTTAACTTTGAAGGAGGTTAGGTGAAAATGTTATACATTTCTTTTGCAACTCTGTGGATCCATAATTATTTCAAAATAACAACTTTTTAAAATTCAGTGAGTTCACTTGTTTTAGTTTATTCTTTTAAATCATTTCTACCTTTTAATTTTATAGCGTTGACTTAAAACATATCTTATTTACCTCTTATGTATTTATTCTCCAAAACTATTGACACTCTATCTCTCTCTCTGTCTCTCTCTCTCTTTCTGTTTGCTTTTGCTCATGCCCTACCTTTTTTGGCCTCGTTCTGTCCTTTCAAGCCATAACGTTCATTAATTGAAGATTAATTAATTGATCTCTAGATTGCTTACATCGATAGTTTTCACATACTGGCCATTTGAAGAATTCTGGTACTTTTTCCATAAAATCAGGAGAAAAGAAGTTAAGCCTGCTTATGCCTTTATACCTGCTTATAGCTGCTGGAGGACATGGGGATTTCATTAAGCAATTTACTATTTTAAGAATAACTATTTTAAAAATAACTAATTGAATCCTATTAAACAATTATATAAGTAGTTGTTTAGGAAATAACTAGCTATTGAAACAAAGTCAAATCTGTAAATTTTCCTTTTTCTAACTGACGAGTTTTGTACATATGAGATCCACGTACCGACAAACTTTGCTCTTTATCATCTGTTACACAGAAGACTTCTGATGGAACAATCATTAAATGCATTGTCTAAATAAGATTTGAGGATTAACTATGGATTTGGGGTAGTTTCTCTGTATCTCAGTACTCTCTGGACAATTAAGAGCCTTTGTACTCACCATCTTCACGAGACATGTTTGTAACATACTTCCAGAATGCTAGGATGTCAAACAGATGTCCTTTGTTAATATATATGTCTTAAAAGGCATTCTATCTTTGTTCCCTGTTCCATTAAATTTGGTTGTTGAATGAGAGTAGGGATTATTTTCTTACTGCTCTTCTCACCTCTGCTTGGGACTTACAACAAGTCCACATTTTGCAGAAATTCAGAACTCCTAAATTCACTGATATTTGTACTTTGAGAATGGAGATGTTGCAATTCAAATAATAGGCAGTGACGAATCCATGGTTGACTGGAAATAAGCTTAAAATGGTCCCAGTAATAACCAAAGTTTAATTTAAAATTTATATAATATCACCATTTCTTACAACAAAAAAAGGAATCAGAGGCCATCAATTCCAAAGACAGTGAAACCAGAATGAATGAGAAATGGCAAATCAGGCTTAGCAGATCTGTCCTAGTTATTATTTAGACTGAAGTTTTTACAATAATTAAAGTCCCACACCATCCCACTCTACCTCCTGTAAGATGTATTCAACAATGTATCTTTTGATCTTAATTTGGTTAACTGCAACTTTCTGTCCACTTGTAAAGATTTCTGTGTGTCTATTCACACAGTATATGTGGGCAGATATAATTAGCACTAATGCTGAGAAAAACTAGAGATATAGAAAAAGTTTTAATCATTTGGTCACCATGTAGGTATTTACATAATTTAATCACACAAACTAATTAAATGTCAGGCCATTTGTAATACAGAAATCAAACTATGACCGTAGGTCATCAGACATAGCAATTAGATATGCATGCATAATCATGTTAGAATCATATTAAGAAAAAAAGCAACATAAAATTAGGTAATTTCTTTGTTCCTAATTGCTTTTTTATAGTTTTGAGTTGATTTATTAGCACCACAAAGAGTTGCACAAATGTATATTAGTGTGAGTATCTTTGTGTGTTTTAATAGGATTTATTATATGTCATGTCACAATTTTCAAATGGATTTTTGGTGTTTGACAGAGAAGTAGTTAAAAAATTAATGAGAAGAATAAACAAATAGAATATTTTAACCTTATGCTGAACATATTGTTATTCCATTCTGCTATAGCTTAAGAGAGCCAGGAAATTTAATTTTCAGTATATTACTCAGATTTGAGCCAAAAATAAGAAGGGGGCATCTCAGTAGATAATAATGCAAAACTTGTTCCATTAATTTTAATTTTCAAAAGTAACTTTAAATAAAAAATACATTTGCATCAAATCCTTTTTCAGTCAACAGTAGATATAAACATAATTAATATTAATAAATAAGCAAAAATATTTGTTTTGTAAGACCAAGCAAACATATCACAGTAATTTATTAATATTGATAATTTGTTCTACGCAAATTTAAGATGCAACTTATGACAATTGCTTCTTATATTCCTCATAAAATATAAAGAGATACAATGCTTTTTATTTTTAAAACAAAACACTTCTTAGAGTTTACTTTGGTTCTTGAAATCCTAGACATTTTGCATTTGCTTCCAGTTTAATAATGAAAACAGCCAAAGGTAATGGAACTCTCAAGGAGACAGCTGACTTCAATAAGCTGGTCAAGTTCTGCAACAATAGGAGACTGTTATTAAACTGGTTTTGAGGGACAAGATTGACACCTTCATTTTAAGCTGCCCACATTAAGAGTGAACATCTATTATGGGAAATAGATTCAAGTGGCAGGTATTATGTAGCCAAACCTGCATTAGAATAAAATGTTAACAAATACTAAAACATGTTTTAAAATGACAATATTTAAAATAGTTTATACCTATGCATGGATAGATGGTGCAATGTAATGGATGGAAAAGAATTTCTAGAAGTAGATCCAAATATTTGTGAGAATTTTATATATATTAAGGTGAGTTTTTAGGTCACTGGTAAATACACTTTTAAATAATTTTTTGATGAAATTTACTAAACATCTAGATAAATAATAAAGCTGTATATCTTCTTAAAATCTTATGTTAAAATAATTTTAAAATTAAGGAAAGCATCTTATGTATAAATTAAGCTATAAAATTATAGAATAAAAATTAAATTGTTGTAACATAGGTGAAGTCTTTCTAAGAAAGATGCAAAGTCAAGAAGCCAGGAAACAAAAACAGAATAAATTTACTAGAATTAATGTGTGTGTGTATGTGTGTGTATTTGACATTACCAACTTGTAATGATTTGGTTTCTTGTTTCCAAAAGTCTTTCGCCTTTGAAATGAGGGCTATGGAATGCCATCTTCCTGACTGAGTTCTGCCATCACCTCTGGGACTAATCCTATAATAATTCACGCCTCTGTTCCTCTAGTCCAAGCAAGGCTTACTTTTGGTTCCATGTTGAATTTGTTCGCTGGTTTCAAAAAAGGTTGGGTTCTGGATTTTATAATCAACCCCTGTTCTTTTTCTTTTTTCCAGTGCTCCTCCAACCCCAGGAGAATGTTGAGGGTCTCTCTTCATGTTCAGAGGTGAAGCATAGCCCCAGGTGTTTCCTACAAACGTTTAGGGAAGTGTTTTTAAACACAGGCTGTTCTTTAAATATCGTAAACTGAGTAGAGAATGAAAGTAGTCACTAGCCCTTGTAAAAATGGTAAAGAAACACAAAGCATGTTTGCTGGAGACGACCTTGAAAAAATTGTTGCTCTGCCTTCAGAATTCCTATGCAGAGGTGGATCAAGATTTTGTGGGGACTGAAGCTAAACTATATGAAGGGCCCTGTTTCAGAAAAATACTTTAAGATTACATATACGAAATTAGTTACAGGAGTAAATATTTATTTACAGGGTCATGTTCAAGTGATAAATCCTGAAGTTTAAACTTCATTACCTTCATGATAAATCCACCTGTTCCCATGGTAATTATTATCTGATTTATTGTACACTTTTTATCCTGATACTTAAGCATACCCTGCCTAATTTTGTTATTTTACTCTCCATATATAGACTTTAAGTTCCAGGAGCTTATTTTTCAAAAGTTACTCTCCTCTACTATATCTTTCTCTTCTCTGTCTCCTGCCCATCTGTGCTCATCCAGTATCATATATCTGGGGCTTAGAGTGGGTGTTCATAACATAGTTGTTGAGTGACTTTTTGAATAAACAATGAATGAATAACCACTTCTGCTAAAATGAACACTTGTCCTTTAAAATAGGTAGATAGGAAATAACTAGGCTTTAAGGTGATGGATATACCAATTATACTGACATTGTTTACAAATTATAGGAATACATTATCACATGTACCCCCAAAATTTGTACCTCTATTATATATTAGTAAAAAATTACTAGGCCAAGCATTCTCATAAGATGTTTTAAATCTAATTTACTAATTGGATATGATCAAATCCTTGAGACTAGGTGACATCAAGCCAATGGTTTATTAATGTAAGAAATTGTTACTCTTTTTCAAAATAGGTTTGTTAGTCCTTAATACAATCAACCAATGCTGATGATCTCCTGGGGACAATTGGATTAAATTCAGCAAATGACCCCTCCACAAAAAAAACAGCTCACCTCCCCAGTCCAAGAAAATGCTAGGCTCATATCATTATCTTTGTTTGCCATCACTTTGATAATCATGTTGTCATTGCTGAACAATTTTCACACCATCAGTGTGTCTTAGATGTGGATATGGGTGCACTTCTCTAGTTTTCTTCATCTTTCCTAGCCTTCTTCCTTATTAAAAAATTACCCATGTGGAAAATTAGAAAGCAAAACTAACTATAAAATTACAACTCACAAGCATTCCAATGGTTTGCAATTTTCATAACTATTAACAATGTGCTCCCTATGGACTGCGGCATAGATGAGATAGGCTGTTGGTTATGCAGGAGCTCCAACTCAGTCTTTCCCTCCCACTCAGGAAGACATAATAAAAGCAAGCAAAGGAAAATAACATTGGGACAACCTTGGATTAATCCTATTATTTTTTTTTAACTAAAAATGATTACCAGCTTTTTTTTCCTGATAGTAAAACAAATTATTTCGAATACCAGGATGCATTCTTTCACAGATTCAGGAAAATGCAAATTTGGAATTGCAACTTCTTTGCCATAAGCATGTTGGCATTTATTATTTTTATTATCACTGCCCTACTAAATTTCATTAGCATTTAAGACAACACAAATTAAGGGAATGAGTATGAAAATACTGCAAAAGTGAACAGTGACCTCATGTTGATATGCATTCAGTTGCACAATTGGAGCACAAATACATTACTAGCAAGTTTCAAGGGATTCTGTTAAGGGCTCCAACTTCTGCTACCAACTTATAGATAATGGCCAGGTTGATCTAAACTGTTCAATCTAAATCAATTTAGCCCCAGTCCCAAGACCTTACTTGCCTGATTTTTGATTGGAGATACAGTGATTAAATGCTGTTTATTGGCCAAGAAAGGAATAAAAATGTGTTGATGTATATCACTTTCTGTCTTATGATTGTAATTGCTATACATAGACTGAGATTGAGCAGAGGTCAAAGTAAATTCGAGTGAAGAAAAAATTAGTCATTAGAGGGAGATCTAACATGAATTTAGAATGAGGTTCATGCAGTGATGAGACGATGGAGTGTAGTATGGGCATTCAGAGCATGGACTATGGAGCCAGACCACATGGGTATGAATCCTGACACTACTGATCACTTGCTGTATGATTCTGGCATAAGCTTTTTTCTTTCTTTTTCTAATCTTGATTTCTTTAAGCCTCACTTTCCCTACCGTAAAATGATAGTCATTGACTCTTTATGTCCTTCAGTGGTGAAGCTGTTTCCAGGTTCTGGCTATTATGAATAAAGCTGACAGGAGCATTCATATACAGGTTTTTGTGTGACCATAAGTCTTCACTTCTTCTGGGGGAAAAAAAAAAGGCCGAGGTTTGCAGTTGCTTAGTCATGTGGTTGTTAAAAAATTTACTTTTTGTAAAGAAACTGAAAAAGTTTATCAGAGTGGCTGTACTATTTTACATTCTCATCAGTAACATATGAGTGATCCAGTTTCTCCCCATTCTCACCTTCATTTGGTGTTACCACCATTTTTTATTTTAGCTGTTCTAATAGGTAGTAATATCTCACTGTAATTTATGTTTTCATCATTTTCATTTCCCCAGTGACTAATGATACTGAACTTTTTTTTTCCTTTTTCTTTAAGATAGGTTCTCACTTTGTGATCCAGGCTAGAGTGCAGTGGCATGATCACAGCTCAGTACAGCCTTGACCTCAAGGGATAATCCCACATCAGCCACACCCCAAGCAGCTGGGACTATAGGCATGCACCATCATGCCCTGCTAATTTTTAATTTTTTTGTAGAGATGGTGTCTTGCTATGTTGCCCAGGCTTATATCAAACTCCTTGGCTCAAGCAGTCCTCCCACACTAGCTTCTCAAATTGTTGAGATTACAGGCATGAGCCACTGTGCCTGGCTTGTACATTTTTCACGTGCTTATCCTGGATATCCTCTTTGGTAAAATGTCTGTTCCTGTCTTACCCATTTTCTAATTGGCTTTTTTGGTTTTTATACTTTTGGGTTTTGGGAGTCTTTTTTATAGTAATAGTCTTTTGTGGAATCTATGGCTTACAAATATTTTCTCCTACTCTGTAGCTTGTCTTCTCATCTTATTGGAAGAATTTTGCAGAGCACATCTTAAATTTTGATAAAGTCCAATTTATCAACTTTTTTCATGTATTTGGTATCATCTAAAAACTGTTTAGAACCTGAGGATTTTATCCTTTTTACCTGGAAATGTTATAGTTTTATATTTTATATTTAAGTTTGTGACCCATATAGAGTTAATTTTTGTATAAGGTGTGAGGTTTAGGTTGGGTTTATTTTTTCTTTTGTCAGTAATGTCCATTTGTTGTATCAGTGTTTCTTGAGAAGACTATTTTTTCTCTATTGACTCTCTTAAGTACCTTTGTCAAAAATAAGTTGGGTATATTTACATAGTATTATTTCTGAGTATTCTATTCCATCCATCTATGTGTCTTTCCCTCTGCCAATATCGTACAGCCTTGATTACTGTAACTATATAATTTTGAAGTCAAGTAGAGTGATTCCTCCCAATTTACCTTTATTTATCAAAATGGTCTTAGCTATTCTAGTTCTTTTGCCTTTCCATATAAATTTTTGAAAACTGTTCCCCTTTGTAAAAGTCTTGTTGAGATATTGATAGGAATTTCAATATACTTATATATGAAATTGAGAATAATTGATATGTTTACTATGTTGAATCTTCCTATCCACAAGTGTCTCTCCATTTATTTAGGTTAAATTTAAAAAATAATAATAAGCAAGGTGTAGTTTTAGCATGCAAGCACTGCGCATGTTTTGGTAGACTGACTTTTTTATTTTTTAAAGTATTTGTAAATGATACGCATTTTTAGGTTCTGTGTGTATCCTTTCGTTGCTAATATATAGAAATACAATTGATTTGTGTTATGTCAGTCTTATAGCCTGAAACCTTGTTAAACATATTTATTAATTCTAGAAGCTTTTATTTTAAGATTCCCTGGGATTTTTTTTTTTCTTTTGAGATGGAGTCTCACATGGTTGCCCAGGCTGGAGTGCAACGGTGAGATCTCGGCTCACTGTAACCTCCGCCTCCCAGGTTCAAGCAATTCTCCTGCCTCAGCCTCCCAAGTATCTGGGACTACAGGTGCACAACACCACTCCCAGCGAATTTTTGTAGTTTTAGTAGAGACAGGGTTTCGCCATGTTGGCCAAGCTGGTTTTGAACTCCTGACCTCAAGTGATCTGCCTGCCTCGGCCTCCCATAAGTGCTGGGATTACAGGCGTGAGCCACCACGCCTGGCCTGGGATTTTCTATGTAAACAATCAACTAATATACAAATAAGGATAGTTTTATTTTTTCACTTCTGATCTACATGATTTATTTTTCTGCCTTATTATACTAGGATAACTTTTAGTACTATGTTTAATGAGTCATGAGAGTAATATTCTTGCCTAACTCCTGATCTTACAGAGAACTACTGTCAACATTAAGTATGATGTTAACTATAGGTTTTTTGTAGATGGCTGTTATGTAGTTGAGAAAGTCCTTCTTTTCTCATTTTTTTCTGAGTTTCAACCATAAATGTGTATTGAATTTTATCAAAAGCTTTTCCTGCATTGATTTGATCATGTGATTTCTCCCCCTGTTTTTTCTTGTTTACATGGTGGATTACCTTAATTGGATTTCAAACATTAAGTCAGCTTTTCATTCCTATTATAAAGCCCAATTGTTCATTTTGTATAATTCTTTTTCGATATTGCTGAATTTTATTTCCTAATATTAAGGATTTTTGCTTCTATACTAATGAAGGATATTGCTCCATGGTCTTTGTTATTTTTCTTTTATGTTTTAGTACTCTTTTCATCTCGTTTCCATGTCAGGATAATATAGGCTCATAAAACCAATTGAGAAATGTTTTCGTCTTCTGTTTTACAAAAAAGATTGTGCAGAATTGTTGTTAACTCTTCTTTAAAAATTTAGTAGAATCCTCCATTGAAACTATCTGGGCCTAAAGATTTTTGTGGGGAGAGAGGTGAATATTTTCTAAATTATGACTTTATTTTTTCTTAATAGATATAGGAGTATTCAAATTGTCTGTTTCATATTGGTTTAGTGGTAGTAGTTTGTACTTTTTTTCTTTTAGGAATTAGTTCATCTGAAGTCTTAAATACATGTAAGTAGAGTTGTTATAGCATTTCTTTTTTGTCTTTTTGATGTATCTAGGGTCTGTAATGTTCTTCACTGTTTGATTCTGGATGTTGGTGTCTTCTCTTTTTTCATTGTCTGTCTTGTTAGAGGTTTGTCAATTTTATATTATAATTTCAAAGAACCAACTTTTTGTGTCATTGACTTTTCTTTGTCATCATTCTGTTTTCAATTTTATTGATTTCTGCTCTTAAATTTATTATGTTCTTCCTCTCTTTGTTTTGGATTTATTTTGCCTTTTCTAGGTCTTGAGATGGGAACCCAGATTATTCATTTGAGACATTTTCACTTTTCTAATGTGTGAACTTATGCTATAAATTTATTTTTCCCCAGTATTTCAGCTGTGTCCTACAAATATTGTTATGTTGTATTTTCATTTTTTTCCAGCTCAATGTATTTTTTTAAATTTACCTTGAGACTTCTTTGATATATGAATTATTTAAAAGTGTGTTACTTAGCTTTCCAATGTTTGGAGATTTTCTTATCTTTCTGTTACTGATTTCTAGTTTGGTTCCATGGTAGTCAGAAAATATAATCTATGTTATCTTAATTCTTTTAAATATGTTGAGGTTTATTTTATGTCCCTGGATATAGTTATGTTGATATATGTTCTATAGAAACTTGAAAATCTTTCATACAGATGTGATTAGATCCTGCTTATTGATCGTGTTGTTGAGTTTTTCTATATCCTTACTGATTTTTCTAGTTCTATTATTTTTTGATAGAGCAATGTTGAGACTCTAACTATATGTAGATGTGTCCAATTTTAGTTCTATCACTTTTGCTTCACATATTTTGCAGCTCCTTTGTTTGGTGAATACACATTTAAGATTGCTATGTCTTCTTGATGGATTGACCCTTTACAATTACATAGTGTCCCTCTATGTCTCTGGTAATTTTCTTTGCTCTGAAGTCTAATTCATCTGATATTAAAATAGTTACATCTGCTTCCTTTGATTAATGTTTACGTGATGTGGTCTTTTTTATCCTTTTACTTTCAACCTTTCTATATTGTTATATTTGAAATGAAATTCTTATACACAGCATATAGCTGAGTCATGTTTTTGAATCCATTTTGCAATTTCTGTATTTTAATCAGTGTATCCTTACTTTTTGTGGGCTACTTTAACATACACTTAGAATGCATTTTTTATTTGTCTATAGTGTTTTTGAGTGCATTGCTTTGTATTTTTTTATGTATTATACATACATACATAACTGGTCTACTGGTATCAACATTTTACCAACTTGAAGTGTAAAAACCTTACCTGACTTTATGCCTCTTTACGTCCCCCAGTTTCTTAGATAATTTTCTTTTTTCCCACATTCCTGTAAAACTACATCAGACAGTGTTATAATTTGCACTTCAGCCATCGAACGTAATTTAGAAAACTCAAGAAGAAATATATATTTTATTTACTCATATTTTCGCTGTGTACATTCTTTTTTCCTTTCTAATATTCTAGATTTTTTTTATTCTTCCTTCATTCCCTATCTTTTTCAAAAACTCAATTAGCCATTCTCTTAGGGTAAGTCTGCTGATGATAAATTAAGTTTACCTTCATCTGAGAATTTCTGAAGGACATTATTACTGTGTGTAGAATTCTGGGTTTACAGTCCTTTACTTTAAGTACTTGAAAAATATTATGCTACATCCTTTAGGTTTATATGATTCCTGATAAGAAATTCACTGTCATTCTAGATTTATTTATATATTTTGCTACATATAACATGTTGTTTCTTTCAAGATTTAGTCTTTGTTTTCATTTTTCAAATTTTTTACTATAATGTGTCTTGGCATGGATTTTACTGAATCGATTCTGCTTAGGGTAAGCTCAGCTTCTTCAATCTGCATGTTTATGTTTTTTTCCCAAATTTAGTAAGTTTTAAGCCATTATTTCTTTGAGCAAATTTTTAGCTCCACCATCTTTCTTTTTTGTTTCAATACTTGAATGACATGATTGTTAAACCTATTTTTTATAGTTCCACGGGTCCTGTGGCTCTATTCATGTTTTTTCAGTTTATTTTGTCTGTGCTCTTCAAATTAAATAATTTTTGTTTTTCAATTTTTAAATTTACTTTTCCCTCTGATTCTTTTGCTGAGCCCATCCATTGAGATTTTAATTTCTATTATTGCACTTTTCAATTTTAATATTTACCTTTGGTTCTTTTGTATATCCTCTATTTCTTAGGGGAATTAAAAAAATTGTTTCAGGGGTGTTCATAATTGCTTACCAAATCAGTTTTATGATGATGGGTTTAAAATCTTTTTCAAGGCCAGCATGCTGGTCACATCTGCAATCCCAGCACTTTGGGAGGCCAAGGAAGGTGAATCGCTTGAGTTCAGGAGTTTGTGTCCATCCTGGGCAACATGGTGAAACTTGTGATATGGTTTGGCTGTGTCCTCACCCAAATCTCATCTTGAATTGTATCTCCCATAATTCCCACATGTCATGGCAGGGACCCAGTGGGAGGTAATTCGATCATGGAGGCAGGTCTTGCCCATGCTATTCTCATGGTAGTGAATAAATCTCAAGATATCTGATGGTTTTATAGAGGAGAGTTCCCCTGCACATGGTCTCTTGCCTGCCATCATATAAGATGTGACTTTGCTTCTCATTCACCTTTAGCCATGATTGTGAGGGCTCTTCAGCCATGAGGAACTGTGGGTCAGTTAAACTTCTCTTCTTTGTAAATTACCCAGTCTTGGATACATCTTTGTTAGCAGCATGAGAACTGACTAATACAGTAAATTGGTACCAGGAGTAGGGTGCTGCTGTAAAGATACCCAAACATGTAGCCGTGACTTTGGAACTCGGTAACAGGCAGAGACTGGTTCAGTTTGGAGGGCTAAGAAGAAGACAGGAAGATGTGGGAAAGTTTGGAAGTTCCTAGAGACTTCTTGAATGTCTTTGACTAAAATGCTGATGGTGATATGGATAATGAAGTCCAGGCTGAGGGGGCCTCAGATGGAGATGAGGAAATGTTGGAAACTGGAGCAAAGGTGAGTTTTGAAATGCTTTAGCAAAGAGACTGGTGGGATTTTGTCCCTGCCTTAGAGATTTATGGAATTTGAACTTGAGAGAGATGATTTAGGGCATCTGGCGGAAGAAATTTGTAAACAGCAAAGTGTTCAGGAGGTGACTTGGTACAGTTAAAAGTATTCAGTTTTATATAGTCACAAATATATGGTTTGGAATTAGAACTTATGTTTAAAGGGGAAGCAGAGCATAAAAGTTTGGAAAATTTACAGCCTGATGATGCAATAGAAAAGAAAAACCCGTTTTCTGAAAAGAAATTAAAATCAGCTGCTGAAATTTGCATATGCAACGAGCCAAATGTTGATTACCAAGACAATGGAGAAAGTGTCTCCAGGGCATGTCAGAGTTTTTCACGGCAGCCCCTCCTATCAAAGGCCTGGTGGCCTAGGAGGAAAAAATGGTTTTGTGGGCCTGGCCCAGGGCCTTGCTGCTTCATACAGTCTCGGGACTTGGTGCACTGCATCCCAGCTGTGGCTAAAAGGGGCCAATGTACAGCTCAGGCCGTTACTTCAGAGGGTGCAAGCCCTAAGCCTTGTTGGCTTACATGTGGCATTGGGCCTGTGGGTACACAAAAGTCAAGAATTGAGATTTGGGAACCTCTGCCTAGATTTCAGAGGATGTGTGGAAATGCCTGGATGTCCAGGGAGAGATGTGCTGCAGGATCAGAGCCCTCATGGAGAATCTCTGCTAGGGCAGTGCAGAAGGGAAATGTGGGGTGGAAGTAACCACAAAGAGTCCCTACTGGGGCACTGCCTAGTGGTGCTGTGAGAAGAGGGCCATCATCCTCCAGACCCCGGAATGGTAGATCAATCAACAGTTTGAACTGTGCACTTGGAAAAGCAGCAAACACTCAACACCACCCTGTGAAAGCAGCCAGGAGGGGGGCTTTACTCTTCAAAGTCACAGGGGTGGAGCTACCCAAGGCCGTGGGAGCCCAACTCTTGTATCAGCATAAGCTGGATGTGAGACATGGAGTCAAAGGAGTCATTTTGGAGCTTAAAGAGTTGACTGCCCTGCTGGGTTTTAGACTTGCATGGGGCCTATAGCTCCTTTATTGTGAACAATTTCTCCCATTTGAAATGGGTGTATTTACCTGTACCCCTATTGTATCTAGGAGGTAACTAACTTGCTTTTGACTTCATAGCCTCATAGGTGGAAGGTAATTGCCTTGCATCAGATGAAACTTTGGACTGTAGACTTTTGAGTTAATGCTGAAATGAGTTAAGACTTTGGGAGACTGTTGGGAAGGCATGGTTGGTTTTTAAATGTGAGGACATATGATTTGGGAGGGGCCAGGGGTGGAATTATATGGTTTGGCTATGTCCCCACCCAAATCTCATCTTGAATTATGCTCCCATAATTCCAATGTGTTGTGGGAGGGACCCAGTGGAAGGTAATTGAATTATTGATAAAGCCATCACAGGGGAACCAAGGAAGTTCCCCTGTACATGCTCTCTTGCTTGCTGTCACATAAGATGTGACTTTGCTCCTCATATACCTTCAGCTATGATTGTGAGGCCTCCCCAGCCATGTGGAACTGTAGGTCAATTAAACCTCTTTCCTTTATAAATTACCCAGTCTTGGGTATGTCTTTATTGGCAGCATGAGAACAGACTAATATGCCCTGTTTCTCCACGTAACAAAATACAAAAATTAGCCCAGCATTTTGTGTTATGCACCTGTAGTCTCAGCTACTCAGGAGGCTGAGGTGGTAGGATTGCTTGAGCTTGGAAAGGTTGAGGTTGTAGGGAGCCGTGATCATGCCACTGCACTCCAGCCTGGGTGACAGAGCACGATGCTGTCTCAATAAAATAAAATATTTGTCAGATAATTATCACATCTCTGTCATCTCAGTATCAGTGTTTACTGATTATCTTTTTTCATTAGAGCTATGGTTTTCGAGACTTTTGGTATGACATGATTTTGAATTGAAACTTGAGTATTTTGTATATTTTGTTTGAGACTCTGGATCCTATTTATACCTTTTGTTTAACTGGTTTCCTCTGATACTCCTCTGGTCAGGGCAAGGAAGCACTGCCTCATTACTGACCAGTTGGGCTAAAAATCCAGGATCCTCATTCAGACCCTGTTTATACCCTGAGAGAGGAGGAGCTCCTTATTACTGCTGGATGAGAATGGGACTTCCAGCTCCTCATGAGGCTTCTCTGGTACCACCCTGGCTGTGAGGGATAGAAGTCCCTCATTATTGCTTCCCTGTGGCCTTCACTGACACCATAGTCAGAGAAGGATAACCTTGTTAACCCTGGGTGGTTGTAAAAGCTGACTCTACTTGGCCTCCTCTGACACTCTCCCACAGAAAGCTGGGGCACCTTTTTACAGCTGGTGGGGATAAAAATCCATGATCCGCAGATAGTCTTCACTGATACCATGGACTAGAATGAGTCCCAGCTTTCTACTCAGCCTTCACTGACCACTCCAGGAAGGCATCCAGGTGCTTCATTACAGCTTGGCAAGGGTGAAAGCTCAGGTCCCCTGCTCCGTCTTTGCTGATATTAGTGGTTGACAGACCCACAGTTCTCCCTGTGGGGATTGTTTGGTGTAGAGCAGTTATTATCTAAAATCCTTCGTCTTGCTAGACTATCCCAGTTCTCTGGATATAGACAGTAGGCTGTTGGGGGAGGCTCTCTGGGTCCATTGTGGTTTCTGAGTTGCTGGCTTCTTCGGCACCAAGTATGGGATGGATGAAACAGAAAGTAAACCTAGGGAACCTACCACAGGGTCATTTCTTAGGTCCTGAGGTCCCTGGTTGGGTTTTCCTTTTTCCCTCCATTTTTCAGAGTCTTATTATGTTAGTTTTATGTATAATATTATGGTTTTGGGTTGCACATAGCAGAAAGAAAGAGAAAACATACATTGATCTATTTTCCCAGAAGTCCACATTATTAATTTTTCTTGAACATTTAGAACTTCCCTCATGAAGGAACATAACAGATTTTTTTTATCAGATTCACTATTACTCCTTTCTTCTTCTCTCCACTCACATGAAAGATGGTGCTGATTTGCGTCATTTTTTTTATCATGTTCATTTCTGATAGTTGTGATAAAGTATAAAAAGAAGCTGTTCAAAATGTTTCCAATTGGATTGTCTCCTATAATTTAAATTAAGAAGTGCTTTACAATACTCTTAAGTTTCAATTAGTTTGCTGAATCTACATGTTGTTAATTGATACAGAAAAGAAATCAGAAATACTGGGACAATTTTGAGAAGAAACGCAAAACACAGCTTGAGTCCTAAATACTGGTGTAAGTTCAATTGGTTCTGTCATCATGCACAATGAACAAGCTTGTACTAAATAAATGAAACCTATAATATGCATATCAGTGCCCTGGAAAAAGTGTTTTGAAATGAAACTTGCTTTAAAGATATTGAAAATGAGATATCACCTGTTCATATGATGGTATTTCACTTTCTCTTACTGAATAATTAAAATAATATAACAGTGCGATGCTACTCAAATTGTGGTCCATAGACCACAGCATCAGTATCACCAGAGAACTTGTTACAAATGCAAATTTTGAGGCTTTACCCTCGACTGAATGTATCAAAATTTCTGGAGATGGGGCCCAAAAGTCTGTGTTTTTAACCATTTCCAGGATCTACAGGTGATTCTTATATGCACCTTTGGCAAGGTGAGTAGGCGTTCTTTGTGCTTTAGTACCTCATTGCACATTCAAGCTCTACCACTTCTAAGCTGTGTCAACTTTATTGTCTAGTTGCCTCAGTTTCCTTATCTATAAAAAGGGTTAATTAATAGGATATACCTCTGAAAATTATTTTAAATATTAAATAAAGGTAATAGTGCCTAATACCTACTTAACTCTCGTAAATATTAGCTATTCTTCTTTAAAATGTATACTGTGATTACAATAGCTAAAATTGAGACCTTTAATTGATTTATTTTCCTCTTTTGTATTTCCACTTTCACTTGTACACTTTAAGTCAGTTGCTAAGACAGAATTTCTTTCCAGCCATGCGTACATGAAGCTATTGTATAGTAAGAACTTTATATTTTCTGGTAGGAGAGATTTCTGTATACAAGACAGATATGCGTGAGGGCATGTATGCATGTGTAAGCCAGTTGGCTTCCACTATATTTGTAGAGGGCAATCTAGGGAATCCCAGCAAGGCAAAACACTGAGATTGTCTCATTATCACTCTCTTGTTTCTGTGGTTCCTATGACATGTCCATCCTCCATATACTGCTGCCCAGTTAATAGTTCTAGCATATTACATACACAAAATCCATCCTTCTTCCTTACCTCCTTTGTTCCTTCCAGAGTTGCTGACCTTCATGGCTACCTGGCTACGTATTAAAAAAATTAAATCTTTGTAAGTTAGGCCCCTTAAAATCTGTTCCCTTCTAACTTCCTGAAACCCACTCTACTACTTCACTGTAATAGTGTTCCGTTTGACACAGTCCAGTCTACAAGCCTTGGAACTTGCTATGTGTATTCCTATCTTACCCTCTTATCACTTCCTGCAACATGGATTTGTTGGAAGGGCAGATTTGACCCATGGTTTTTACTTGGGTTTTGATATTTACTTTTATATAAATATATCATATCTCATCATCAGTTTATCCGTTATTTTTAGGTTAGAGACAAGGTTGTGTCTTTCGTCTTTTTATATATTCAGCCTTTGGTTGTTGATGTCTCTCAGAAAACAATTTCAAAACTATTAAATTTTTTTTTTTTTTTTTTTTTTTTTGAGACAGAGTCTCGCTCTGTCACCCAGGCTGGAGTGCAGTGGCACAATCTCAGCTCACTGCAAGCTCAGCCTTCCGGGTTCACGCCATTCTCCTGCCTCAGCCTCCCGAGTAGCTGGGACTACAGGCACTGGCCAACACGCCCGGCTAATTTTTTGTATTTTTAGTAGAGACGGGGTTTCACCGTGTTAGCCAAGATGGTCTCGATCTCCTGGCCTCGTGATCCGCCTGCCTCGGCCTCCCAAAGTGCTGGGATTACAGGCTTGAGCCACCGCGCCCGGCCAAAACTATTAAAATCTTGATAGTGCTTTTCATTTCATGAATTATATTTATGAGCACTTTAGTCATAATAACATGAGTTGAGTTCTTCCTTTATGGGAGACACTGTGCTTTATATAATCTGACTCTTTTAACAATTCCATAAGGTAGGGGCTATTAGCCCCATTTTTCAGAGGATGAAACTTTCCAAGGTCACACTGATAACACATGGTGGTGAGTGGCTTGGAACTCAGGCAGTCTGACTCCTATCACTCTCTTTTTCAGCCACTTTTTTTTCCACTACCTCCCTCTTAATGTCACCCAAGTGGACACAATTCAAAGACGTTAAGTAAAAATTTTCCTGGGGTAACTACTTAGGTTCTCTGACTTTAAATTCTGTATTTTTTCCATTATACCAAAGGACCAGGACCACTGTATAAGCAAGTGCTTACTAATGAAAATAAAGACTTGGGAAGACTTTCTATAGATTATGTTTTTACCATCTCTGACTTCTGAGATTTCCTCACAGTGATGTGAATTGCCTGTTGAATGTGTTAGGAAAAGAAAGATACAGAGAGGAGAGGGAGGAAAAAGTGGAGGGAGGGAGAGAGACATAAATTGAAGCAGGTAGAAAGTATATTTCACTAAGAGATTAGATGTTTGTGATTTGCTGTGTGCTACTCATGTTTTCTACCTATTTTACTACTTGAAATATAAATATCCTCATATTTGTTGCCAGCTTTTAATCATCAATGAAAATCTACCTGAAAAAGTTTTATAACAGATTTTTCCCTTCTTATTACATAGAGGAATAAGAAGAAAACAAACATCGGCAAAAACAAAAAGCCACACCTGTGGTCTTCGCAATTAGTGACCACTAAATCTGACTTCAAATTTAATTAAAGTCATGGGACCACAATTAGAAGGAAAAGTCTGTAGATATCCAGGGAGTAACAAAACATTAACAGTAAGTAACATACTTTATAAAGAACAAATTGGGCTAGACAGGTTTGGTCACACTTTTCCAGTTGAATCACTGAGATAGTGTATGAAGAGAGAGAAGTAGATATATTTGGCCTCTGAGCTCGGAACACACGGCTATGCCCAAGGAGGAGGAAGTTGAGGTAAAAAATCCAAATCAGCAATGCAAATTATTAGTCTGTTCCTTGAACATGGAGGAGGAATCAAGAAGTAATGAATCAGAACTGCGTGTAATTGGAGGGGTGCAAGGCAATACGTTGTTACTCTATAGCTGAATCCTATCAATATATTTGCCAGAACTCCAGCTCTATTCCAGTCTGTATTGAAAACTCAAAGTTAGCTCATAATCCACTGCTCCTTCTACATCCCAGGTGGTTTTTTGGCCTAGCTCTCATCAAATCTAGGTGCCTGTTGCCTGTACTTTGACTGCTGTATTGCAGCAGCTATCACTTTAATTTGTGCTTTTCCAAACTCTGGGATACTTTCTCATGTGCTGGGAGTTTTATGCCAGGTATTAGATTTTGAGCCAAGTGGATATTTCGGTTTTCTTCTTAGGAGCTAAAAACGTTTTTCTGTGTCCTTTCTTATTCTATGGAATTGTCTCTCAGAGTGTTGAACTGTGGGACTATCTATGTGCAAGTCTGTTTTCCATTTCATGATTTTGTTTTATTCTTTTTTTCTTGACAGTCCTCCTGGATAGAGGAGGTTTGGTAGACCACTTGTCCGCCTGTTATGCAAATAGTCAGCACATTGTCTTACAAAGGAACTGATCTTCCCCTCCATTTATAGTTAGATACTTTATTGTAAGGCAGAATGCTGTAATTCAGCATTTTCTTTCCTTTGAAAACTTTTGCTATCTATGAGACAAAGAATTGTGAAGAGTCAAAGATTCAACACCGTGTTCTAGAGCAGGCTATTTCAAAATAAGACCCATCTTGGAAGTCATAAATTCTATTGCTTGATTAACTGTGTGTTTTTGATTAACTGTGTGTTTTTCCAAAATGACTTTAGCAACATAAACTTTCCTTTTTAATTTTTTTTGAGGTGGAGCTTGCAGTGAGCCAAGATCGTGCCACTGCACTCCAGCTTGGGCAACAGAGCGAGACTCTTATCTCAGAAAAAAAAAAAAAGAAAAGAAAAATTGGTATTTTTCCACATATGCAAAAAGATTTATCCAGTGATAGTTAAGAACATTGTGATAGGAAAAACAAATTTAAATTATTGGCTATTCTTCACTGCTGTAGCCCATCTTCCTCTAAATCTAATCCTACCTCTTCAACCCTGAGATACCGTTATTTATGTTTGTATTTGCCTATGGACACTGTTTAAAATGTTTGCCCTCCTCTCTAAGCAATTTAGTCTATGAAATTGAGGACAAGCCCATGCCGTGGTTTGTTTGTTTATTTGTTTTTGCTGTTGTCACTGGGATTTCCTTGTTCACATACATGCGTAAAAAAGTATTTTCTCTGATGTTAATAAATTGAGAAAATGAGATTTTAATTTTTTCTTTTCTTCAATAGTTTCTCCTGTTAACTAACTGAATAAATGGAGAAAGTGACAAAGATCTTACATTTGTTGATTATCAGCTATGTACCAAGAGTTGTTCTAGGTATTTACTTGCAACTTCTTTTCATTCATTTAATCTTTTCAATAAAGCTACAAGCTACCTCTACAGATGAGAAAATAGGTATTAGAGAGTTCAACTTACTAGCCCAAGATTGCAGAGCCAGTAAGAGACAGAGCAAAGTTGATATGAAAGGGCTGTCCATCTCCTAGTGGAAAGTGTGCTCTTGGCCAACATTTCCAGAATGGGTACAGATAGTACTCCTGCTTGACTACCCAGGTTCCTTCTTTTATAAGCATTACCCTACTACTCTTTCCCATTTTTACTGTCCACTCTCCTGCATCTGCCTAGCACATTTATTGATGACTTAAAAAATTAAATGTATTTTATGAAGAAAAACTTAAATATAGAAAAGCACACAGTTAAGTGTATATCTTGATGTGTTGTCACATAGTGAGCATACCCATATCAAGTCACAGTCTAGATCAAGAACTAGAGCATTATTAACATCAGAAGCCCCTTCAGCTCCCCTCATCCCCCTCATGCCACCTTACTTTTGATAGTCTTTTGTTCTTTTCCTAGTTTTTGCTTATTACAAATAATGCTATTATGAATATGCTTGAACAAGTCCCTTGATACACATACATATATAGTTCTGTTGGTTATACTTCTAGGAGTAGAGTTGCTGGGTTATATGTATACATATACTCAACTAAGATGCATATTGCCAAAAATATTTCAAATTGGTTTTATACCAGTAGTATATGTAAGTTCCATTTTGTAAACTGCCTTGACGGCATTTGCTATTGTTGGTTATTTAAATGTTTGCAACATAGTTGATATGTTTAGGTATATCACTGTGGGTTTTTTTTTAATTTTTTAATTTTTTATTTTTTTGAGACGGAGTCTCGCTCTGTCGCCCAGGCTGGAGTGCAGTGGCGCGATCTCGGCTCACTACAAGCTCCGCCTCCCGGGTTCACGCCATTCTCCCGCCTCAGCTGGGACTATAGGCGCCCGCCACCACACCTGGCTAACTTTTTTGTATTTTTAGTAGAGACGGGGTTTCACCATGTTAGCCAGGATCTCCTGACCTCGTGATCCACCCACCTCGGCCTCCCAAAGTGCTGGGATTACAGGCGTGAGCCACTGTGTCCGGCCATCACTGTGGTTTTGATTTGCTTTTCCCTGATGACTCATGAGGTTAAGTACCTTTTTAAGTGTTCATTAAATTGATAATATTTTGGTCTGACATCTCTAGCGTGAGTTCTGAACTGTTCTGCAGAATTTAAGCTTTGCTATTAGCCCTGTGACCCAAAGCACCTCAGATGTGTGAAGGAGCTACTGGCCCTCAGGCCTGTAGCTTGGTGCTGTGTAGTCCCCGACCCCAGTGGAGTCAATGTTCTGAAGAATTTTGGCATTTTGCTTTCTGATCACCAGTCCATTTCCTGTTTTTCTATTTTGTGACACCTATTCCTTCTGCTCTGTTTACTCTCCACTTTTTAAATAAAGATAGTGAATACACATCTTTTGTTGAACTGAACATAAGTCAAGCTTATCCTACTCTGTAGTGAGGGCTGGCCCCAAGCAAAGGCCTCCAGTGTCCATTCTCCTTCTCTCTTACTCTTGCTTTGATTTGCAGCTCTTACGACTATGATGGGGTTTTTCTGGTTGTTGTTCACCCAGTATTGTTCTGCCTTTAGGCTGCCTTTTCATTTTGGATCCATCCACATCAAAATGAGAAAGAACTGCCATCAAGGGTCTGCTTATATAGTGAGTGGGCTTTGAGAGGGATCCACAGAAAATTTTTTTTTGAAATGGCATCTATTTAGTAGAAACACGGCTATGTTTCCACCTTCTTTGCAACTCCTCACCATGTTAGCCAAAGAAAAAGCGAACGGGAAGCTTACTTGTTCAAATATATCAATTCAGGAAAAGAAAATTAGTCTTGGTTTGTGTTTAGTAATTTAATGTCAAGCAAAATCATTTCCTGTATAATCTAAATTAAAGCCTTGCTATCATGGGAAACTGATTTTTTAAAAAATCTCCACCCTTCTGCATAAAAATACTTCAGAATGATAAGCGTTTGGATGTGCAACCATTGTTTTTATTCAGATGAATACAAAATATACTTAGAGTGTAGAATTAATGATGTCAAATTTAAAATAAGGTTTTGTCTTCAGCATTTACTAGAGTGGGCTTTGTCTGTCCAATTCTTTGAGTCCCTGCTGCTAGCCACTCAGAAACCAGTTTTTCCCATATTACTCACTGAGCTGACTTTCATCAAAATGTTTTTTATTCCACTGTAAAAACTAAATTGACCAACCAACCAACCAAGTAGACATTCCTCAGAAGTTTATGTTAACAACATGTAAGAATTGTCTTCTAAAACAATAAAATTTTTAATTGGCTCTTTTTAAAATGATTAATCACCTGAAATAATAAATGCAACTGAAAAAATTATTTAGATTGAAATCCATTCTTATGACTGATATATGTTTATGGCTAAATAAAATATTAAGACAAATTAAGTTATTAGCAGATGCTATTTTAGTCCCAGATGGTGATCTTTGTTTGCACACTTATTAACCAATTCATTTTGAAAGGCTTTGTTTTCTCATCCTATACAAACCTAAATACAGGAAACCAGGAAAGGACTATTTCTAGAAAACCAGTATGCCAATGTAATGACTTTGATGATGAAACACTGTATATCTTTGTACTTTCATTTCCTATACATATAAACATGGATTTCCCAATAACTTTCAAATCTGAGGTAAATCATTTCCAAGGTCCCATCTGCTGATGAAAGGTTGATCACTGTTGACAAATACTAACAGCTGGCCACATAGACATAGCTCCAAAGGCCACATTTCAAAGAGGGGAAAAATACCCTTGTCTAAATTTCATAACACCTGATGTTTTGTTGACTATTTCAATTACAAATTTCTGTTTTGACCCAGAAAATTAATGGGATATGAATTTTCTGAAATACTCAATTTTGATGTGATTCCTGGAATGTACTCACCATTTTCACTGTTAGTAACATTCTGTGTAGCAGTGATTAAAAGCTCTGCTTGAAAATCCCACTTCTCTCACTTTCTTTGTAAATTTGGGTTCCTCTTTCACAGAGAAAAGTGAAGGAAATTAACAAAGATAATAAATGCTGAAGGCATTCCAGTGGTTCTCAAAGCCTTTTGTGTATCTTCCCTCTTGGGGTTCAGTTATTGACCCCCTCTTTGGAATCTGTGAGCTAATAAATTCTCTTCTCTTCCTTTATATAGTACAAGTTGGGTTTCTGGTGCTTATGACTCAGTCCTGACATATACATTATGCTTACTGATGAGAGTTTATATTCATGTTCACCTCTGTCCCTGATTTCCCTTTTGTCTTTTTTTTTTTATTATTTTGCTTTGTATTTTAGAGCTGTATGTCATTGGTCACATGAAAGATAAAAGAGCTGAATTTTGAAGTTTTTAAAAAATTCTAATATAGTATGATTTCTAAAAATCTTTAAACATAAGATCGCCATCTTACAAGCCTCATTACTTACCATTCAAAAATAATAATAGAAAATATAACAGTAATCCTAGATTTTATAAGGGTAACTGTAAGAAATTGGTCATGCGGGGACAGGGAGTTATACTACTCACTATTTTGGGAGATATTTTAAAAGGATACATTTTCTCATAAATAAAGTTATGAAAATACTATTGCAAATGTGACTATTACTATCCATATCATCATGATTAAAGAGTATATCCTAGACCTGACAATAATCACTCAGATTTGGTAAAGATTAAGCATTTCCAGTTTGATTATTCACAGATTGTCATTAAAAAGCATCTCTTCATCATAAATTCTTTGCCTAAGCCAACATCTAGAAGAGCTTTTCTTAGGTTTTCTTCTAGAATTTTTATGGTTTCATAGGTAATTTGACTTAGACCATGGAGTTCATTCAGACTGTATATGTAAATAATTTCAATATTGGCTGAATTAGCGTAATAATGTAGAGTTTGATTTTGAAAGGTTTGTTAAATACCAAAGGTTTAAACATTGGCTATTACAAAATAGAGTCTTAGGTTACCATAAGTCACTCATTTAGCCAAAATGATAACTTGAAAATTTTTAAAAGAAAAAAACATTATTCGGATAGAGTGGAGACTTAGCTTTCCAAACAAGACCCAATGAAGGTAGAATGAGGCCAATTGACTGTCTCCTTTCTTTTCTCGCATTAATCAAAACTTTACAGCGGAGATAAACCCTTTTTTTTTTTTTTTAACTATTCATTCAACCATTTTCGCACAGAGGTAGAAGCCAGAAATCTGACTTGTAAGAAATTCTTACCCTTTTGCCAGCATGCCAGGCTTCTGGGTTCCCTTTCCCTGAGCGACCCTAGTGATCTGGCTTGCGGTACCATTGACCTGGGGCAAGCCTCATCATAAAGGAAAATTATTTTTTTCGTTCTGACCAGAGCAAAATACATGCGATAAAACAGACATTAGCCACTCTGCTTAGCACTCAATATCAAACTGGTGAGGCTTAAATTTGCCCTCCAATGGGACACGGTCATGTTTTTTTTTTTTTTTAATTATATTTTAAGTTCTGGGGTACATGTGCAGAACATGCAGGTTTGTTACGTAGGTATACACGTGCCATGGTGGTTTGCTGCACCCATCAACCCATCATCTACGTTAGGTATTTCTCCTAATGCTAACCCCTCCCTAATCCCCCATCCCCTGACAGGCCCCAGTGTGTGATGTTCCCCTCCCTGTATCCATGTGTTCTCATTGTTCAACTCCCACTTATGAGTGTGAACATGTGGTGTTTGGTTTTCTGTTCTTGTGTTAGTGTGCTGAAAATGATGATTTCCAGCTCCATCCATGTCCCTGCAAAGGACATGAACTCATCTTTTTTTTATGGCTGCATAGTATTCCATGGCATATATGTGCCACATTTTCTTTATTCAGTCTATCATTGATGGGCCTGTGCGTTAGTTCAAAGTCTTCACTGTTGTGAATAGTGCTGTAATAAACATACGTGTGCATGTTTCTTTAGAGTAGAATGATTTGTAATCCTTTGGGTATATACCCAGTAATGGGATTGCTGGGTCAAATGGTATTTCCAGTTCTAGATCCTTGAGGAATTGCTACACCGTCGTCCACAAAGGTTGAACTAATTTACGCTCCCATCAACAGTGTAAAAGCATTACTATTTCTCCACATCCTCTCTAGCATCTGTTGTTTCCTGATGTTTTAATGATTGCCATTCTAACTGGTGTGAGATGGTATCTCATTGTGGCTTTGATTTGCATTTCTCTAATGACTAGTGTGATGAGCTTTTTTTCATGTTTCTTGGCTGCATAAATGTCTTCTTTTGAGAAGTGTCTGTTCATATCTTTTGCCCACTTTTTGATGGGATTGTTGTTTTTTTCTTGTAAATTTGTTGAAGTTCTTTGTAGATTCTGGATATTAGCCCTTTGTCAGATGGATAGATTGCAAAAATTTTCTCCCATTCTGTAGGTTGCCTGTTCACTCTGATGGTAGTTTCTTCTGCTATGCAGAAGCTCTTTAGTTTAATTAGATCCCATTTGTCAATTTTGGCTTTCGTTGCCCTTGCTTTTGGTGAAGTCTTTGCCCATGCCTATGTCCTGAATGCTACTGCTTAGGTTTTCTTGCAGGGTTTTTATGGTTTTTGGTCTTATGTTTAAGTCTTTAATCCATCTTGAGTTAATTTTTGTATAAAGTGCAAGGAAGGGGTCCGGTTTCAATTTTCTGCATATGGCTAGCCAGTTTTCCCAACACCATCTATTAAATAGGGAACTCTTTCCCCATTTCTTGTTTTTGTCAGGTTTGTCAAAGATCAGATGGTTGTAGATGTGTGGTGTTATTTCTGAGGACTCTATCTGTTCCATTGGTCTATATCTCTGTTTTGGTACCAATACCATGCTATTTTGGTTACTGTAGCCTGGTAGTATAGTTTGAAGTGAGGTAGCGTGATGCCTCCAGCTTTGTTCTTTTGGCTTAGGATTGTCTTGGCTATGTGGGCTCTTTTTTGGTTCCATATGAAATTTAAAGTAGTATTTTCTACTTCTCTGAAGAAAGTCAATGGTAGCTTCATGGGGATAGCATTGAATCTGTAAATAACTTTGGGCAGTATGGCCATTTTCACAATATTTATTCTTCCTATCCTTGAATATGGAATGTTTTTCCATAATTTGTGTCATCTCTTATTTGCTTGAGCAATGGTTTGTAGTTGTTCTTGAAGAGGTCCTTCACATCCCTTGAAAGTTGTATTCCTAGGTATTTTATTCTCATTGTAGTAATTGTGAATGGACGTTCACTCATGATTTGGCTCTCTGTTTGTCTGTTATTGATGCATAGGAATGCTTTTGATTTTTGAACATTGATTTTGTATCAGACTTTGCTGAAGTTGCTTATCAGCTTAAGGAGATTTTGGGCTAAGATGATGGGGTTTTCTAAATATACAATCATATCATCTGCAAACAGAGACAATGTGACTTCCTCTTTTCCTGTTTGAATACCCTTTATTTCCTTCTCTTGCCTGATTGTCCTGGCCAGAACTTCCAATACTATATTGAATAGGAGTGGTGAGAGAGGGCATCCTTGTCTTGTGCTGGTTTTCAAAGGGAATGTTTACAGCTTTTGCCCATTCAGTATGATATTGGCTGTGAGTTTATCATAAATAGCTCTTATTATTTTGAGATATGTTCCATCAATACCTAGTTTATTGAGAGTTTTTAGCATGAAGGAGTGTTGAATTTTTTTCAAAGGCCTTTTCTACATCTATTGAGATAATCATGTGGTTTTTGTCATTGGTTCTGTTTATGTGATGGATATGTTTACTGATTTGTGTATGTTGAACCACCTTTGCATCCCAGGGATGAAGCCAACTTGATTGTGGTGGATAAGCTTTTTGATGTGCTGCTGGATTCGGTTTGCCAGTATTTTATTGAGGATTTTTTCATCGATGTTCATCAGAGATATTGGCCTGAAATTTTCTTTTTTTGTGTGTGTCTCTGCCAGGTTTTGGTATCAGGATGATGTTGGCCTCATAAAATGAGTTAGGGAGGATTCTCTTTTTTTCTGTTGATTGGAATAGTTTCAGAAGGAATGGTACCAGCTCCTCTTTGTACTTCTGGTGGAAGTACAAAGCTGTGAATCCATCTCACCCTGGACTTCTTTGGTTGGTAGGCTATTAATTACTGCCACAATTTCAGAACTTGTTATTGGTCTATTCAGGAATTCAACTTCTTTCTGGTTTAGACTTGGGAGGGTGTATGTGTCCAGGAATTTATCCATTTCTTCTAGATTTTCTAGTTTATTTGTGTAGAGGCGTTTATAGTATTCTCTGATGGCAGTTTGTATTTCTGTGGGATCAGTGGTGATATCCCCTTTCTCATTTTTTATTGCATCTATTTGATTCTTCTCTCTTTTCTTCTTTATTAGTTTGGCTAGTGGTCTATGTTGTTGATCTCAAAAAAAAAAAAAAAAAAAAAAAAAACAGTTCCTGGATTCACTGATTTTTTTGAAGGGTTTTCCGTGTCTCTATCTCCTTCAGTTTGGCTCTGTTGTTAGTTATTTCTTGTCTTTTGTATTCTGCTAGCTTTTGAGTTTGTTTGCTCTTGCTTCTCCAGTTCTTTTCAATGTGGTGTTAGAGTGTAAACTTTAGATCTTTCCTGCTTTCTCTTGTGGGCATTTAGTGCTATAAATTTCCCTCTATCCACTGCTTTAAATGTGTCCCAGAGGTTCTGGTATGTCATGTCTTTGTTCTCATTGGTTTCAAAGAACATCTTTATTTCTACCTTAATTTCGTTATTTACCCAGTAGTCATTCAGGAGCAGGTTTTCAGTTTCCATGTAGTTGTGTGATTTTGAGTGAGTTTCTTAATCCTGAGTTCTACTTTGATTGCACTGTGGTCTGAAAGACCTTTTTATGATTTCCATTCTTTTGCATTTGCTGAGGAGTGTTTTACTTCCAATTAAGTGGTCAATTTTAGAATAAGTGTGATGTGGTGCTGAGAAGAATGTATATTCTGTTGATTTGGGGTGGAGAGTTCTTAGATGTCTGTTAGGTCTGCTTGGTCCAGAGCTGAGTTCAAGTCCTGAATATCCTTGTTAATTATCTGTCTCATTGATCTGTCTAATATTCATAGCGAGGTGTTAAAGTCTCCCACTATGATTGTGTGAGAGTCTAAGTCTTTTTGTATGTCTATAAGAACTTGCTTTATGAATTTGTATGCTCTTGTATTGGGTACATTTATATTTAGGATAGTTAGCTCTTCTTGCTGCATTTATCCTTTTACCATTATGTAATGCCCTTTTTTGTCTCTTTTGATCTTTGTTGATTTAAAATCTATTTTATCAGAGACTAGGATTGCAACCCTTGCTTTTTTTATTGATTTCCATTTGCTTGGTAAATATTCCTCGATCCCTTTATTTTGAGCCTATGTGTGTCTTTGCACATGAGATGGGTCTCCTGAATATAGCACACTGAGGGGTCTTGACTCTATCCTATTTGCCAGTCTGTGTCTTTTAATTGGGCCCTTTAGCCCACTTACATTTAAGGTTAATATTGTTATGTGTGAATTTGATCCTGTCATTATAATGCTAGCTGGTTATTTTGCTCATTAGTTGATGAAGTTTCTTCATAGTGTTGATGGCCTTTACAATTTGGTGTGTTTTTGCACTGGGGGCCCCATCATCTTTAATCCAACCTCAGTCTAGGAGTTTCAATACATGGTCTCTGGACAAGATGGTTGCCCTGAGTAACAGAAAAGATAAGAAAGGGAAAGGAGAGAGAGAAAAGCATTACCAGTGGCAGGGTGGGGAAGCCGAAATGATCGGGGAGGCCAGAGAAAGGCCCACCCATGGCAGCAACACTGGTAATTTCAGGTTGCTGCTTCTCGGTAGCAAAGGGATTTTTTCCAGCAGTCTCAGCAGCTGTCATTTCCCCTTTCAGGGGTGAAAAAGCCCTCCATAACCCACAATCCTGTATATGCCTAATCCTGTCACCCACAGCCATCAGCAAAGAGTGCAAGGCAGATTATTCCAAAGAGAATAGCATTTAACATCCTGTAGTGCCAAACCTGTTCTTAGTTGAAAGGGACTTTACTGAGACCCCTCATTTTTAAATGTACTTCAATGCACTGTTGTTCATTTGGAACATTCCACTGTAAGTTATCTTTAGTAAGATTTTGCCATTTCTATAAGAATTCATTGCCTCCCAGGTCTAAAGTATATGCCAAAAAGAAATCAGTTTTCCAGAAATTAAGGATCTTGTTTTTACTTAAATATTGGCTTTGCTCTCAGGTTCTCTTGATTAACTTAGCCAATAATTTTTTTCCTATCTAAACACACAAGAAAAATGAAATATAGGGGTAGAACACAAAAATCCCTGTGAATTGTCAAAAGCCAAATTTTATAACCCCTGCAATATTACTGCTTACTACCAGTTCCTTTCTGACCCAGTCAGATGTAAGAGGTCTCTACCTGGATCAAAGCCAATTAATTCCCAGATCACATCTCTGTTCCTGGACCCAGTCCAGTTTGTGTCATGACTCCAAACTCAATTTGGATCAGAAATTTGCTCAAAGAAACTTGTAGAGCTCAAAACACAAATCTATGGAGCTCCAAAATCTGAGAGAGGCTTACCCACAATCCTCAGCTGCTTTGAGAGATCCATGGACACAAGTGGGTCCTGAAGGTACCTTGCATGATCACTCGGCACTCCAGGGGGTTGCTAGAAGCTCTGCTTGGGATCCCACTTCTGACACCATCTGATAGAAGAAAAACTTCAGCTGAATTAAATTTAACGAAGTTTAATTGAGCAATTAATGATTTGTGAGTCAGGCAGCCTCCAGAATCAAGCAGATTCACAGTGACTCCAGAGGTGCCTTGAGGTCAAAACAAATTTATAGACAAAAAAAGGTAAAGTGATGTACAGGAATCAGAAGTGAGGTACAGAAACAGCGAGATTGGTTACAGCTTGGTGTTTGCCTTTTTTGAATGCAATTTGAACACTCAGCAGTCTATGAGTGGTTGAAGTGTGGCCACTTGGATTGGCGAACACTCAGCTATTGTTATGGGTACATACTATTAAGTTAGGTTTTCAATTTTGTCTGACTATTAAGCTAGGTTACAGTTTATCCACAAGGACTCAAATATAGAAATATGGAGTCCTTCTCAGGCCATGTTTAGTTTGCTTTAACAGGCTGCAGGACTAACTTGTAGCTCCCACTTACATGGACAGAGCAGCATGTAGAGACTTACATCATGAATATTTTCTCCAAGAGCTACCACAGGAACATACCAGGAAAGCCAAGAGAAGCCACAGACCCTTTGAAGGAGGTGGATTGCCACTGCAGGCTCCATTGGACAGCCAAGGAATTGTGAGTCAGCTTGCTTTCTCAACTGGGAGGCTTGTGGCCTGGGGCAAATTCACAGCCCCGCTCACTGGCTGCCTGGGAGTAAACTCAGTGCTATTGGGAGAGTAAGACTGGCCTTTCAAAAGGCTGCAGGCTGCTTGGGAGCTAGATGAGCCCTGTGGCTGCTGGCTTTTCCCCCACCTTCCCTGGATACCTGTGTGATGCAGAAGAGGCAGCCATAATCCCCTGGGAACATAACTCCGTTGGCCTGGGAACCACATCCCCAACCCCTAGAGCAGCCACAACAAACCCCACCCAGGGAGAGTCTGAGCTCAGATACACCTAACCCTGCCCCCATCTGATGGTCTTTGTCTACTTGCGTGGGTAGCCGAAGACAAAGGAAATACTCTCTTAAGAGCTCTGTGGCCCTGACCACCAACTGAGAAACTTGAATACTTATCCAAATGTGACCCTAGGGCAAGTTTGTATCCTCCCTGTACAACCACAGCTAATAAGCTCTTGAAAGTGCCACCTCCTGATTAGAAGCCAACGAGCACAAAGCCAGCATACTTAACAGAAATACAACCGAGGACTCTGACAGAGTTTACTTCACTCCTTTGATACCTCCGCAGGAGTAGGTGTTGGTATTGATGGCTGAGAGACCTGAAGATGGATCACATCACAGGACTCTTTGCAGACACTCTCCAGTCCCAGCTCAGAGCCTTGTAGCTCCTCTGGGTGGCTAGATCCAGAAGAGAAATAGTAATCACTGCAGTTCAGCTCAGGAAGCCCCATCCCTAGAGGAGAGGGGAGAGCACCACATCAAGAAAGCACCCCCATGGGACAAAGGAATCTGATATAGTCTACCCCAATGGGAAGGAACCAGAAAAACAGTTCTGGTTAAATGACAAAATAAGCTTTTAAAACAACCCAAAAAGATCACACTAGCTCACCAGCAATAGATTCAAACTAAGAAGAAATCTCTGAATTGCCAGAAAAAGAATTCAGAGGTCGATTATTAAGCCAATCAAGGAAGCAATAAACCCAGCAGCAGAAGAGAAATAACCAAGATCAGAGCTGAAGCAAATGAAATTGAAACAAAACAAAACAAAAAATGCAAAAGATAAATGAAACAAAAAGCTGGTTTTTTGAATAGATAAATAAAATTTATAGACCATTAGCAAGATTAACTATGAAGAGAGAAGATCCAAATAAGCTCAATTGGAAATGAAACAGGAAATATTACAACCAATACCACAGAAATACAAAAGATCATTCAAGACTACTATGAACACCTTTGTGTGCATAAACTAGAAAACCCAGAGGAGGTGGATAAATTTCTAGAATATACAACTCTCCTAGATTAAACCAGGATCAAATACAAATTCTGAACAGACCAATAACAAGCATCAAGATTGAAATGGTAATTTAAAAGTTACCAACAAAAACAATAAAAAAATCCAGGACCAGAAGGATTCACAGCTGAATCTGACCAGACATCCAAAGAAAAATTGGTAGCAATCATATTGACACTATTCCAAAAGAAAGAGAAAGAGGGAATTTTCCCTAAACCATTCTATGAATACCAAAACCATGAAAGGACATAACAAAAAAAGAAAACTACTAGACCAATATCCCTGATAAACATAGACGGTAAAATTCTGAACAAAATACTAGCTAACCAAATCCAACAACATATCAGAAAGATAATCCATTATGATCAAATAGGTTTCATACCAGGGATGCAGGGATGGTTTAACATATGCAAGTGAATAAATGTGATACACCACGTAAACAGAATTGAAAACAAAAACCACATGACCATCTCAATAGACACAGAAAAAGCATTTGACAAAATCCAGCATTCCTTTATGATTAAAACCGCCAGCAAAATAGGCATAGAAGAGACATATCTTAAACTAATAAAAGGCATCTATGACAAACCCACAGCCCTCATTATACTGAATGGGGAAAAGTTGAAAGCCTTCCCTCTGAGAACTGGAACAAGACAAGGATGCCCACTTTCACCATTTATTTTCACTGTAGTACTGGAAGTTCTAACTAGAGCAATCAGACAAGAGAAAGAAATAAAGGGCACCCAGTCAAACTGTCACTGTTTGCTGATGACATGATTGTGTACCTGGAAATATCCTAAACAGTCATCCAAAAAGCTCCCAGAACTGGTAAATGAATTTAGCAAAGTTTCAGGATACAAAATTAACATACACAAATCAGTAGCTCTGCTATACACCAAAAGCGATCAAGCTGAGAATCAAATCAGGAACTCAACCCCTTTAATGATAGCTGCAAACAAAAACAAAAACAAAAAACAACAACAAAAGCAAAAACAAAAAAACTTAGGAATATAGCTAACCAAGGAGGTAAAAGACTTCTACAAGGAAAATTACAAAACACTACTAAAAGAAATCATAGATGACACAAACAAATGGAAATACATCTCATGCTCATGGATTGGTAGAATCAATATTGTGAAAATGACCATCTGCCAAAAGCGATCTATAAATCAATACAATTTCCATCAAAATACCACCATCGTTCTTCACAGAACTAGAAAAAGCAATCCTAAAATTCGTGTAGAACCAAAAAAGAGCCTGCAGAGCCAAAGCAAGACTAAGCAAAGAGAATAAATCTGAAAGCATTACATTACCCAACTTCAAACTATACAATAAGGCCATAAACACCAAAACAGAATGGTATTGGTATAAAAATAGGCATATTGACCACTGGAACGGAATGGAGAACCCAGAACTAAATACTTACAGTCAACTGATATTCAACAAAGCAAACAAAAGCATAAAGTGGGGAAAGGGCATCCTCTTCAACAAATAGTGCTGGGATAATTGGCAAGCCACAAGTAGAATAATGAAACTGGATCTTCATCTCTCACCCTACACAGAAATTAACTGAAGATGGATCAAAGCCTTAAATCTAAGACCTGAAACCATAAAAATTCTAGAATACAACATTGGAAAAACCCTTCTAGACTTTGACTTAGGCAAAGACTTCATGACCAAGAATCCAAAAGCAAATGCAACAAAAGCAAAGATAAATAGATGAGACTTAATTAAACTAAAAAGCTTCTGCACAGCAAAAGAAATAAAGGGCAGAGTAAACAGACAACCCATGGAGTGGGAGAAAAACTTCACAATCTGTACATCTGACAAAGGACTAATATACAGAATCTATAAGGAGCTCAAACAAATCAGCAAGAAAAAACAAAGAATCCCATCAAAAAGTGGGCTAGGGACATGAATAGACAATTCTCAAAAGTAGATATATAAATGGCCAACAAGCATATGAAAAAATGCTCAACATCACTACTTAACAGTGAAATACAAATCAAAACCACAATGTGATACCACTTCATTCCTGCAAGAATGGTCATAATAAAAAAATCAAAAAAGAATAGATGTTGGTGTGGATGTGATGAAAAGGGAACACTTTTAGGTAAACTAGTATAACCACTATGGAAAACAGTGTAGTGATTCCTTAAAGAACTAAAAGTAGATCTACCATTTGATCCAGCAGTCTCACTATTGGGTATCTACCCAGAGAATAAGAAGTCATAATTTGAAAAAGATACTTATAGATGTTTACAGCAGCACAATTTGTAATTGTAAAAACATGGAACCGGCTCAAATGGCCATCAACCAATGAATGGATAAAGAAAATGTTATATATATATATACACACACACACACACACACACACATATGTATATATACACATTTCTATGGTATGTATATGGCACATATGTGTATGTATATATATATATATATATATATATATATATATATATATATATATAATAGAATACTACTCAGCCATGAAAAGGAATGAAATAATGACATTCACAGCAACCTGGATGGAACTGGAGACCATTATTCTAAGTAAAGTAACTCAGAAATGGAAAACCAAACATTGTATGTTCTGACTCATAAGTGGGAGCTAAGCTATAAGGCCACAAAGACATAAGAATGATACAGTGGACCTTGGGAATTTGGGAGGGTGGGAGTGGGGAGAGGGATGAAAGACTATACATTGGGCACAGTGTATACTGCTCAAGTGATGGGTGCACCAAAATCTCAGAAATCACCACTAAAGAACTTTTTTATGTAACCAAAGCACCTGTTCCCCAAAAACCTACTGAAATAAAAAAATACAAAAATAAAAAAGTTGGCAAATGACAGACGTTTCTCAAAAGAAAATGTACAAACAGCCAACAAAATTATGAAAAAATGCTCAATATCACTAATCATCAGGGAAATGCAAATTAGAACCACAATGAGATACTACCTTACCCTAGCCACAATGGCCATTATTGAAAAGTCAAAAAACAATAGATGTTAGCACAGATATGGTGAAAAGGGAGTGCTAACACTGCTGGTGGGAATGTAAATTAGTACAATCTCTGTGGAGAACAGTGTGGAGACTTCTCAGAGAACTAAAGGTAAATCTCCCATTTAATCCAGCAACCTACTACTGGCTATCTATTTATGCAAGAAAAAAAATCATTATATAAAAAAAGACACCTGCGTGCATGTTTCTTGCAACACCACAATTCACAATGGCAAAGATACAGAATCATCCTAAGTGCCCATCAACCGAAGAGTGGGTAAGGAAAATGTGGTATATATATTTCATGGAATACTACTCGGTTATAAAAAGAATGAAATAATATCTTTTGCAGCACCTGGATGGAACCGGAGGTAATTATTTTAAGTAAAGTAACTCAGGAATGAAAAACCAAATACCATGGTGTTCTCACTTGTAAGTGAGAATGCTAAGGGTATGCAAAGGTAGACAGAGAGGTATAATGAACATTGGAAACTTAGAAAGAGGGGGTGAGGGATGAAGAACTACCTATTGGAATACAATGTATACTACTTGGGTGATGGGTACACTAAAGTCCCAGATTTCACTACTATACAATTCATCCACATAACAAAAAAAACCTTGTACTTCTAAAGTTATTGAAAAAAAATCATTTTAAAAAGCATCCCTCAAGATATTTCCCTCAGAATTTTTTCTCTTTCTGAAAACAGTTTGCATCCCATAAAAGATGCATTTTCAATGCATCTCATTGAAAATGATTAGAAACATGTGGCATAAAATAGAGGAATTAATAAATGAGGATTTCCAATCAAGAAGTGGCATAAGTCACTAGATAGTAATAGTCCTGCATTATGAATTTGTGGGTCACAGGTACTTTTGCCTTCATGGGGCTCTTCCTCCATAAAAACGTATTAAAAATTATATTTTAAGGGTCTGTTGTCATGAAGACAATGTACTGATAATATGTAATAAAACACTTATTGTGACCTAAAAGTTCATTTTTTTCCTTCTAATTAAAAAGATAAAAGTTTTTTTTGTAGGTTCCTGGCAGTATTGTAGCCCCTCAACACTGCACCTACTGTGCCTGGCAGCTAAGTTGGCTCAGGACAGCAAGCCAACCAATTCATTCTCAGCTATTAACCATGTTTAGATTACATGATCACACAATTAGACCCCATTTTAGATAATGGAGGGCAAAGCTCTAGAGGAATGAAATGTAAGACAGGTAAGTTTTATTAGAAAAGACAAAATGGTAGAATGTGGCCTAATGAAAGAAAACTTCAATCTGGTTTCAAGGGGTGAGGATAGAGGTGGCAGGAGGAATGGAGGTCCCAAGAATCTGGAGAAATGTTTAAAGATGGAGTAGGTAGGAGGATGAGTAAAACAAACACAAACCAAAATCCTAATCCTAATGATGGCCAAGGTTTTCAATGGAAACGTACATTTTGAAATGACTCCAGTTTTAACATCTCTTTTAGAAAAAAATGCTTCTATTTATATAAACCAAATAATTTGTGATAAAATGCCTATCCATTTTTTTTTTTTTTGCCTTTTGTCAGGGAAGGAAAGCATACCTTTTAAGTTAACTAACTTCATAAGCCTTTTAACTTGTAAATCTTTTAACTGAAGGAATGTCAAAGTCTAATGTGTCAGTGGAGACTTGCAGGCACCATGTTCATTTCAATTGTGAAAAGTTAAAAGCCATACCCCTTACTGAGTATCTTCACATCCATTCCTGCTGAAAATAATGCCCAAAGATTAGAGATGGGTATGAGAGGAGGGAGAGTGGTAATGTCAGTGGTGGTGGTGTTTTAACTGAACTTCTAAACATGTTTTCCAAGATGTCTTTGAGGACTGCTTTGTGAAAATTAAGCCGAGAATCATGTACATGTAAATTTATGAAAGAAAATAATTAGAATTGTCATGTCAAAGAGTGAAAACTTCGATTTTACTCTGTGCTCTATAAAAGCCCAACACCTCTTTATTGCAATGTATGCCTTTCACCCTAAAAGAAAAGTAAAACTGATTTTAATTGATTTTTCTCTCAGTATAGTGGATTGTCATTAACACTGTGGCAACATTTCATGTTACTGCAATCATTTTCCATGGTCATATATGCAGGGAAAATACTTAGTATCTCCTTCTGTGGGTTATAGAAACAGACGCTTTGGACAAATTACATCTGTCTAGGCAGACTCCTACTTTTTTTGTTGTGTTATGTCATTCATCAGGGAAGGAATGAAATAGAGATGAGTGGTTCTGATGTAGTAACTAATACGTCAACCACAAGCTGATTTGAATAGCATTTTCATGGTGCGTACCAACACTAATAACTGTGTGGTTTCCTCATAACCTCAGCAGGTTGTATTTATATACTGACAAAAGGACCATGTAAAATCCATGCACAGCTGGTCATCAGAAGGACTATAAAACACTAGAGTTTTTCATACATGTGGTAATTATGAAGTGAGACTGTGCAGTGTTCTCTAAACCTTGAAAACAAAGCTTCAACTTAATCTTTAAGGAACTATTTTGGGTTGGCTTATCATGAGCATGCAGAAGCCAACTCAACAATATCTCCAAGACAATCTGTCCTTTGAAGAGAGAGGGAAAAAGAACATAAAATTCACAATAGTCAGTGTTGTGTTACTCAGCTGGTTACATATGGAAACACAAATCTTTGGATTGTCAACACTACTTTCATAACAGAAAGAAACATTTCATTTTGAAAACTTTTCCTTCCATTTTCTTTTACTGTTGGATGCTTGTTTGTACAGTTCATAATCTAATAATCTGAATTACAGCAATACTTTCCTGCATATTGTCCATGCTGGAATAAAAGTATATAGAAAGCTTTAGTTTTATGAAGTGCATACTGCATATGGAGATTTATTTTCTAAGTAAACACTAAGCAATTTGTGCACTAGTAGCATTCAAATCTCTGATGCTGTTTTGGGATAATTCTCAAGGATTTATGACTTTCATGAATTTCTCTCTAATCAACCTAGATGTACTTCAGAATTTTATCATTGTTTTTGACAAAATACCTTGAGTTTGAAGGCTGCTATGGAAAGTACTCCTTATACAAAGATTGGATAAAATCTGAGGCTTTTCAGAATGCTAAGGAAGATTTCAATTCTGCTGCCCTCCCAAAATTAAAAAACAAATCTTCAAAGCTCTGTGTTATTTTTACATTTTGTTTATGAAAATAAAATAAAATGTTGAACCACTTTTGATAATATTTAAGTTGACCAAATCACATTTGTTTTCACCAAATGAAGAAATTCTTCATTTACTGTATCACTTTAGTTTTCCTTCTCATGACTCCTTTGCCAAGCAAACAGATTTTGCAATCAGATGCCTACTAGCTGGGTGTTCATGAGCTGTGATGGATTACTTTTAATAGGTGCTATTTTCCTACTTCATTAAGTGCTCTTTATCTGGTGGTGTTTTTTGGGTCAAGTTAGAAAAGAAACAATGGTTTAACCATTTACCCAAATAGGCAATGACGCTAAGTGTATTTTTTAAAAGTTGATTATGTACACACAAGGATGTGTTTATTTTGGGAGTATGTGTGAATAAGAGCTTGAGTGTGTGTGAATGTGTTGTTTTTTTCAACTTAAAACTCTCTCTCTGCCTGGCCAACTGCCATCTCCATGCCAGTCTCCATGGCAACTTCCTTAAGGATAAAGTAACAGAAATGTGAGGAGGCTGCCTGCCCACAAACAAAGCTGCCACAGCCCTGCCAGAGGCCTGACTAGACAGAATCCCGGAACACTCCGCATTCCATGAGAGTTCTGCAGGTTACTGCAGCTAGCTCCCTTTAAAGGTGCAGTGCCTCTAGTCCCGGGAGGAAAGTTTAAAAATGTCTTCTGACTAGTCTTTCCACATATTAGAATGTAGATATGCAACCCACATGTCTTGACATTATTTTTCCCTTACCATCTGCGTTGAATAAACATTTTATATCTAGCATTTATTTTTTAGTGATATTTGGAAATTTGCTTGACAGAGACCATTGCCTAATATAGTGTATTGAAATCTTAAGATGTGATGTAAGTACCTTTAAAATACTTGTATAAAATATAAAATATTGAAAAAGTGAGACTAAATATCTTGATCCATTCTGCTTTCTTAAAAAAAGTGTCTGCTTTCTAATCTTAATGGATTCATGCAAGTTTTCCCAAGAAATCAATAAAATTATTAAAATTTATAGTATATTACCATATATAATATGTATTATATATAACAGTAATTTTCAAATGGTAGCAATCCTCCATAGGACACTTGGCAATATCTCAATAGATATTGGTTGTCACAACTGGGGCCATGATATTGGTATCCAGTGGGTAGAGTCCGGGGGGAGCTTTTAAATATCCTACAATCAATAGAATAGCTCCCATAGCACAGGATTACTGGCCTGAAATGTCAATAATACAAAGGTTGGGAAACCCTAGTATACATACACACGTTATATATGTATGTATGTACGTACATACCAGTTTAAAAATAAAGATTATAAGGTGTAGAGAGCTTAAATAGGAATAAACTATGCTAAGGCACCTTTCTAAGTTGTTTTTACTCTGTCTGCTCAAACTGGGTACCAGAACTCTGATGACAACTGTCAACCTAGAGTCCACTGTCCAGGATTATCTATACAATGTATTTAGTATCTCTAAAGCAATTTTTTTTAAGACCACAAAAGAATACCTAAGAAGACCAGGCCTAGCCTAGGGAGTAAGAACTATGTGTAGTTTACTCTGTCTCTAAGAGTGTTTTCTATGCAATGAACTATATATCATATACAAGATGTTTTTTGCTTTAACTATTAATTCTTTCCCATTAGGAATTAGTAAAATGCTTCATAATTATGGCTAAGGGAAATATTTATGATCTTAGCATACAGATTGCTCATTTCATCTCCAAAGTTTTGCTAATACTTTTCAGGGTGTTTATATTGTTTTTACCCCATAATATTCAACACAGTGTTTATATCAGTTATGTTAACCAGTTATGGAAAATCCTGAGTTTCTGGTTACCCAAATGCAGGGTTTACTTGAAACACAAGCCAAGGAAGTTTTGTTATGTTCAGCAGTGCTACTCAAAGTATGATTTCCTAAACTGGTGAATTACTACAAATATTTGATTGCTGGTCTGTAACAAAATAGGTATAGAAATTAAAAATAAGCTTTCAGAAATTTTAATAATAATTTGGTAATGTCACAGCATCTAAGCACGTCTCATCAAACAGCTTGAGCTGTTGTCAAATTCATGTGGTGAGTCATAGATCCACTAGCTATGAACTAGTCTGCATGATCTCTAGCTATGAACCAGTGTGATCATATAAACTCACATAGTGAGATAATGTGTTGGGTCTCTGATAGATTGGAAATTAATTTTAACAATAACTGAAAGTCGGCTGGGCGCAGTGGCTCACGCCTATAATCCCAGCTACTACGGAGGCTGAGGAATGAGAATTGCTTGAACCCGGGAGGTGGAGGTTGCAGTGAGCCGCGATCACGCCACTGCACTCCAGCCTGGGCAACAGAGCAAGACTCCATCTCAAAAACAACAACAACAACAACAACAAAAAACCCTGAAAGTCCCTAATATGAGAAACACAATCATATTTACTATGTTTTTATTACCTGGAAATGTCTTCTCATTCTATTTATGTCCAGATAAAAGTCAGTTCTGCTTTTTGGACATATATGGTTTAGCCTTCTCTGTGATTTGTTGCAATGTTGAGGTTAGTTACTTCTTATAGGTAGAGTAATGTATGGATTTGGTACAACCTACAGAAGGTCTTCTCTTGGAGAGAAATGAACATCATGAGTATCAGGATATGATAGATTATGCTGCTGTAGTCAACAACCCTAAATATCAGAGGCTTAAATCAATAATTTATTTCTGGCTAACACTACCTGTCTATCATGGGGAAGCAGGGACTTTCCTATTGTCTCCAGGTTAGTTGGTCCAGAACTCAGGCTGATGGAGCATCTACCATGTTTAACTTTGCTGATTACTGCCAGGAGGAAAAAAGACTTTGGCCATTCTTTCACCAGGTAAATAATTCACATGTCCCTTCTCTCCCCTCCCCTCAGTAGCCGGATCTACCACTTGACCCTATCCCACTATGCAAGAAAAGAGTGCAAATCTAACACCTGCCCAGGGTGTAGGGATTCATAGAGATTTGGTGAACTCCATTAATGACTATGGCACTAGAAAGCTTCTGGGTATTACTATTAAGCACGTATTTTTGCCTTTAATCCTTGGGTTTTACTCTTTAGTATATCACTTTCACATTTGCATAGGCATAGGAGGCAGCATAGGGAAACTGAGAGACGAATTCCTTTGACTTTAGATAGAATCCCAACCCTACATTGTAGCTGTGATATAACCATACATAAATTATTTAATCACTTTGAAATGAGACAATAATGCTCACATCGTGGGTTGTAATGAAGATTAAGTTGGATAACCTTCATTAAATGAAGACTAAGTTGGATAACGTTCATTAAACAAGTAACTTTCATATTATTAAGTGCAGGCAGATGGAAGTGTTTATGGTTAGGCAATAATAATTTTAGCTCAGCTTACAAAAAATATTTTTGGGTCTGGAAAAATATAACTAATATTGGTATTGATTTAGGTAGAACTCAGCTTTGAACTATGGTAGATTCTGAAGCATCTTTATAATCTTGTCTGTTGGTGTTGATCTAGCCAACAGATTTTGAATTTTTCTTCCTGAAATCATGGTGATTGGAAGATATGAGTTATCCAATTTCTCCTTTGGGTAAAAATGTTTCTAATCTTTCAGAAATTTCTCTGTTAAGGCATTTTGTGATGCCACTTAGGTATTTATTGTTCTGGAATACAGTGTAATATTGTTTCTAGGAAATTAAAAATGTAATATGGTGGTTCTTATTTGAAATTTCTGTTCAATTTCAGTTGATTTTCAGGCTAATTGCATATTTTTTTCTGTTTAAGAGTCTATTATATAGGTTAATTCTTTTTAAAAGAGAGATTACTTAATATACTGAAACTAAACCTAATAATGGTAATATATCAGAAGATTATTTGTGGAAATACCAGATGCTCTTGATGATCAGGCAATTTTGTCTTTCTGGCAACAGAAAAGGCACCCAGCAGTAGTAAAACATGTATCAGTGACTGATTCCCAGTCAGTATGGGAGTAACACTCCAGTTTTTTAAATTTTTTTTTCACTTTTATTTTAGGTTCAGGGGTACATGTGTAAATTTCTTATATAGGTAAATTGCATGTCATCGGGGTTTGGTGTACAGATTATTTCATCACCCAGATAACCAGCATAGTATCTGATCGGTAGTTTTTTGATCCTTACCCTCTGCTCACCCACTATCCTCAAGTAGGCCCAAGTGTGTGTTGTTTCCTTGTGTCCAGATGTACTCAATGTTTAACTCCCCCATATAAGTGAGAACACGCAGTATTTGATTTTTCTGTTTCTGTGTTTGCTTAGGGTAATGGCCTCCAGTTACATCCAGGTTGCTGCAAAGCACACGATCTCATTATTTGTAGTGGCTGCATAGTATTCCATGGTGTATATGTGCTACATTTTATTGATCCAGTCTACTGTTGATGGACATTTGGGGCGATTCTATTGATTCTATATCTTTGCTATTGGGAACAGTGCTACAGTGAACCATAGAATGATTTAGATTCCTTTGGGTTTATACTCAATAATGGGGTTGCTGGGTCGAATGGTAATTCTAAGTTTTTTGAGAAATTGCCAAACTGCTTTCCACAAAAGCTGAACTAATTTACATTCCCACCAGCAGTGTATAAGCACTTCCTTTTCTCCAAAACCTCGTCAGCATCTGTTATTTTTTTACTTTTTAATAATAGCCATTCTGACTGGTATGAGATAATATATCATTGTGGTTTTGATTTGCATTTCTGTAATGATTAGCAACGTGGAACTTTTTTTGTATGCTTGTTTGCCATGTCTATGCCTTTTGAAAAGTGTCTGTTCATATCCTTTGCCCACTTTTTAATGGAGTTGTTTTTTGCTTATAAGTTTGTTTAAGTTCCTCATAGATTCTGGATATTAGACCTTGGTTAGATGCATAGTTTGCAGTTTGCAAATATTTTCTTCCATTCTACAGGTTGTCTCTTTACTCTGTTGATAGCTTATTTTGCTGTGCAGAAGCTCTTTAGCTTATTCTATTTATCAATTTTATATTTTTGTTTCAAATGCTTTTGCCATCTTTGTTATGAAATTGTTGCCAGTGCCTATGTCCAGAATAGTATTGCCTTGGTTATCTTCCAGCGTTTTTATAGTTTTAGGTTTTACATTGACATCTTTAATGCACCTTGAGTTGATTTTTGTATGTGGTATAAAGAATGGGTCCAGTTTCATTCTTCTGCATATGACTAGCCATTTATCCCAGCACCATTTATTGAGTAGGGAATCCTTTCTCCATTGCTTTAGTCAATTTTGTTGAAGATCAGATGGTTGTAGGTGTGTGGCATTATTTCTGCACTCTTTATTCAATTCCAATGGGCTCTGTGTCTGTTTTTGTACTAGTACCATGCTGTTTTTGTTACTGTAACCCTGTAATATAGTTTGCAGTTAGGTAACATGATGCCTCCAGCTTTGTTTTTTTTAGCTTAAGATTGTCTTGGCTATTTGCACTCTTTTTTGGTTCCACATAAATTTTAAAATAGTTTTTTCTTGTTATGTGAAGAATGTTATTGGTACTTTGATAGGAAGTGCACTGAATATGTAATGCCTTTTCATTTGTTGATGTCCTCTCTGATTTCTTTGAGCAGTGTTTTGTAATTAATTGCAGAGATCTTTCACCTCCCTGCTTAGCTGTTTTCCTAGATATTTTATTCTTTTTCTGGCAATTATAAGTGGAATTGGATTCTCGATTTGGCTCTCAGCTTGGATGTTATTGATATATTGGAATGCTACTGTTTTCTGTATTTTAATTTTTTATCTTGAAACTTTGAAGTTGTGTATCAGATTAAGCAGCTTGGAGCAAAGACTGTGGGGTTTTCTAGGTATTGAATCCTCTGTAAACAGGAATAGTTTGACTTTCTTTCTTCCATTTGATGCCTTTTATTTTTTTCTCTTGCCTGATTGCTCTGGGATTTCAGTACTATATCGACAAGGAGTAGTGAGAGAGGGCATCCTTTTTTATCCCATTTTTCAAGGGGAATTCTTCCATCTTTTGCCTATTCAGTATGATATTGACTGTGGGTTTTCCGTAGATGGCTCTTTTATTATATTTTGACATGTGTTCCTTCAATGCCTAGTTTGTTGAGGGTATTTAACATGAAGTAATGTTGACTTTATTGAAAGTCTTTTCTGCATCTATTGAGATAATCATGTGGTTTTTGGTTTTAGTTCTGTTTATATGTTGAATCACATTTATTGATTTGCATATGTTAAAGCAACCTTGCCTCCCAGGAATAAAGCCTACTTGAATATAGTGGACTAGCTTTTTGATGTGCAGCTGGATTCAGTTTGTTAGTGTTTTGCTGAGGATTTTTGCATCTATGTTAGTCAAAGATACAGGCCTGAGGATTTTTGTTTTTGTTGTGTCTCTGCCAGGTTTTGGTATCAGGATTATGCTGGACTCGTAGGATGAGTTAGTGAGGAGTACTTCCTCCTCAATTTTTGGATTAGTTTCAGTAGGAATGGTACCAGCTCTTTTTTATACAACTGGTAGAATTTGGCTGTGAATCTGGCTGGTCCTGGGCTTTTTCTGCTTGGTCAGCTTTTTATTACTGATTCAGTTGCAGATCTCATCACTGGTCTGTTCAGGAATTCAATTTCTTTCTGGTTTAATCTTAGGAGGTTGTACGTTTCCATTTTTTCTAGGTTTTCTCACTTCTGTGTATAGAGGTGTTCATAGTAGTCTCTGAAGGTTTTTGTATTTCTGTTGGGTCAGTGGTAACGTCCCCTTTGTCATTTCTGATGGTGTTTATATCTTCTCTCTTTTTGAGAGAGAAATAATAAAGATTAGTATAGCTGGGATTCTATCTTATTATTTCCTTAAGAATAAACTCATGGATTTGTTGATCTTTTCTATGTTTTTTGCATCTTAACTTCCTACGGTTCAGCTATGATTTTGATTATTTCTTGTCTTCTACTAGCTTTGTGGTTGGTTTGCTCTTGTTTCTCTAATCGTGATGTTACAGTGTTAATTTGAGATCTTTCTAACTTTTTGATGTGGGCATTTAGTGCTATAAACTTTCCTCTTAATACTGCTTTATCTGTGTCCCAGAGATTCTGGTATGTTGTGTCTTCGTTCTCACTAGTTTCAAAGAATTTCTTGATTTCTGCCTTAATTTCATTATTTACCCAGAAGTGACTGAGGCCAACACTCAAGCTTTGCAGTCTGTCATTCCTGCTCTACAGTGAATCAATCACTGAATTATCCAGGTAGAGTGGATCACATCTGTAATCCCAGTACTTTGGGAGGCCAAGGCGGGAGGATCACTTGTGGTCAGGAGTTTGAGACCAGCCTTGCCAATATGGCAAAACCCCATCAGTATTAAAAATACAAAAAGTAGCTGGGCATGGTGGTGCACACCTGTAATCTCAGGAGGCTGAGGCACAAGAATCATTTGAACCTGGGAGGTGGAGGTTGTAGTGAGCTGAGATGGCATGGGTGGCAGAGTTAGACCCCATCTCAAAAAAAAAAAAATCACTGAATTTATCACTGAACAAACTCTTACTCTTTTTTTTTTTTCCTACCTCTTTCTCTCCCTTTTTCTCTGGGTTTATGGTATTAGTTGAAGGACTTCGATGTTGTGTAGGTTCCTGGACCTAACCTAACTTCTATTTGAGGAGGTATTATCATTGTTTTTGTCTTGAGTATAGTGGTGGATTCATGCAAATATATTGCCATTTTTTCCGCTCATTTCAGTAACCATGCCTTCAATGGAGCTTTCCAGCTCTTCCTTTTAAGATATGGAGTCTCTCCCGACCCTGGACTGGCTGTGAGACTTGCTTTCATAAGTAAAAGTGATAGTATGCTACTTCAGAGTCTAGGACTCAAGAAACCATGCATGCGTCTATTTTCTCTCCTGGAACACTGCCACTTTCTTGAGAACAAGCCAGGCTAGCTTGCTAGAAGATGAGATACCAAGTGGAAAAGAAACAACTCATCCCAGCTGAGGCCATACTAGATCAACTAGAATCCAACCAGTCTGCAGCTAACTGCCAACCAAGAGTGAGCACATCAAAAATTCCCAGGAGATGCTTAGACTTACAGAAACTAATACATGATGGTGTTTAAATCACCAAATTTTAGGGTGGTTTGTTAACTATCATGTGCACTATAGATACATTTAATCTTTCCATATATAAGTGAAGAAAGAAGTGACTATTAGTCTCAAAGAGACTCATCAACTTAATCCTAATTCTCAGAGGTTTTCCTTTCAAAATAACTACATTCTACATTTACCCAGGGCTCCTTATTTTAACCCCTGCATTAATTTACATTTGGTGATATAACAAACTACTGCCAATTTACTGGCATAAAACAACACACTTATATTATTTTACTATTCTAGAGTTCAGAAGTCCTAAAATCTTGCATCCTTTGAAATCTGGATCTACTGAGAATTTCCAAAATTACGTAGTGCTGGTTTTGCTTAAGAATTCTTCCCTCAATGTGTCTCTTTCCTCATATTTCACTATAAACAGCAATCAGAAACAAGGCCATACTTTCAACACTTTTCTTGGAAATCTCTTCAGGTAAATATCCAAAGTTATTGTTACCCGTTCTGCTTTCCATGTATTGGTAGGACACAATTCAACTAAGCTTTCTGCTACTATATAACAAGGATCCCCTTTCTTTCAGTTTCCAATGACATGTTCCTTCTTTTCTTCTGGACCCTTATCAGTGATACTTTTAAAGTTTATATTTCTACCAAGAGTTCATTTACAATGATTTAAATACCCTGTAAGAAAATACAGATTTTTCTACCATGTTCCTCACTGTCATCTAAGTCTTCACTAGAAGAGTTGTCTACATTTTCACTAAAAGTCTAAGGAAATCTCAACTTTTCAGTCATTGTCCTCAAAATTCTTTCAGTTTCTTCCTATTGCCCAATTCCAAAGCCACTTCTGTGTTTTTAATTGTTTTTTACAGAAGCACTTCACTACCAGTGCCATAGTTTGTGTTTATTTACTACTGTTGCTGTAAAATTTGCGACAAACTTGGTGGCTTGAAACAACATAAATTTGTTATCTTACCTTTCTAGAGGTCAGAAATCCTAAATTCAAAATGATGGCAGGGCTGTATTCCTTCTGGAGGCTCTAAGGGAGAATTCATTTCCTTGCATTTTTCCAACTTCTAGAGGACACCTCCGTTTCTTGACCTCATGATTGTTTAATGTAGCTTTAAAGTAGGCAGCATAGGCTCTTCAAATCTCTTTCTCTGTGTGTGTGTGTTTGTCTTACCTCTGCTTTTGTCATATGTCTTCCTGTGACTCTGAAACCTCTGCCTCTCTCTTATCACGACCCTTGTGATTATATAAGACACACTAACATAATTTAAAAGGATCTTCCCCTCTCATGATTTTTTACGTAATCATATCAACAAAGTCCTCTTTGCAATTGAAGGTAATCCACCCACAAATTAGGTCATAGATATCTTTGGGTGGTTGGGAACATTATTCTATCTACCATAACTACTTTTCTCAGTAGCTTTCTTTCAATATCAAAACTCAGATCTAGAAAAAGCAGAAAAAGCAAAGAGCGCTTTTCCATGGGTATTAAAATTTGCATGTATATATTAAAATTATGATTCCAAAGAGAAAGAAAAATTACTGATAAAATTATTTTATCAGTAATGGATATGTAGTGAAAAATAAAATGAGCCCCATATTATTTTCTTAAATAAGTCTCTTTGAATTCTTCACTGCTTCTGAAACATTCATAGCCTAAATGGCTTTAACTATCATTAAATTTTTACTAGTAAGAAAGACCATTCTTCACAGAAGTCTGTCAACAATAAGGGAAGACCATCTTTGCATTAGTAGGAAAATGGATATGTCCCATGCTCTGTCATTTCTCTGATGCTTAAATTGAAATAATCTGCCTTTAAAGATGTTAATGCCACTTTGGGAGGGCGAGGCAGGCAGATCATGAGGTCTGGAGTTCAAGACTACCCTGACCAATACAGTGAAACCCCATCTTTACTAAAAATGCAAAAATTAGCCGGGCGTGATGCTGCGCGCCTGTAGTCCCAGCTACTTGGGAGGCTGAGACAGGAGAATCGCTTGAACCCAGGAGGCAGAGGTTACAGTGAACGAAGATCATGCCACTGCCCTCCAGCCTGGGTGACAGAGCGAGATTCCATCTCAACAAACAAACAAACAACAACAACAACAAAAACTGTTAATGCAGGCAGGGTGAGACTGTGCTTGGTTTCTAATGCCCGTAGCTCAGATTTCCAGTTTAGGAACAATGAATGGAGGCTAAAACAAATCTTTTTAAGATCAAACCCAAACTCAAGATAGGAACAAATAGCATCATATCACAAATAATATTATTTAATATATATTATCGTTAATATATTATATGTTATAATACGAATATAATATGAATATGATGTTAATGATAACATATCACTTAAGATATGACATTTTCCTGTATCTTGAGTTTGGATTTGAGGACTACTCAGTTAGCTATTCTATTGTCATTGTTATTGTCGATCTTAAAATTAGCTTCTTTACAACTCCAGCCACAGTATTTGGCATCCTGACCTTCATTGACATTGATCATAGCTGATCATATGATCAAGCTGATCATATCCTGCAGAGATGAAAAATTTCCTTTTATATATTATCTTGTCGTTACTTTCTTGTGACTCCATTCTTGCTTTGTAAAATTGTATATACACAAGATAGAAACATATCTTCACTACCCCTGCCCTATAGAACATGGTAATATTAAAATAGTACTTCTCTGTGGCTTCTATTAGCAGAAATGACAATAGTAACTTTTTTTCATCTCATATAATCTAAATGCATGACTAACATATCACACTGTACTTCTTTAAAGTCCTTGGATTCTGGTCCAGATAGTGCTCTTTATATAGGAAAAGATTATTTACTTTCACTCCAGGACTGTTTCAGTTCTGGCTCTAAGACACACACATTAAAATCAAATGTAATGCTTCAGCATGGTGTTAGGATCTGTCCTTTTTCGCATTCTGCTAAGCATCCTGTTTGCTTTTTGAAAATTGGTTTTTCACAGTGAAGAACATCATCAACGTAACTCCAAAATAATTCCAAACTGTTTTCTCCATAGAACATTTGGTCAGTTTACAGTCCAGCTGTTGACAGATGCAGTTTACATGGGGAAACTTATCCTTCTGTAATATTTACTCTCTTAAATTCACAGTAGGCTCCTGTAACAGTGAAATACTATGAACTGACTTTTTATACTGAGGTTAAAAGACAATCCAGAATGCTGCACTGGAAAGTTGATCTGATGTTTTACCCACACATTATTTCATTCTTTCCGGAGTTAATTTTCATCTGCCATCAATCTGCCTCTTCATTCACTCCGGTGGAGTCCATCTGGAGTTCCATTAGATCGTCTATGTGTTGATTTCCCCTCCCATCAAATCAAGCCAAGTTAGCATCATCAGAAACCTTCTCAATTATCATCTTTCACCTTACTTCAGATTTTGAGATGCCTACAGCATTCAGAAGTCCTGAAACTAGTCATGCTTGCCTGAAAGTCTTTTTGCATGTAATCTTTAGTGTTATTATTATGTATTGTCTTATTTTTTAGCATGTGATATGCATGGAGGTGTGTGGTGATGTATGTGTATAGGCATGTAGTTTAATGCACACTGTGATTGACCGTAAATAGGACTTGAGTTGCAAATAGAACAGTTTATAGAAGAAAATATGACTTAGTGGCTAAATGCTTGACTTTGGGGTCAGAACACATAGGTGTAAACGATGACTCTGCCATTTACTGAGTTTACTTCTTTAGCGAGCTACCTTTGCTCTCCACGACTCAATTTCTCCTTCCTTAAAATAGTGATTAAGATAGAGTCTTTTCTGTAGGGTTTTTGATGGAGTTTAATGAGATCTTGCAAATAAGATCCTTAGCATGGTGCTTGCCAGGTATTAAATGCTCAGAATTTCATCTTTTATTCTTTTTCTTGATAAAGATGTTGAGCAAATGTTCAGGAAAATTCCAACCCAAATAGAAATATGATTATATTGCTTAAAAGGAAATTGACATGTCTGACATTACGGATATAAATTTAAGGTCCTTGCCCTTAAGCAACACAGAATATAGGGAGGATATAGTAAAACAAAGAATTATATCAACTGTGATATAATTACCCATGATTAACTATGATGGGTAAAAATGTGGCCAAGACAATATGAAAAAGCAGGGGTACCTTCCCTCCATGTTGGCAAGAAAAGAGTAAAGAGGAGGCTTTTTGGAGGAAGCAAGGTCTAGCTTTTAGTCCTTAATGGTGGACAAGAAGTTCACAAAGTGAAGGGAAAATTATTCTAGGTACAGACGTAGAAAGAATAAGATAATCTAAAAAATACAACCAAACCAAGCACAAACAAACAAACAACTTAAAAGGCTAGATTATGTCACAGAAATTGAACTTGATTTCTGGCATAAATTTGTATGACATCAGAACTCGGTTGAGGAATTAAATAGCTCACTGGGCAGCTCTCTTTTAGGCAATGCTATGAATATCCGGTTTAACTTCTGCCCTTGTGGCTGTTATTTATTGAATACTCACTATAGGCCAAACACTGAAGTTGGATGCTTTATAACCATTGTCCTCTTCAAATATATTTTATGTATTTTCAGCTAAGTACAGTAAGCATGCCACCACTGTACAAACCTGTGTAGCAACTATAAGGAATGTTAAACAGAGTTTGAATTCCCAACCCCCTTTGTTCTGTCCACGTTATTTTTATTATGAGGATTAGAATTTCATATCTAAAGAATCCACTCACTGCTGCTACAACTTAGTTTCTTGATATGGCAATATTTAATAGCTTTGAGATTCAAAACAAAGTTATTACCAGTCTGTAACTTTCCTAAATATCAACAACAAAACTTACAACTTGTCAACAGCTTATGGAGTTTGAAATTTTATGTACCTTATTTTCTAGCTGTCATTCCTTTCCCTTCAAGGAACAGCATAGATAGCTAACTTTCTGTAAGAGTTTCTCGACACAGGTGGCCTCCAAAGAAAGCCATAGAAGGCTGTCAACCTTCTATGTGGAGAACCCTACAAAGTACTAGAGAAACAGACAAAGTAGTGGAGGGTCCCTATTTCTCCTTTTTATGGAAGACGATTTTTAGGATTGTGTAAGAGCTTGTAACCTTGAAGTTAAGCTCTTTAGTAAGAGTATAGGCTCTGTAGGGAATGTAAGGAGCTCTGATGACCATGCCTAACCCCTGATTAGAATTGCTTCTTTTGAATGCTACCATGCCTGTCGGGCATAGAGATGGTTCTTAGATTCATTATCTGTAGAAAAGAAAAGTGTGCTTCTTTGTGGGTATTGACTGACCCCCTCTTGTGCACTTGCTTCCAGTGATAACAATGGACTTGCCAGTGCTAACTAACTGTGCCCTGTCTAAAAGGTTTAACTGTGATGAATTGAGCTAATAAACATTTAACTGAATGATGCAGCTACTGATTGAATTGTCTTGATGGGACATTCCTGCTTTCCCATATATCTCCACTTCTTAACATAAAACACTGAACACCCCCAGAGACCCAACTCCTGTTACTTTTGGTTAGTTGACAGTTTTTCTTCTGAAATCTGGATTTCCGTGTGTCTTGTAGCAAAGAACATTGAGAGGGAGATCATCTAAAATGAATAGTAAATATCTAGCTACTCATGCCTTAACATAGAAGCCATTACCAATTGATTATTGTGCTCTTTTTTGCTGACCTACAAATCCTTCTCATATTCTTGCTCCAGACAGCACTATCAGTGAAAGAGAATTAGCAGGTGAGATGAAACCTGTTGGTCCTATGCACCATTGTCATATTTTCCATGCTTCAGGGAATCAAGTGTGATTGAGCAAGAAGACTTAAATTCATCTGATATTGTGAGAAGAAAAAAGTGTATGTGTAGATATGTATATTTTGTTCAGTGTGTATTAACATGCATTTGAGGGAGAGAGAGAGGAATATTAGTTGATTGTATACAGGCAATCAAAATAACTGTATGTATAGTTTTCATCATCTATAATATAGTCAATTAGTACGTTGTAGAAAGTAATGCATTTGTAAAATCCTTCCATTACCAAGCTTTATTATAAATAACATTTGATAGATCAATAGGGTGATATAGTTAACATTAATCTACTGGACATTTAAAAATAGCTGGAAGAGAATAATCAAATGTTCCTAGCATAAAGAAAAGATAAATATTTAAGGTGATGGATATCCTAACTACCCCAATTTGATTATACAGATGTATCAAATTATCACATGTATAGGGAAAATATGTACAGATGTTACATATCAATTAAAATAGATAAATCAATTAAATGAAATTATACACTCACAAAACCCATTTTCTGTATCCTTACAAAAATTAGCCGGCAGTACCTGCACAAGTTTATGGTCAGAAGCTAAACATTTTTGTGGGGTTTGAACATGGGAAATAGTTCACACTGACTTGAATGTCATGCCAAACCTAGGCAATAATTTGTACTTTTCATCATTGTATGAGAAATAAAAATGTGAGTTAAAAGGAAAGTCCTTATATCCCTATTCTCTATAACTGAATAGAATTAGTCTCTCCTTTAATTTTGTGTTTCATCCAGAGTGGTGTAGGAAGTCTCACCATCTCTTCATGTCATTTCAATTTGCCAAGTGTTTTTTAAAAAATGTGCTCTTACACAATCTTAGATGAGTTGAGCATCTTATTTCTGGCACAGATTTCCTAAGTCTCCATTAGACTTATTTACCAGTTGCTCAGTTTTCAGGCAAGGGCACCTGAAGTTTGAGTTAATTCAACCAAGTTCTATTAGATAAAAAATTAAAAAGACAATTTTGTTTCTTGTTCTTCGGGGAAGATATTTTTCTTGCTTTGGGAACAGCCGTATTATATTACCTTAATGTTTCTTTTTGAAAAGTTTACAGCAGTTTCAACAGCTTCTCCTTTCTTCTGAAAACACTTTGTAAATAAAAATAAGAGTAATGAAATTAGTCATACTTGTGATAGAGATTTTTCTTTGGGTCTTTTGCTTTATCTTTCATTATTCAAACTTTATCATGCTTACATATGACATTAAACAAAATATAATTTTCTTCTAATGTTGAATAGGCAGATGTGTGAATTTCAGTAACTTTTTGATAAACAATTTGAAGAAAACGGATTGTCTTGGAAAAATGATATTTGCCCATACGTTGTATTGGAAAGTGATTTTTCATCTGACCAGTGGTTATACTCTATTGATGGAAATTAGAGCCATTTTGAAAAACACTTTCCGTTAACTTTTTAATTGTGTTTACTGTGATTGCATATAAATTCTTAAATGGTAAAATTATTAACTTGGAAGTTTCAGACTGAGAGGCAATCATTAATATCTGCTTGTCAGACTTTGAAAAGAAGTTATTTAGAAAGTCAGTCTGAATATTAGCACACATTCAAAAGTGACTCCCTGGCCAATTTAAATACTCTCAAAAACAAATTTAAAGTCTCTTTTTACCCTATAATGTCTGGAAAACCGACTGTGTTATTGGTTTTAGAGAGAAAGAGAAGGAAATTATATCTGAGAAACTGAACCACCTCTTGTACTTGCTTCTTGGAGGCCAGAGAATTTAGAAGATGCACAGCTAGAGGCTGGGAGGAAGACAAGCTGGATAAAAGAAATGGAACCATAAGAATCTTAATATGTCTGTTATTGTAGAAACATATGGAGCCAATCACAGACCTTGCCACAGGGGCTAAAAATTAGCATTTGTGTGAGACAAATGTAGTATGTCTCTTTTTATATGATTAAGGAGTTGTATGGGGATTGTTCCCTGCATTTCCAATGTTTTTAATTGAATGCTAGGAAAAGGGTTCGCTTTCTCCATGTTCATCTTTAATTACCCCTTCTTACTCCTCACAAAATAAATTCGTTTGGCTTGAAAGTAAAGTTAATGGTAGTAATGGCACTAACAACATCCTGGCTGCTAAAATATCTGTTTACAGAGAATCATGTGAAATATTTAGGGAAAAAATGGCTTTTGTTCTAAATAAAATCCAGGGGAATTTTAGAACACTTTGGTGATAACTATAATTCTGTACATGTTTTCACATTGGAATTACATTTTACACAGGCATCCTAAAGTTAGAGTGTAAGTGAAAAAAATCTCACCCCAACATATTTCCTCTTTTAAAAAAATCCTCTTTAATTTCAAGACCTTCATGCTTTGAATGTCACTTTCACCCCAGCATGAGCTAAGCCATGGAAGATTTGTATCTTTTGACTTACCTGACTCTGAGTCACACTCTGAGTGAATGATGGCTGAACAAGTCACTGATATATTTTTTTAAATGTGTCCCAGAATGTAGAATTTCTATTAGTTAAATGTACGTATGAAGTTTCATTTATCTCCTTTAAAGTACACAAATAATGACACTACAATACGAATTGTTTATATTTATGTAACAGGATTAATTTTTACCCATTATTAATGCAATAGAGACAGTGCTGTTAAGCAATTGCTTATATGTCTTGACCTACTTACTGCAATTTGTATCTGACCTCCAAATCCTTGGGCAGTTTTACTTGCTGTTGTCCATTGTTATTCTATCTCAGCTATCTATAATGAGATGCTATTTGCAAGCTGCTCAAAACTGTAAGCAGCTCAAAAAAAGAAGTCCTCACTGATCAGCAACTCTGCAGACAATAGGATTTCCTCTTCATTTTACATATCTTAGCCACATTATCAAATAGTGAAATAGATGTATATGGTCTAGTCCACAGACATATGAGAAAATAAAATTTGAAATATCTAAAGATAATAGGTCATATCTGAGATAGAGTACTTTCAGAATTTGCACTCATTTGTTATGTAGGACATAAAAATTGGTTAAAGAGAAGGAGGTAAATAACATTAATATAAGTGGTAGGTTATTAAAGTAATTGTTCCCAATGTGTCACACCTCCCTGTCTTCACATGCTTGTGTAGCTCACTCCTGTGTTTACTCCAAACTTGGCCTTATGACTTGCATTAGTCAATAATACATTAACAAATACGACACAAGCAAAGGCTCAAATAGGACTGGTGTATTGTGACCAGCTCTCTTGTAGCATTGGCACCATGTGAAGAAGCCCAGGCTAAAATGCTGAAGACACATATCCCAAATGACAGCTACCACTAACCTCCAGACAAGAAGGTAGGGCATTTTGTACCATCAAGCCTCAGTTGAACTGCCAGTTGAGGAAAGCCATATGAACAAACCAAGGCAAGACAAGCAGAAGAACCACCAGCTGAACTCAGCCCAAATTGCTGGTCACGTGTTAATTAATGGCAACTAAAGCCATTAAGTTTTGGGACTATAAGTTACACAACAATAGATTATGGAGAAGTAAACATGTATTTCAAATAAGTTTTCTTTCTTTTTTTTAAAATTTCATGTAACAAAAAGTAGAAGGATAGGTAGAACAAGCCTGATGCAGGGGATCGATGATGTCATCTAAGGGCTTTCTATCTTTAATATCTTAGTTTTCTGTTTATGACATAGGGACTGCTCTACCTTCATCTGTGTCCAGGGAAAGATGAAGAGAAAATAGCTTTATCTACTGCTCCTGTTCTATTCATTGGAAACGCAGAACACTGTCAGAGATCCTTTCCAGACTTCTGCTTTATTTTATTAGGAAGGAGTGTGTCAGCCGGGCGCAGCGGCTCACGCCTGTAATCCCAGCACTTTGGGAGGCCGAGGAGGGCGGATCATGAGGTCAGGACATCGAGACCATCCTGGCTAACATCCCGTCTCTACGAAAAATACAAAAAAATTAGCCGGGCGTGGTGGCAGGCGCCTGTGGTCCCAGCTACTCCGGAGGCTGAGGCAGGAGAATGGCGTGAACCCGGGAGGCGGAGCTTGCAGTGAGCCGAGATCGCGCCACTGCACTCCAGCCTGGGCGACAGAGCGAGACTCCGTCTCAAAATAAATAAATAAATAAATAAATAAATAAATACATAAATAGATAAAAGAATGTGTCATCTGGCCACTTCTAGCTGCTAGGGTGGCTGGGTGGGGGAAAGAATATTTAGCTTTTTTAGCTGCTTTAGTAAGTGTATAGCTGCTATGTTATCCAGTCAACAGTGTTAGATAAGTTTCCTTTCTTCTCACATTGCTTTTATTTTCTCATTATTACTTGAAACCCTAAATAAAAGAAATAGGATACATCTGAATTTATATATATTCATTATTTAGGCAACATTCCTTTAAGCCTCAGTTTTCTGATTTCTTCATAGTTATAACCTTGAGTCTTAAATAAAGCAAGTGAGTTAATACTTACACAATATAGAGTAGAATATCTAGCACCATGAAAGCTGAGACCATATCTGTTCTGTTTACTTCTACATGTCCAGCACTGTGTAGAGTGGTTGGCAAATAGGAGGAACTATAAAATGAATGAATGATGACAGAATGACTGCATGACTCTCTGACTTGATAGACAAGTGCTAGCTGCCTTTCTTTCAACTATATTTTATAAATTTTAGGTATAGACCAGGTGCAGTATAGATAAAAATTATATTTCTGAGTCTTCAGAGGTTAGCAAAATGCCCAGCACATAACATATAGTCAACAAGTATTTGTTGATGATGATGTTGATGATAAATAAGGCTAGCAGCTTATAGTAATTGTACTGAATGATTTTATTTCCTCTTCCAAAAAAAGAGTTAAATTTTAAAATAGAATGAATTGTATCCTCCTCTGGTTGTTTGATTTATGTATATTTTAGGAGCAGAATCTTGAAAAACCTTGTTCAACTTTGAAATACCGGGACAAATGTTCACCATGTGCTGCACGAAGCTTAAGGCATTTAATATAACTGGACCTCTGTAGCACACTGCTTTTCTTTCTTAAACAACATAAATTTGCTGAGCTAGACCTTAGAGAACTATGATTTGTTGACATGAATTCAACATGATCCCAACCTGCATAGTAAGAATGTTTTGATTTCTTTGCCAAGTTTGATTCCTTTGCCAAGTTTTGTGGAACATGTTTTTGGTCTTGGCAAACTCCTGTGTATTAGCTATCCCGTTCCTTCTAATTTCCAGAGACAGACATTAATTATTTTCCTTTGCACTCCTGGGAGTTAAACATATGAAATTACTAGACAATGCCAGTAAATTATCTTCCCTGAGAAATATTAAGTTGGGATGGATTGAGAATTTCTGAAAGTTGGAGACTTGTTCTCAGTGATTCACTCTCAGCTGGTGTTTGTCAGTTTATTGTTTCACTCAATCACAATAAACGTAAGTAGGTTGAACTGTTAAAGTTGTCCATAAAGACATAAAAGATGTTTTTCCATTTTTATTCACAAGAAGTACCTTCTTGATGAAAACTCTAGGTGAATGTGGAAATCTGCATTGTTGGATTTAAGGAGAAAAAAATTGAAACACTGAGAACATGAACTAGAGAAAATATTAAGATAAAAACAAAGGGTACTGATGCCATAGAGGCTAGCTGTCCATCTGACGAATGAAGAAATGATGTGAGTTGTATAAACAAGGAGCTCTCAATTTTGCAACAAAATTGTGTTGCAAAACTTGACCTGTTTGTTGATTTTTTAAAAAGTGTATTCATTTATATATTCAGTGAGTTTTTTTAATAATTCAATATATGTAAATGTTATCTTACTTCTTTTAACTTTTGAGTTTGGAGGTATATGTGAAGGTTTGTTAAATAGGTAAACACATGTCACAAGGGTTCGTTGTACATATTATTTCATCACCCAAGTAGTAAGCTTAGTACCCAATAGTTATCTTTTTTCTGCTCTTCTCCCTCTTTCCACTCTCCCTGCTCAAGCAGACCCTTGTGTCTGTTTTTTTGTGCTTTGTGTTCGTAAGTTCTTCCCATTTAGCTCCCACTTATAAGTGAGAACATGTGGTATTTGGTTTTCTGTTCCTGTGTTAGTTTGCTAAGGATAACAGCCTCCAGCTCTATCCATGTTCCCACAAAAGGCATGATCTCATTCTTATTTATGGCTGCATAGTATTCCATCGTGTATATATACCACATTTTCTTTAGTGGATCTGTCATTGGTTGCATTTCGGTTTATTCCATTTATTTGCTGTTGTGAATGGTGCTGTAATGAACATTCTTTGGCATGTGTCTTTATTTTAGAGTGATTTATATTTCTCTGGGTATATACCCAGTAATGGAATCGCTGGATGAATGCTAGTTCTGCTTTTAGCCTTTTGAGGAATCACTATACTGCTTTCCACAATGATTGAACTAATTTACACTCCTACCAACAGTGTTTAAGTGTTCCCTTTTCTCCACAATCTCGCCAGCATCTATTATTTTTTGACTTTTTAATAGTAGCCATTATAACTGGAGTGAGATGGTATCACACTGTGGTTTTGATTTGCATTTCTCTAATGATCAGTGATACTGAGCTTTTTTTCATATGTTTGTTGGCTACATATATGTTTTATTTCAAGAAGTGTCTGTTCATGTCCTTTGCCCACTTTTTAATGGAACTGTTTGTTTTTCTCTTGTAAATTTATTTTTTACAGATGCTGGATATTAGACCTTTGTCAGATGCATAGATTAGAAATATTTTCTCCCATTCTGAGTGTTGTCTCTTTACTCTGTTGATATCCTTTTGCAGTATAGAAGCTCTTAAGTTTAATCAGATCCTACTTGTCAATTTTTGCTTTTGTTGCAATTGCTTTTGGTATATTCGAAATGAAATCTTTGTTTCTATGTCTAGGACAGTATTGCCTAGATTGTCTTACAGGGTTTTTATAATTTGGAGTTCTACATTTAAATCTTTAATCCATCTTTTTTTATTTTTTTGAGATAGAGTCTCACTCTGCCACCCAGGCTGGAGTGCAGCAGCGCTATCTCAGCTCACTACACCTTCCACCTCCCAGGCTCAAACAATTCTCATACCTCAGCCTCCTGAGTAGCTGGGATTACAGGTACCTGCTATCATGCACACCTAATTTGTGTATTTTTAGTGGAGACGGGGTTTCACCATGTTGGCCAGATGGGTCTTGAACTCCTGACCACAAGTGATCCACCCTCCTTAGCCTCCCAAAGTGCTGGGATTACAGGCATGAGCCTCTGCACCCAGCCTTTAATCCATCTTGAGTTGATTTTTGTATATGGTTTAAGGAAGGGCTCCAGCTTCAATCTTCTGCATATGGCTAGCCAGTTATTCCAGCACCATTTATTGAACACGGAGTCTTTTCCCCATTGCTTGTTTGTGTCAGCTTTGTTGAAGACAGGATGATCCTACATGTGCAGCCTTATTTCTGGGCTCTCTATTCTGTTCCATTGGTCTATGTGCCTGTTTGTGTACCAATTCCATGCTCTTTTGGTTATTGTAGTTTAGTTTGAAGGTGGGTAACTTGATGCCTCCAGCTTTGTTCCTTTTCATTAGGATTGCCTTGGCTATTTAGGCTTTTTTTGGTTTCATATGAATTCTAAAATAATTTTTTATAGTTCTGTGAAGAATGTCACTGGTAGTTTGATAGGAACAGCATTGAATCTGTAAATGGCTTTGGACAGTATAGCTATTTTAATGATACTGATTCTTTCTATCCATGAGCACGGGATATTTTCCCATTTGTTTGTGACTTCTCTGATTTCTTTGAGAAATCTTTTCTAATTCTCATTGTAGAGATTTTTTACCTCCCCGGTTAGCTGTATTCCTAGGTATTTTTGTGTGTGTGTGGCAATTGTGAATGAGACTGCCTTTCTGATTTGGCTCTCAGTTTGGCTCTTGCTGGTGTATAGGAATGCTAGTGATTTTTGTGCATTGATTTTGTATCCTGTAACTTTGCTGAAGTTGTTTTTCAGCTGGAGGAGCTTTTGGGCTGAGACTGTGGGGTTTTCTGGATAGAAAATCATGTCATTTGCAAACAGGGATAGTTTGACTTCCTCTCTTTCTATTTGGATGCCCTTTATTTCTTTCTCTTGCCTGATTGCTCTGGCTAGGACTTTCAATACTGTGTTGAATAAAAGTGATGAGAGAGGGCATCCTTGTCTTGTGCTGGTTTTCAAGGAGAATGATGCTAGTTTTTGCCTATTCAGTGTACCGTTGGCTGTGACCTTTACAGAATTCTTCACCCAAAAACAACACAGTATACATTCTCCTAATCACCACATGGCATGTACTCTAAAATTAACCACATAATTGGACATAAAACAATCCTCGACAAACGTAAAAAGAACCAAAATCATATCAAACACACTCTAGGACCACAGCACAATAAAAATAGAAGTCGAGACTATGAAAATTGCCCAAAACCAAATAATTACATGGAAATTAAACAATATGCTGCTGAGTGACTTTTGGGTAAATAATGAAATTAAGGCAGAAATCAGGAAGTTCTTTGAAAATAATGAGAACAAAAATACAATATAAAATACAATATACTAGCATGCACAATTGGTTCTCCCAAACATGGAGTCCTGCAGCCCAGGTCTTACCTGAATCAGGATGAGGGTGTGGTGGGTCCAAGTGCAGCTGTTGGCCACGTGCCTACTTGCTGCGTACCTGCAGATCCCACCCCTTCAGGTCTCCCTGGCCCTTCACTCTTGGAAGTCTTCAGGCAAATTTTTCACTTACGAAGGACTGTATATATTCTACCAAGACTCTGTGGGTGTGGTTGGAAGTCTGGAGATATCCAACATCCAGCTATGATTGGTACAAGATTTGGGAAGGTCTGACCTTTTTTTTTTTTTTTCTTGAGACAGAGTCTCGCTCTGTCGCCCAGGCTGGAGTGCAGTGGCGCAATCTCGGCTCACTGCAAGCTCCGCCTCCCCGAGTTCACGCCATTCTCCTGCCTCAGCCTCTCCGAGTAGCTGGGACTACAGGCACCCGCCACCACGCCCGGCTAATTTTTTGTATTTTTAGTAGAGACGGGGTTTCACTGTGGTCTCGATCTCCTGACCTCGTGATTCGCCCGCCTCGGCCTCCCAAAGTGCTGGGATTACAAGCGTGAGCCACCGCGCCCGGCTTAGGGAAGGTCTGACCTTGAGGTTTCATCAAGTGCTTGTGCTTGATTTCTTAGGCTTTGGCTTCAGTGACAATCCACAACCACATCACTATTCCATATTTGAACAGGCCAGCATTATGGAAGTGCTTTTGTGGCATCTGGGGCTCCAGAACCACAGGACCAACCTTTTGTCTCATGACTATGGGGATATTATTGCTCAGGAGCTCCTCTACAAGTACAAGCAGAATCAATCTGGTAGGCTTACCGTAAAGAGTATCCATCTGTCAAATGGAGATATCTTTCCTGAGAATCACTGTCCACTCCTTCTCCAAAGGAGAAGCACACATGGAGGTGTGATGTCACCCATCCTCACGTGGCTGATGAACTTCTTTGTATTCTCGATGTCTCACTCCAGTCTTTGGGCCATGTGCTTGGCCCTCTGAGAGCGAGCTGTGGGATGGTACATGTGGGCAGTCCCATCCCACAGCTGCAGCAATGATGGGAACTTACTCATTGTCAGTCTCTTACAGTACATCATCAATCAGAGAAAGACGTTTAGAAGACACTGAGTGGGAGCTCTTGCCTCTGAAACTACCCCCATGGATTTTATCTATGAGCCATTGGATTCTGTAAATCCCTATCCAGAGTTTTTCGAGCTGTACAGGAAAATGCTGTCGCGGTCCATGATGTCGATTCTGGATGACCACATTAGCCACGATCCACAGCTAGAGGATCCCATGGGCTTCTTGAATGCATACCTGGGCTTCATCAAGTCCTTTTGAGTTGGAAAGAGTAGATTCCCTGTATTACCTCCCCTACTCCCTTAGCCATTGTGTATTCCACTTAAGAAGAAATGCCCAAAAGAGGTCCTGGCCATCAAACACTATTCTCTCACAAAGTCCACTTTACTCAAATTGGTGAATATTATATAGGAAGAAGCCAGCAGGAGCTCTGGCTAAGGTTGACATAATAGTCCACCTCCCATTACTTTGACATCTGATAAAATGTACAGACTTGCCTTTGTTTTTATGTTATTAGGAAATTCTGATCAGTACTACTATTCACTGATGCAGAAAGACATTCTTTTGCATAAAAGACTTTTTAACACTCTGGACTTTCCTGAAGTATTTAGTAGTGCTAATTTCTGGCCCAGGCCTAATAGGAATTCTACAGTAAGAATGACGAGGGCTAGGCGTGGTGGCTCACGCCTGTAATCCCAGCACTTTGGGAGGCCAAGGCGAGCGGATCGCATGAGGTCAGGAGTTCGAGACCAGCCTGACCAACATGGGGAAACCCTGTCTCTACTAAAAATACAAAAATTAGCTAGGTGCGGTAGCGGGCACCTGTGATCCCAGCTACTCGGGAGGCTGAGGCAGGGGAATTGCTTGAACCCGGGAGGCGGAGGTTGCAGTGAGCCGAGATTGTGCCACTGCATTCCAGCCTGGGCGACAGAGTGAGACTCTGTCTCAGAAAAAAAAAAAAAAAAAGAATGACAAGAAGGGGATCTCCTTCCTTCTCCTTGAATGGCTTTATGGGCACATGCTTTTTAAAAGTTCTTTAAGCAGCACAGAGCTAAGTCTTATTTGTCATACCTTTGGATTTAGTTTCATCAGCTCTTTTTAATTATAAACATAGTATTAAAATAGATATTGGTTTAAATAATGTAGTATTCTTAGTATGACTATGATACACCTACATATTATACATATTTTATAAGAATACTAAATCAACATACCCTTACTCTGCCAGTGAACCTAGTTAAACATGTTTCATTTCTGAATAAATTGAAGTAGATCCAACCTATTTACTGAATTTACTAAAATCACAGGACATTAAGGACCAGTAGCATCTATGCCAGAGATTTACCGTTATTGCCAGTAAGACTGATTCTAACAGCAAATAACAGTCTGAGACTCCTCATACCTCAGTGCTTAGAAGCATGTCTCTCTTGAGCTACCACAGAGGGGAAGGGATGGTTTTGTTGTCCAAGCCACCATATGCAATGTACATTGATTCCTTTATGATGACTGCTTAACAACCCATTGCCTGTCCCAGAGAAGCTTTCTCATGTAGCTTGGTAATTCCTGTACTTTACAGACAGAAAAGTTCCAGAAACTTTAAGAACAAATTCTGAGAGACCTATGAGCAAATGATGCTGAATACGTTTTTTTAGCCACATTTCATTGTCTTAGTCAAAACAGGATTATTAAGTGATTATTTAAAATTCATTTTTTAAATTAGCAGCTTCAAGTATGACAACTTTGAGACTGGAATAAGTATTTTCTGTTAATAAAAATGAATTGTGACAAAAAGATTACAACATACTAGAATCTCTAGGACACAGCTAAGGCAATGTTAAAAGGGAAATTCCTAGCACTAAATACGCACATTAAACTGTTAGAAAGATCTCACGTTAACAACCTAACTTCATAACTGAAAGAATTAGAGAAGCAGGAACAAACCAGCCCCAAAGCTAGCAGAAGATGAGAAATAAAAATAAAAATCAGGCCAGGCACGGTGGCTCACACCTGTAATTCTGGTACTTTGGGAGGCTGAGGCAGGGGGGTCACCTGATGTTAGGAGTTCAAGACCAGCCTGGTCAACATGGTGAAACCCTATCTCTACTAAAAATACAAAAATTAGCCAGGTGTGGTAGCAGGCACTTGTAATCCCAGCTATTTGGTAGCCTGAGGCAGGAGAATGCTTGAACCTGGGAGACACAGGTTGCAGTGAGCCAAGATTGTATCATTGCACTCCAGCCTGGGGTGACAAGAGCAAGACTTTGTCTCAGAAATCAAAAGATCAATGAATCCAGGAGTTGGTTTTTTGAAAATAAATAAATAAATAAATAAATAAATAAATAAATAAATAAAATAGGCCACTAGCTAGACTAATAAAACAAACAAACAAAAAAACCAGAAATTCCAAATAAACACAATTAGAATTTTGAAGGGAATGTTACTACTGACACCACAGAAATGAAAACAACCATCAGAAACTACTGTGAACACCTTTATGCACAAAAACTAGAAAACTTAGAAGAGATGGATAAATTCCGAGACACATACACCCTCCCAAGACTGAGCCAGGAAGAAATTGACTCCCTGAATAGACCAATAATCAGCTCTGAAATTGAATCAGTAATAAATAGCCTAGCAACCAAAAAAAAGCCCGTGACCTGATGGATTCACAGCTGAATTCTATCAGATGTACAAAGAAAAGGTGGTATAATTCCTACAGAAACTATTCCCAAAAATTTGAGAAGAGGAACTCCTTTTCAGCTCATCCTATAAGGCTAGCATCATCCTGATACCAAAACCTGGCAGAGACACAACAAAAAATGAAAACTTCAGGCCAATACCTTTGAATAACATCGATACAAAAATCCTCAACAAAATATTTGCAAACTGAATCCAGCAACACATCAAAAAGCTAATCTACCATGATCACATAGGCTTCATCCCCAGGATGCAAGATTGGTTCAACATATGCAAATCAATAAGTGTGATTCATCACATATACAGAACTAAAGACAAAAACCACATGATTATCTCAATAGATACAGAAAAGGCTTTCAATAAAATTCAACACCCTTCATGTTAAAAACTTTCCATAAAGTAGGTATTGAAGGAACATACCTCAAAATAATGAGAGCCATCTGTTTATTGAGTTCATACTATGTGCTGGGTATAGTTCTAAGTGTATGGATACAGCAGCGAACAACATTAAAACAAAGCAAAATAAAACTAAAATGTTCCTACTCTCAGGGAGAGTTTAAGGAACTTGCCTGAAGTCACAAAGCTCCTAAATGACGGAGCTGGAATTGAAACCTAGACTGTGTGACTCTATAGCCCATGCTCTTCACTACTAAGCTGTGGTGCCTTTCTTTTAAAAAATTAATTAACTTTATTTTTAGATCAATTTTGGTGTTACAGAAAAATTGAGTGGAAATTACAGAGAATTCTGAATCCATTCACTGCTCAATCATGTTTCTTGACTTTTGATGCAGAAAGCAATGGAAAACGAATAAAACACTAGTATACCTAAAGAAAATCCCCTCTCTTTTCTCTGTACTTGCATTATAATAATGCAATTTCCATCATCCTAAGTTGTTCATTCATTCTTTCCACACGTACTTATAGAACCTCTCCCATGTGTCAGGCTACTCAAAAAGAATGATGAATAAACTGACATGAACCCTGACCTTACAGAGTTTGTGGGAGAATATAAACCTTGGAGGAGACAATATCAGAAATTAATATCTAATTACAAAAGACAGAAACATTAAAAGACAATGTGGCAAACAGTTGTAACATCCAAGTTCTTTTTGAGGCAGTAATATTTCAGTGACACCTGGAGGATGAAGAAAAGTTAACCTTGCAAAGAAAAGAGGAAAGGTCATTTCAGGGAGTGGATCACCATACACAAAGTTACTGAGGAGGTTAAGGATTTGAAGGTTTCAAAGTATAAAGAGCTGAGTTGGTAAAGGAAATGAAAAATGACTGAGAGATAGGAAAAAAGCCAGGAGAATTTGTTGTCACAAGAATCAAGAGAAATATGATCACACAAGGTCAAGTAGGTTTAAGATTTTTTAAGAGGTCCATTGGAGGATGTTTGTGACCTTTCATTTTTTGATATCAGCATTAACACAAGGGCTGTTTTAAATGGTTTTCTAAAAAATTTCAAGTGCATGTTTTCTTATCGAGAACTATGTTCTCAAGGTTCTGAGTAAAAAAGTGTCCCGTTAATGGCAGATGAGAAAGTCATCATAGGTGTGTGTAGATAATATTTAAAAGCAGTTGAATATGCAAGGAAGAGAGAACGGTCAGTAGAAATGAAGGTGCATTCAGGGAGTTCTTCTTTCCTTTGCTTGAGACCAATTAGAGAAAATTAAAATGCTGTTTTCAGAAATCTAACAGAGAGGGAGAGGCTGAAAATGCAAGTAGGAGGAGATAATTGAGGTGGTAGAAATGTTAGTATCTGGATACCCATACAGGGAGTGGCCTCTGCTACAAGAAGCCTCACTTATTCCAAGGTTGTTAGACGGAAAAAGAAAAGATGAGTAAAGATTTAGGTCAGTTGTATATTTGATGACAATATCAATTCTGATTTTTAGGAAGCATGAAGTGCACATTTAATATGGAATAAGAAAGGGTAGGAGATGGGGAGAAAGAAAGGTCAGGTCCTTGAAGTCAGTAAAGGTTGGTTGTGGAGAGTGGGAAAGTGAACTTAGAGAAACGGTAAGTATGCCAACCAGTGCTGGGTAAACCACTTGAACTAACGACCAGGAATTTATAGTGAGATCAGCAAATTAGAATCGAGTTTCACTGGGCCTAGAGCTGAAATGGGAGTAGTTTACATACAGTTTCTGTCTCAAATATCTTGATATTATATCCAGGGCTGGTCCAATGTTTCTACAGTTATTAAGAGCCCAGACCCATTCTGTTTTGGCACTCTGCTTTCTCCATCATTTGACTTCCATTTCATGGCAAAGATAGTGTTCTGTTCCAATCAGCAAGAAGGGGAAAGAGAAAATAGAGTACATCTACCCATCTTTTAAATTTGTTGTCAGCGAGTGAGATGATTGAATTAATCACTTTGGAAACTGAGCAGGTTGAGGTGTTGAAAAGTCTAGGATCAGCTGGGCGCAGTGGCTTACGCCTGTAATCTCAGCCCTTTGGGAGGCCGAGGCAGGTGGATCACGAGGTCAGGATTTCGAGACCAGCCTGGCCAATATGGTGAAACCCCATCTCTACTAAAAATACAAAAATTAGCTGGTCATGGTGGCACGTGCCTGTAGTCCCAGCTGCTCGGGAGGCTGAGGCAGAAGAGTCGCTTGAACCCAGGAGTCAGAGGTTGCAGTGAGCCAAGATCATGCTACTGCACTCCAGCCTGGGTGGCAGAGTGAGACTCTGTCTCAAAAAAAAAAAAAAAAAAAAAGAAAAAAAATTCTAGGATGGAAAATCCAAATTATTAGACAGCATTATTCCCATGGAATATGATATCCAGATTGATAGCCAGATTTAGGGAATAGACAGACTTGTGCTGTTCTTCATAATTTTTTTCTTAATTTCTATTTCAATAGCTTTTGAGGTACAAGTGTTTTTTGTTATGTGGATGAATTATATAGTGGTGAATTCTGAGATTTTTAGTGCACCTGTAATTTGAGTAGTGTACATTATACCTAATGTGTAGGTATTTTTTATTCCTAACCCACCTTTCCTTCCTCCCATTTCTGAGTCTCTAAAGTGTATTATATAACTCTGTATGCTTTTGCATACTCATAACTTAGCTCCCACTTATAAGTGAGAACACAGTTTTTGGTTTTTCTACTCTTGTGTTACTTCACTTAGAATGATGGCCTCCAGTTCCATCCAAGTTGCTGCAAAAGACATTATTGTGTTCTTTTTAATGGCTGAATAGTATTCCATGGTGTATATGTATCACATTCTTTATCCACTCATTAGTTAATGAGCACTTAGGTTGGTTCCACATCTTTGCAATTGTGAATGGTGATGCTATAAACGTGTGTGCCAGAGTCTTTTTCATATAATGACTTCTTTTTTGGGGGTTTGATACCCAGTAGTAAGATTGCTGAATCCAACAGTAGATCTACTTTTAGATCTTAAAGGAATTTCCATACTGTTTTCCATTAAGTTGTACTAATTTATATATTTCTACCACCAGTGTATAAGCTTTACTTTTCCTCATATCTGTGCCAACATCTATTGTTTTTTGACTTTTTAATAGTGGCTATTCTGAGTGGTATGCATCTCACTGTGGTTTTAATTTGCATTTCCCTGATGATTAGTGATGCTGAGCATTTTTTTTCGTATTTTTTGTTGGCCATTTGTACATCTTCTTTTGAGAAGTGTCCATGTCATTTGCCTACTTTTTAATGAAATTATTTGATTTTTTTTCTTGCTGATTTGAGTTCCTTGTATATTCTGTATACTATATTTGTATTCTATATATTATATTCTGTATATTTCTTTGTCAAATGTGTAGTTTACAAATGTTTTCTCTCATTCTGTGGGCTTTCTGTTTACTCTCCTGATTATTTATTTTGCGGTGCAGAAGTTTTCAGTTTAATTAGGTCCCATTTATTTTTATGTTTGTTGTATTTGCTTTTGGGATCTTAGTCATAAATTCTTGCCTAGGCTTATTTCTAGAAGAGTTTTTGCAATCTTGTCTCCAAATTTTTTAGTTTCAGGTCCTATATTTAAGGTTTTGATCCATCTTGAGTTGATTTTTGTATAAAGTGAGAGCTATAGGAATCCAGTTTCATTCTTCTACATGTAGCTTGCCAGTTTTCCCAGCACCATTTATTAAATAGGGAGTCCATTCCCAAATTTATGTTTTTGTATGCTTTGTTGAAAATCAGCTGGCTGGATGTATTTGGCTTCATTTCTGGGTTCTCTATTCTGTTCAATTGGTCTACTTGCCTACTTTTATGCCAGTACTATGCTGTTTTGGTAACTATAGCCTTGCAGTATTACTTGAAGTCTTCTAATGTCTAGATTTGTTCATGTTGCTTAGGATTGCTTTGGCTATTTCGGCTCTTTTGTGCTTCCATATGAATTTTAGGAGAGTTTTTTCTAATTCTGTGAAGAATAAAGTTAGTATTTTGATAGGAATTGCATTGAATTTGTAGATTGCTTTGGGTAGTATGGCCATTTTCATAATATTGATTCTTTCAATCCATGAGCATGGTATTGTTTATGTCATCTATTATTTCTTTCAACAGCATTTTGTAGGTCTCCTTGAAGAGATCTTTTACCTCCTTGGTTAAGTATATTCCTAGGTGTTTTGTTTTGTTGTTTTTTTGTTTTTGTTTTTTTCAGCTGTTGAAAAAAGAGTTCTTGATTTGATTCTCAGCTTGGTCATTGTTGGTGTATAGCAGTGCTAATGATTTGTGTACATTGATTTTGTAATTTGAGATTTTACCAAATTTGTTTATCAAATCTAAGAGACTTTTGGAGGAGTTTCTAGGGTTTTCTACGTGTGCAATCATATTATCTGCAAACAGTGATAGTCTGACTCCCTCTTTTCCAATTTGGATGCTTTTTCTTTCCTTCTTTTGACTAATTGCCCTGGCTAGGACTTTCAGAACTATATTGAATAGGAATGGTGAAAGTGGGCACCACTGTCTTGTTCCTGTTCTCAGGGGGAACACATTCAACTATTCCACATTTAGTGTAATGTTGGCTGTGGGTTTGTCATATATGGCTTTTATTCTTTTGAGGTAGGTCCCTTCTATGCCTAGTTTGTTAAGAGTTTTATCATAAAGTGATGCTGGATTTCAGTGAATGCTTTTTCTATATCAATTGAGATGATTACATGGCTTTTGTTTATAATTCTGTTTATGTCATGTGTCCCATTTATTAACTTGCTTATTTTAAACCATCCCTGCATCCCTGGGATGAACCCCATTTCATCATTATGCATTATGTTTTTTATGTGCTGTTGGATTTGGTTAGCTAGTATTTTGGTGAAGATTTTTGCATCTATGTTCATCAGGGAAATTGGTCTGTAGTTTTTCTTTTTTGTGTGTTCCCTTTCCTGCTTTTGGTACTAGGGTGATACTAGCTTCCTAGAATGATTTAGGGGGCGATTCCTTCTTTCTCAATCTAATTTCAGTAGGATTGGTAGCAATTTTTCTTTGAATGTCTGGAAGAATTCAGTTATGAATCTATCTGGTCCTGGGCTTTTTTTGTTGGCAATTTTTAAGTTACTGTTTTGATCTTGCTGCTTGTTACTAGTCTGTTCAGGCTTATATTTGTTTCTGTTTTAATCCAAGAAGGTTGTATTTTTCCAGGAATTTGGGTATTTTCTCTTGGTTTTCGAGTTTGTGCACACAAAGGTGTTCATAGCAGTCTTGAATGACCTTTTGTATTTCTGTAGTGTCGGTCTATTGATTTTGTTTATTTTTTCAAAGAACCAGCTTTTTGTTTCATTGATCTTCTGTATTTTTGTTTGTTTGTTTCAATTTCATTTAGTTCTCTTCTAATTTTGTTATTTCTTTTCTTCTTCAAGCTTTCGGTTTAGTTCTTGTTTCTCCAGTTCCTTGAGGTGTGACATTAGGTTGTCAATCTGTCCTCTTTGAGACTTTTTGATATAGGCGTTTAGTGCTATAAACATTCCACTTAGCACCACTTTTGCTGTGTCCCCGAGGTTTTGATAACTTGTGTCATTATTATAATTCAATTCAAAGAATTAATTTCTATCTTGATTTCATTGTTAGCCCAGATATCATGCAAGAGCAGATTATTTAATTTCCATGTATATTTGTATAGTTTTAAGGGTTCCTTTTGGAGTTGATTCTAGTTTTATTCTATTGTGGTCTGAGAAGATACTTGATATAATTTCAATTTTCAAATATTTGTTGAGACTTATTTTGTGGCTTATCCTATGGTCTATCTTAAAGAATGTTCCATGTGCTGATGAGAAGAATGTACATTCTGCAGATCTCGGTAGAATGTTCTGTAAATATCTGTTAAGTCCATTTGTTCTAGTGTGTCATTTAAGTCTAATGTGTCTCTGCTGACTTTGTGTCTCAAAGATCTATCTAGTTCTGTCAGTGGCGTACTGAAGTCTTCCACTATTATTGTTTTGCTGTCTATCTCAATTTTTTAGGTCTAGTAGTAATTATTAATCTGGGAGTTCCAGTGTTTGGAGCATATAAATTTAGGATTGCAATATCTTCTTGTTGAATTGATCCTTTCATTATTATATAGTGACCATCTTATTGGTTATTGTTTTATAGGCCCTGTGAGATTTAAGCTTTCAAGAGGTTCTAGTTTGGTGCATATCAGGCTTTTGTTTCAAGGTTTAGAACTTCTTTTAGCATTTCTTATAATGCTTTTTTGGTAGTGACAACTTCTCTCAACATTTGTTTGTCTGAAAATAACTTTATTTCTACTTTATTTATGAAACTTAGCTTTGTGGATACAAAATTCTTGGTAGATAGTTGTTTTGTTTATGAAGTTAGGACCCAAATCCCTTATAGATTGTAAGGTTTCTTCTGAGAAGTCTGCCGTTAGTCCGATAGGTTTATCTTTGTAGGTTTCTTGATATTTTTGTCTTACTGCTCTTAAAATTCTTTCCTTCATGTTGACTTTAGATAGCCTCATGAGTATATGCTTTGGTGAAGATCTTTCTACAGTGAATTTCCCAGGAGTTCTGTGAGCTTCTTGGATTTTGATGTCTAGATCTCTAGCCAGAACAGGGAAGTTTTCCTCAATTACTCCCTCAAATAAGTTTTCCAGACTTATTTTTTTCTTTTCCCTCAGGAACATCAATTATTCTTAGGTTTGGCCATTTTACATAATTGCATATTTCTTGGAGACTTTGTTCACTTCTTTTGGTTCCTTTTTATTTACTTTTGTCTGATTGTGTTAATTCAAACGCCTGTAATTGAGCTCTGAAATTCTCTTCTCCACTTGTTCTAGTCTATTCTTAACATTTTCCACTGCATTTTGTAATTTCCTCACTGTGTCTTTCATTTCCAGAACTTCTAATTGGTTTTTCTTGGTGATATCTAGCTCTCTAGAAAATTTTTCATTCATATTTCAAACTGCTTTTAAAATTTTCTTGACGATGGTTTTTGCCTGTCTCTGATATCTCCTTGAGTAACTTAATAATTGATATTCTGAATTTCTTATCTGGTGTTTCAAAGATTTCGTCTTGGTTTGGGTCCATTTCTGGAGAGCTAGTGCGATCTTTTGGGGGTGTTATAGCAGCCTATTTTCTCATATAACCAAAGGTTTTTTGTTCCTTCTCGTTTGGATAGACTATTTCTTCTAATTATTCTTGAATATATGTTTGATTTGACTGTGTTTCTTTTTGTTTGTTTGTTTTTAAATTTATTTTTCCCTTAAAGATGATACCTTAATACTTATAGTTAATTATAGCCTAATTTTGTTCTTGGTGCTTTCAGGGGTGAAGACTCTGTAGAGTTCCTTGGTTATCTTTGTATGATGGCTTTCCCATATGCTGGTTCTAGCAGCAATCAACGTACTCAATGTATGAGCAAGTTCACTATCTCCTATGGTTTGGAATGGTAGAGGTCTCTTAAAGCTTATCTCATTCCTTGATGGTGTGTACTTTTTCATTTATTTATTTTCCCCCACTATTGTATTTACTGTTTGATGGTTTAGGCTTCAGGCCAGTAGGGGAAGTGTCCGTATGTAGGAACCAACTGTGGCTAAAGCAGGTGGGTAAATGAAGTCCCAGCCTTGACAGAGGTGGCTAGAGGAACTCTCAGTGAGTTGCACTGAGGTCGTATCAGAGAGAAGGGTTGGAGCCACCTCAGTTCCCCTTCCAGGTAAGCAGGAAAGTTATCCACCTCACAGACACAGTCCTGTCCCAGAGCTCTGGCTGTTCACATCAGACAGGCCCCTCTTTTCTTCTGTAGGAATGTTGATGTTCCAAGTAGAGAGGAACTGTGACTCTGTTTCTCGGGCAAGCTTGAACCAGGAGGGTGCTCCTGTGGGAATGCAGTCACCCTGATGTGTTACAGAAAGATTGTCTATGGTTGTATCCTTGCTGAGCTCCTGTGGGAAAAATCCCAACTGTGCCTTCAGTGGTGGACAAGCAGGGACAAGCGGGTCTTCTTCTCCAAGACCTTTCACATATACCAGGGTTGTCTGACTGTTGGAACAGAGCTGAAGACTTCCCTTACTGAGCCCAGCTGCCTCTGCTGAAAGAAGCTTCCCACCAGTGGAAGGATCTGACACTCAGGGCCTGCCATCCAGATTCCTTTGTCTCACAAGATGTTCCCTTGATGTAGTTAACTCCCTCTTCCCCTAGGAGTGGGCATCCCTGGAAGCTAGACTATTGTGAGAGTTGTTGCTCCTCTGGGTCTAGCTGAAGTTGCCACACTCTAGGCTCACACTAGGAAAAGTTTGCAAATGATCTGGTGATGTGACCTGTCCTCAAGTTTCCCAGTAGTGGGTAGCAGCACCAGCTCTAATGGCGATGGCAGGGGAGTGATGTAGACTCTGAAATTCCTTGGTTATTGATAGCTTTAGTGTGTTGGCTTTCTCGAATGCTGGCTATATTAGTAATAAACTGGTCACATGGACCGACTCAGGACCTCCTGGTTAACCAGAGCGGTACAAGCAGTGGTGACAGCTGATATTGTGCAGCTGTTTTCTCCTTCCTGGGCACAGTGTTATTCTTTCTGGAGATACTACAATGGACTGTGTTCATTGGCCTCCAGCCTGGAGGTGGCACTTTCAAAAGAGCCCCAGCTGTGGTAGAGGTGGGATTTTTGCTAGCCTTATATTGCCCGGGGTTGGTCCTCTCTTTTCTCAGGCAATGGTCAGAGCCACATAGCTCCCAAGAGATTCTGTCCTTTGTGTTAAGCTACCAGGATAGGTGGCCAGATGGGGTCTGGGTCAGGCAGGTTTGTGCTCTGAGTCTCCACATGAAGGCAAACAGCTGCCCCTGTGTGTGTTGGGGGATGGGAGTGGTTCTCAGGTCACTGGGTTGATGTTCCAGAGGGGAGCACTGCTGCCTTTATTGCATAGAAGAGTCTGCACAAGGAGTGAGGAGTAGCAGGCAGTGGTAAGCCCCACACAGTTCCCACTCACTTGGTGAGGCCAATTCACTCTCACAGTGTTCCACTGGCAGCAGCAAGCTGAGTTCTAGTCAGCCTGTAATCAGAACTCCCAACTGCCTTGAGTCATAAGCTTTCCCAGTGAAGATAGCAATGGAGCTTTCAGGCCACCCACCTTTCCCCTCCCTGTTGGCTGCAAAGCTGGGTGCTTGGCTATTGCAGTTGCAACTCCTGCACTTTTGCCCCTTTTCACTCTCCCTTGCCCCGGCCCTGGCCAAAGGAGTTGGTCCTCACTCGAGGTTATATCATGAAACCCTGTTGGGGGCTTCTTTCCACCTGCAGCCACTGCCTGAACATTTTGGCTGTCCTCCACAGGGTCCCCTGTGAAGAGTAAGGAATGGCTGTCCTCAGTCGATGCTGGCATCTGGGAGTGCATGCAAGGGTCTTCCCACTACTGCTCCTACTTTTATATTCCAGGACCCTCCCCAGGTCGGTTCCTGTGCTGAATGGGGTTATGGCCTTCTCCCATAGCCTGGACTTTCAGGGTCTCTGGTGGGAGGTGAGTATCCTGAAGGCAGAGTCCCCCTCTCACACTCTGGGGACTCATAGCCTTTAGCCTGACTCAGACAGCATATGCTGCAGCCTCCTGCTTCCTTCAAAGTGTCTGTAGATTCCTTTGGTTTTCCTGTAGGTTCCTGTGTCACTTTTGGAAAAAAAGTTCACAATGTCAATCTCTGCAGAATATTTTGTCCTTTTAAGTGGGAGAATTATGCTAGCAATGCCTCTAATCAGCCATCTTGAAAAAAAACCCTATTTTTTTAAATCTTATACTTTGGAAGATCCAAATCTAATTCTGGTTATCTTCACAAATATGATGTTTATTTTACTTTAATGCTTTACTTAAATTATAAAGTATGCACGTAGTGCAAAATATTCCAACTACATAGAAAATTATACATTTAAAAGCCCAAAAGCCTTTTTGTTTCTTCACCTTTCCATTCCTAGTGCCACACTTCAGAGACAATTGTGTTTAAATCTGTCCAGAGTCTCCTTGGTGGTTAATCCAAAAATTTAATATGTTATACTAATTTCTATATTTGTTTTTAACCTTTATATAGTATCTGTTGACTTCATGTTAATAAAAATTGAGAATTTAGCAGAGTTATAATTCTAACAACCTCCTTTACCCCCCATACTTCCTGATTTTGTTAGTAATACTATTATTTTTGTTTTAAAACACTTAATCCTCTATTTCTTGATCCTAAACTTTGGACAGTTCTACTACATAATATAAGGAGGTTAGTGTTTCTCCCCGATCCTTCTCTCATCGTCTTTCACCTCCTACTACTAGGCTTAACATGTCAAAAATTCTGTGTTTTACATCTTGTTCTATAATTATAATTCTTCAAGGATTTATCCATAAGTTGATATTAAACTTAGAAAATTTTATAAATAGAATTTATAATAGTATGATTATATTAATCTTAGGATCAAAATGTAAAGTAGAATGTCTAATCTCATGGAATGAAATCTGTGTTCTTCTCAAAGACAGTTTTTACACAACACTCCAACTTCCTAATCTGAATTAAAATGCCTAGTGTTTAGGCCTATGGTTCGACGGCCATTCTGTGTTTGTTGTTATTTTTAATTTCACTTCTAAAGTAATTGCATTGTTTCTGAGATATCATAATTTCTCTCTCCTATATTTCTCTGTTCGCTAAAGTCAATTTTTAAATTTTTTGTGTGTTTAATATGAGAAAGAAAAGATGGAAAATAAATTTTCAGAATTCTTTCATGTAACTCTCAATGAATAGTTGTTATTGCTCCATTTTTTCCCTAACATAAAATCTTTATAATGAGAAAGAATTTTGATTCCATTTTTATTCTTATTCCTTTGTAGATAATATGCTCCTTTTTTTTTTCCAGGAAGATTTAGGACATTCTTCTAGCGGAGTGCTAACATCTTATCAAGAAGTGTATGCCCAAAAGTTTTCTTTTTGATTTTGAAGAGTTCAGGTGAATTTTCTTTGTTGATTTTTTTCATTCACTTCTCTTTGAATAATTTTCTTCATTCCCTTCATTTTCTTCATTCACTTCTCTTTGAATAATTTTTAAATTAGGTTTTGGATATTCTGAATCTATCCACCATGTCTCTAAATGTTTCTCTAAAATTTTCTTCTCTTTATCTTTTTGGACTATGTTCTAGTTTTCTTTGAATTTATGTAACCTATTATTAATATGTCCTTCAGCTGTGTCCATTCCGTTATTCAGTCTCTAGTTGATCTGTTATTTTGTGATCATTTTATTCATTTTCAGGATCTCATTTATTCTTTTAAGTGATCCTTTTTATAGTTGTCTTGCTGTAGATGACTATTTCCTCAGATTTCTCTAAGGAAAGAAGTAGCATTTTTTTTTAAAGCTTTTCGTGTTTGTTTTTTACATTTACTGTCTTCTGGGACAATGTTTCTATTGCCTACTTTCATTTTTCTCTTTGAATTTGTGAATTTTCTGAAAATACTAAATGAACCTTGGTTGACTATTCATAATTATAAATGAAGAATACATTGGTTAGTGTAAATAACTGGTCTGCATTTCATGTACAGCTGTGGAGTGGTTGTCCCAAAGCTTTATACTCTGAAATAGAAGGCTGATGCTATATAAAATAAGGGACCTGTCAATGTGCAGATTTCCCTTTAGACTATGTGGACAGGAAGTATATTGTCAGGCCCAGCACCACTGTTGTTACCAAGCTAAAGAACATTTTATATTGAAGTATTATTCATTACAATTCTTAGGTGCAAAAGAAAAAACTCACTTCAGTTAGTCGAATCAGGAAGGAATTTATTAAGAGATGTTAAATAATTCACCTAGCTCTTGAGAAAATTGGCAGATTAGTTTCTAGAAGAAACTGTCAGATAAAGAAACAAAAACAGTTGACAGAACCTCACTGGAGAACTGACCCAACTAGGGAACTCACAAAAAGGTCACTTGTTCCCTAGAACGTCTCTCCCTCTGCTGCCTCCCACAGCAGCAGAACAGATGCCCTCTGCCCAGCCTGCTGCCTTATGTGGGTCGCTTCCAGATCAAAGTTTTGTATGGATACAACTGATTGGGGTAACTAACATTACCTATGTTCATTCTAGTTGCAATGGAGACTAGGAAATAAAGACTTTAAAAATTGTACTTCAGGTAGCAGTACTCACAGTGTGGGGAACCATCAAAAGCAGAGAGTACTCAAAAGATTCAGAGCAGTCAAAAGTGTCAGAAATCCCCTACATGGAAAAACATACTTGAGTCTATTTCCATCTTCTGGTCCAGGTGCTCTTCCTTTTAACTGCACTGATCCAGTGACTTTATACCTGGCTTTATACCTGTCTCTAGTTTTAAAATACACACAAATTGTCCCCTTACCAATAAATCTTTCTCATTGGAAAGCCTACCTGAAGCTTGAGATTCATTGCTACTGCCAACTGAACAGAATATGAAATTGAAGGCATTGACCAGCTGCAGCTGTGCATAGGAAATCCTTTAACTAATTATCCTAATTCTCAGTCCTGGTCCACTTGTGCTCTCTGTGCCTGCTGATTCCAAAGGTGTGAGGGGGAGGTCCACCAGAAAGCAGTATGTCCACCTTCACTGCAGCCTTTTTTAACTATTTTCTCTGATCTGATTTATGCATCCATAAGGCCCATCTAACTGCTATCTTCCAGAAATTAGTCAACGTTTCTGGTTTCCTGATTGCATACTTCCTTTTTCTGTGCTCTTACAGATGAATTATCTTTGCATGTCCTTGCTATCAATTCATTGGTTCTTTAAAAGGAATCTGAGGTAAATGTGGCTGTTAAGCCACTATTTTGTTACAATGTTTAGTTCGTATTTTAGATAAGGAAAAGCAAAGAAAATCTTACAGCCAGTGCCTCTCTCTGTCCTCTGCCCTGTGTTTAATATATATTGCCTACACCGGGGGCTGGCCAACTTTTTCTATAAAGGGTGAGATGCCAATATTTTGGGCTTTATTGATAGTAAGGTCTCTGTCATAACTATTCAAATCTGCTGTTGTGCAAACACAGCCATAGACAATATATAAAGAGACAAGTGTGGCTGTGTTCAATAAAAGTTTATTTACAAAAACAGGTGGCAGGCCAGATTTGCCCAACAAAGCATGATTTTCCCACCCCTGGTTTTCATGCAAGGAGCTGAAGGAGAATATGCTGACAGTTTCAGCATGAAACAAGGAATGAAGTATTTGGGGATGCATCTAAGTTACTCATATTGAGTAACTTCCTTCAACTCTCAATCTCTCATTGTCTATAGATATTAAAGAAATTTTAATTGGAAAAATGTAGATTTAAAAATACAGCATCCTACCCACAAAATACTTTGTTTTACTATTTTCTTGTACCAATGAATAATTTCTATAGGGCTTCTTGTGACTTTGCTCTTTACAAAATGAAAGCAGCTTTTAAACAGCATTTTCTAGTGTAAAACGCCCTAATATCAGAAATATTTTCCTCAGAAATTAGCATGTTTACATGCAAAGGAGAAGAAAGGTAAAAATCTCCAAAATTAACTTTAGAAAACCAGAATTGTATGTCGTACATACATGGTAAATTAACATGTGAAGAGAGCACAAAAATGAATGGTGATGCACAATCACTTTCATCTCATTTTTCCTTAAAAGCATATGGAAACTTGGAGTCAGGAAGAGGACATAAATGGTAGAGTAGCTATAATATAAAATATTTTAAAGTTGAAATGGATCAGAAAGTTACTGAAAACATACTTTCTCCACACATTTACTAAGGTGGATTTGTGACAGAAGCAGATTATATTTCCCTCTTTCATTTTATTCATGCAATGGTTGAACACCAATAAAAAATCCCTTTAACTTCGATGTTCAGCTTGACATTTGTGTATGCAAACTGGAGAGAGAAAATGCAGCTCTGAAGGTGTCTTAGAAGGGCAGTGAACCTTAGGGGTTAGGATTTGAGCCTCCGAGGGAGGGAAAATATTCATGTTCTGCAGGGCTGATTCTCCATGCTTTGTCAGTTGCTTCTATTGCTGTTGAGGCAGGTGACTCTCTTTGGGTGCTACTTATAAATGAGAAGTTTTCACTCATCTCTGCCACTGCAGTGCAACCTCTTTGCTTTGCAGCCAGGCTTTCTCTCACATTCCTCTCTCAAACATCACTAATACTTCCCAACTGGCAGCTCCAAGGGATTTGACTTCTTTTTTTCTTTTTCTTGTTTTACATCTGTTTAAGATTTATTTCATTAACCACAATGTTTTAAAATAATAGTATATACCGAAACACAGATGGAGTGATTCAAAATCCACCAAGAGTTAAAGGTCAAGAGCCAAAGTCAGTGGCATTTTTATCCCAGGTAATAAGAGTTTCATCCACCATTTTGTTTTTCTTGGGTTAATGAGTTGACATACAAAACACCCTGTTCTGAGCTCACCGTGACTTCTGACAAACAAGCACCACCGGGGCAAAGTGCTTCATTTTTGTTCTGCCTGTGCTTCTTCTTTCTTGACTGCTATGTGGTATATGAAGTTTCCTTTTAAAACTTAAATCTTTGATTCCTGAACACTTGTGTTTTTGTTTTCCTCCTAATTATTTTCTTACTCTATCAATCAATTACCTAGAATCCTTCCATACTCTTCCTATCCTTTAAGGGTTTAGCCCACTTTAATGCTCACTGAAGGACAGAATTACATAATGATTCTGAGCATAGATGTCTGAGCCCGATGGCATGGCTTTAAATCCCAGTTTGGCCAGTCACTGTCTGTGTCACCATGGGTAAGTTCCTTAATGCTTTATGCCTCAGTTTCTTCAACTTTAGAATGGGCCAATAATAATGTTTACCATGAATATGAAGTTTATGAAGTTCTACTGATAAAAATATGTAAAGCAGGGTTTTCCATATTTTAACGTGCAGACAGATCAAATGGAATTCTGGATGAAATGCAAATTCTGATTCAGTAGTTCAGGGGTGGAGCTTTGGAGTCTGTTTCTATTATTCCCAAGTGATGTTGATGCTTCTGGTGTGCAGATCACTGCAAGTAGCAATAAGGAAAAGTGTTTAAAACCAAGCTGGGCACTACAGAAGCATTAGCATCATCATCATTGTCATTCTGATAATCATCATGTCAACATCATGCTTCTCTGTCCTTGAAACATTCTCTTCTCTTAGTGATCTCGTTCATTTCCTTAATATCATCCTATGAGAAGGAAAGCTTTGTGAGTGCAGGAATCTTATTAGTCTTGTTATATCTAAATGTTTAGTAAATAGTTGTTGGAAAAAGAAAAAGGAAGGAGAGGAGGCAGGAAAGTAGGATAATATTTCATGTGAGTAACTCCTAGTGTTTATCAACAGATCTTCTCTCCAGAATTCCACTCCAACACCACCTACTCTGCTAAATGTCTCTGTCTGAAAGTCCCCCAGGCAACTCATATTTAATCCTTACAAAACTGATGTGGTATCTGCTCTAGTCTTTCCTCTGTCCGTATCTCTTTTCTCCAAATCTGTTACTATCTTCTATGTTTCTTTTCATGCTACACCCACATTTTTCTTTCTTTTGTTACTACCATTTTTCTAAAAAAAAAAAAAAAAAAAAAAAAGTCCTCCTCCAGTCTTCACCTGTCAAGGCAATAAATTTTCCTGATGGCTCCCTCAAGGAACCTTCCTGTACGCCCCAATTAATGTGTAGTCTCAATACTCTGAAACCAATAACATTGCAGGTAGTACCTCTTCTCGTGACCCCCATCTATTAATATTTGATTGTTGTTAAGGTTGTAGCAGTGCTACCCAACTTCAGTCATGCACATGCTGCCTCTATGATTTTGATATATTTCTCCCTGTACAATCTGTTATTTTCACTTTTATCAAAGATATTTGCACATACAAAAATCAGTAGCATTTGTATATGCGAACAGTGAACAATCTGAAGGAGAAATCAAGAAAGCAATCCCATTTACAACAGCTACAAAAAATATAAAATATTCGGGAATCAACCTAACTAAAGAAGTGAAAGATCTATACAAGGAATACTATAAAACACTGAGGAAAGAAATAGAAGAGGACACTTAAAAAATGGGAAGATACGTCATGCTCATGGACTGGAAGAAAAAATATTGTTAAAATGACAGTACTACCCAAAGCAATTTAAGGATTCAGTGCAGTCCCTAACAAAATACCAATGACATTCTTCACATAAATAAGAAAAAAAATCCTAAAATTTATATGGAACCATGAAAGACCCTGAACAGCCAAAGCAATCCAGAGCAAAAAGGACAAAGCTAGAGGCATCATACTACCTGACTTTGAAATTTATGACAAAGCTATCGTAACCAAAATGGCATGGTACTGACATAAAAACAAACATATAGACCAATGGAGTAGATTACAGAACCCAAATATAAATTGGTGCATTTACAACCAACTCATCCTCAACAAATGTGCCAAGAATTTACAATAGGGAAAGGACAATCTTTTCAGTAAACAATTCTGGGAAAACTGGACAACCATATGCAGAAGAATGAAACTAGATCTCTCTCTCTCTTTCTCTCTCTCTCTCTGTCACTCCGTACAGAAAAATAAAGTTTAAATGGATTAAAGATTTGAATCTAAGACGTGAAACTATAAAACTACTAGAAGAAAACATCGGGGAAATGCTCCAGGACGATGTTCTGGGCTTGTGTAAGATCTAAAAGCACAGAAAACCAAAGCAAAAATAGACAATTCTAATTGTCTAATTAGAATTACATGAAGCTAAAAAGCATTTTTCACACAAAGGAAACAATCAACAAAGTGAAAAGGCAACCCACAGAATGGGGGAAAATATTTGTAAACTACTCATCTGACAAGGGATTAATAACCAGAATACAGAAGCAGCTCAGGCAACTCAGTACCAAAAAAATAATAATCTGATTTAAAAATGGGCAAAAGATCTGAGCAGACATTTCTCAAAGAAGACATACAGTTGGCCAACAGGTTTATGAAAAAAATCGTCAACATCCCCAATCATTTGAGCAATGCAAATCAAAATCACAATGCAGTATTATCTCATTCCAGTTAAAATGGCTTTATTAAAAAAGAAAGGCAATAATAGATGCTGGTGGAGAAAAGGGAACCCTCTTACACTGTGGGTGGTAATAAAAATCAGTACAGCCACTATGAAGAACAGTATGGAGGTTCTTCAAAAAACTAAAAATAGAACTTCCATGTGATCCAGCAACTCTGCTACTGTGTATATATCCAAAAGAAAGGAAATCAATATGTCAAAGAGATATTTGCACTCCCATGTTTTTTGCTGCACTATTCACAATAGCCAAAATATGTAATCAACCTAATTACCCATCAAAGAATGAATGGATAAAGAAAATGCGGTATGTGTACACTATTGATATTTTTCACCCATAAAAAAAAAATCATTTTATTAGCAGCAACATGATGGAACTGGAGGCCATTATGTTAAGTGAAATAAGCCAAGCACTAAGACAAATATCAGATGTTCTCACTCAGATTCAGGAGCTAAAAGAGTGGATCTCATGAAGATAGAGAGTAGATTAATGATTATCAGAGGCTGGGAAGGAGGGTATAAAGGGGAATAAAAGAATATAAATATATTTGTTACCACTAAATTCTACACTTAAAATAGTAGAGATGATAAGTTATAAGTGTATATTTTACCTCAATAAAATATTTTTAAAGATTAAAAAGATATATGCACATAGTTTAAAGAGAAAAAATTTCTAAATGTCTGCAGATAACACCTAAAACTGAAAACAAGAAGCAGCAATAGGAAAAATAATATTTTTTCCTGAACACACATGCACATTTCCTATTTTGCAGGGAAAACTACTTTCACCTCTTTCAGTTGGTTCTTTTATGTTTACCTTTACTTCACTAAACAACATATTTATATTGCTGTTTACTTTTCATTTTAGTGTTATATATAAACTCTCTATTCTGGAAAGTGAAGAGTTGGTTCTCTCTCTCATCCTACTCTACCATGTAGAGGTCCACATCCCTTCTCCCCAGTATAAATATTTTATGATTTGGATTAAATCTTTGTTTAGTGCTTACATCATTTTGGCAGTTGAACCAATAATATGCTATTGTTTTATGTACAATCATTGGTTATTTCCAGAGTTAATAATTTTGTGTTTTGCTTTATTTTTTCACTTAATAATATATGTACCACTAATTAAGCTCACACAAGTTTCCTATTTAGAAACTCTCTTCTCAATATGGTTAAGACCCTTTGGGCTCTATATTAATTTCATCCTGTTAAGGGTATCCTTCACAGAGTTTTCCTACTGTTTTATTCTATATTACTTGCTCTTTACTGAGGGCTGTTTTTATAGGATCTCCCATCATTATCATTTTGAGAATCTCCTTTATTCTCAAAGTGTGTTTCTCTAGGGTCTCCTGTTTCTGTGATCCAGGCCTGTCCCTCTTTCAGGTTACTTGTTTTTGTGGAATAAAATATCCAGTATTTTTGTGGCAAATGATACATCTAAGATAAATTTTTTGCAGCCATACATAGCTGAAAATGTGTTTTTTATAACACATTTGATTGATAATTTGTTGACTATAAATTCGGCGTTGCAGATCTTTTATTTTTAGAACTTTGAAGCCATTTCTGCATTGTATTTTGGCTTCTGTGCTTCTATTAAGAAATATGATCCTCTTTTGCTTCTTGATCATTTATATGCTAACTTTTTTTTCCTCTGTGAATGGTTATAAGATTTTGATCTTTATTTCATGTTGTTACCAAATGTGTGGTCTTAATGAAAACCTATTTTAGTGTATTCTGGAAAAATTGGCAGCCCTTTAAATCTAGAAATTCTAAGTTCACGTATGAAAATATTTTTGTACTTGCTGTTGATATTTTCCTCCCATCCTGGATTAACTGAATTTTGCTTTCTGAAAATACTGTTGTTTAGATGTCCAGTCTTCTAGATTCATTCTGTAAATGTCTTATATTTTCTTTCATATTTTTATCTATCTTTGTTCTGTTTTCTGAGATTTTTTTGCAGTGTTTCTATTGAGTTTGTAATTTCTAAACACATCTTTTAATTTTAGAGAGTTCATTTTTGTTCATTAAATGACCTTTTATATCACCTTGTTCTTGATTTATGAATATAATGTTTCCTATTCTCTAATGGAAGATGGTAACAATATTTTTGACATTTTCCTCTCCATGAATCATCTCTGCTTTCCTAAAATTTATCTTTTCTGTGTGCTAAAGCTTCTGTTTGCACATTAGAGGGTTTTCTGTTTTGTTTGTTTATTTTTTACAAATATCTTCCTTTTCTTCCCTATCTGCTCAAACTAAGTACGTGGTAACAGATCTGGCTGGAAATTCTTACATGCAAATGATACTTTTTAAATGTGAGTTGGTGGGATTATTTTACTGGAGAACCCCCAAAATGATGACCTTTCAGACAGATTCGTCAGAATTACCAAGGAAGAATCTTCCATTATTTTTTGCAATCTCAAAATTTATAAGTAAATTTGTACTCACTCCCTGGTTTTACTAACGTACTGTTCTTATCTTTGCCTCACTTCTCATACACCTGTTTATTTGCTCCTTTTGGACACAAATCCACAATTGCCTGGGTATACAACATAGAAGAAGGAATTAGGGTATCAAATTTCTCTTTGGACAAAATTACAGTATTTGCCAGCTTTTCACCATTATCACTCCCTCTTCTGGAAGTTTCCATACTGCTGACTTTTAAGCCTGTGGGAGGTCTGCAGTAAAAAGTAGGTAGTTTCCTAGCTTTCTAAGTGCAGCCACAAGATTTAGCTTTTCCAGGACCAAATATGCAAGCTTCCCCTAATCCTTCTGATCTCAAACTGTCAAAGTTATGTTGCTGTTGTCTTTTCACTTCTTTTTGCTTCTGTAAGTTTATTTCTTTTAAAACATTTTTCATGGCTGGGCGTGGTAGCTCATGCCTGTAATCCCACTATTTCAGGAGGCCGAGGCAGATGGATTTCATGAAGCCAGGAGTTCAAGACCAGCCTGACCAATATGATGAAACCCCGTCTCTACTAAAAATACAAATATTAGCCAGGCATGGTGGCAGGTGCCTGTAATCCCAGCTACTTGGGAGGCCGAGGCATGAAAATCACTTAAACCCAAGAGGTGGAGATTGCGCTGAGTGGAGCTCAAGCTACTCCACTCCAGCCTAGGTGACACAGTGAGAGTCCATCTCAAAAAATAAATAAATAAATAAAAATAAGTAAATAATAACATAAAACATATTTCATTATTTTATTTAGAAGTAATGCATCAAAATAAACTTGCTTAATCCTCTCCTGAATATTTTTTAACTTACGCAACTATTTTTGCTTTAGCCCAAGCAATATTTGTGAAATTTTTTTTCTGTTTAGCTATGTTTTATGCACGGCAAATAAACACACAATTTTTTAACTGTCCTCATAATGTCCAAGATTATTTTATGAATGTTTAATTTTAAGCATGATGTATTTTGAAAAGTGCTATGCAATATTGCTCAGCATGAGGTTGACACTCCTTAGATATTTATTGACTTGTAAAATTAATGGTCCCTGGACATTCCTCAGAATAATTTTTTAATAATGTATTTTACACAATATGTTCATGTGTGGGTTCTGTGTCTGTGTGTATATGTGTGTGTATGTGTGTGTGTGTGTGCATGCACACAGCAGCTAATCAGTCACTTAATGGAAGGAGCACTGCAAATTGTCTGTGTACCCCCAGGAACAATTCCCCACTACTGAGTTGCCATATCACTCAGCAGGGTTGAGACCCTAGCAGTGGCGTTAAGTATTATCATTATTTTCCAGAATATTACCATCTGCTCATTTGATCCATTAACCTCCTATTGTACCTCATAAAAGAAATGTCCAGTCATGGAAGCAGATACACTATAGAACCAAACAGGGAAGAGATGTTCGTCACACATTTTGCTTTGGGAACAGGGGTCAATGTTTTTCTTGTTTTATTTTTTTCTTTCCTATACAGTTTATTAACTTTCTTGCAGGGAGGTTGTAGACTGTCCACATAAATGAAATGATCCTGGTCTAGTTTGTTTATTGCTGGTGACAAGTTAAGACAAATCAATTAACATTCAATGTAGTCATTTTTTTTGTGTCTTCCAAGAGGAGAAAAAATAAATGAGCTAGTAATGAGCTAATAGCTGGTTAAATTAACAAACATGTTTTCCCACTCCCCAGCTGGCTTTTTAAACCAATCATTATTACACATTAAAAGGATGTAATTTTTATGTTGGCCATATTCATGCTTATATGAGGTTGTAGAATCTGAAAAAATATGTGTTTTGGTGATTTATCTGAATTATTTATGCAGGCACTTTTCGGTATTTTTCATCACTTAATAATAATAAATACACATAATATATGCGATGTGGCAGACATTGTTTGAAGAACTATGTATGTTAATTTATTTAATCTTCAAAACCACCTTTTGAAAGAGTTATTATTCTACTTAACTAATAACAAGATGAGGTACTCAGAGAATTGAGTAATATTCCGAGTCACATAGCTGGTAAGTGGTAGATAACTCTCTGAAGCCATCCCCTCTGCCTCCAGAGTTGGCCCTTCAGTACTATACTCTATCACCACCCTAACTTCTGAGATAATGCAGGTCCAGTTTAGCTAAAGTAATGAATATGCTTGAAAAAGGAATGAACAAATTATTTTTTATCTGACCTGAAGTTATGCTTATAATACAGATTGTACCAGAATCTAGGACATTATAGAAGACATTCAGTGTAGTCCCATTGTACTTTCTATATTAAATAATGATTCCCTTAGTTTATTTAATTTTAATCTTATCTAATTCTGCCATAAAATTAGAATAATGTGAATTCATTGGACTTCTAAACTAAAGAAATCACATTAAAATAACAAATACAAATTCAAATGATGTAAATTCCAGGCTCTTAAATTTTTGACAACTTTTAGAAGCTAAACAAAACAAAAAAGCTTTGAAGTACAGAGTAGACCATTATCTTTGTTATAAAATATTAAAAGTAGAGCTCTGTGCTCAATACTCATAATTAAATTTCACATTGTTAAATTTATTGTCTAAGTACTTTAAACTCATGCTTGTTTCCGAATATATCAACCTAGTTAAAAACGTGACTGTATTGACAAAAATTATTCTCCTTTGGAAGGTAAAGTCTTTAGCATGAAATTAAAAAAATGAAAAACAGTTAAAATATAAAATCAATGCATTCCTTTCCATTTACCTCCACTTACTATTACTCAAAAATATTTTATTTTTGATACTTTTGTAAGTCCATTATCACTGTGTTCCAAAAACTGTCTCCATTATCTGAGTTAAATTAGTTCTGTTATTTTATATTTGGTCGATGAGGCCATCTTTTTATTTTTACAAAGGACTTTGTAAATATTTGGCCTCAGAGCTGAAACTGTCCTTATGGAGAAGTAAAACTTCGAAGTTTGAATAGAACTAAAATGCCTTGATGTCTGTATTTCAATGACTCAATATAGAAATGTTGAAATAATCTACTCTTCCAGTTTTCTTAAAAAATGCATGAGTTTTAGACTTATCCAACAAAGAGAGGTAACAAGCAAAGATAATAGAAGCTTTTCTGTAAGAGCTTAGTAGTATTTTTTAAGGTGATTAAATATTGGCTCACGCCGGTGAATCCCAGCACTTTGAGAGGCCAAGGCAGGCGGATCACGAGGTCAGAAGTTCAAGACTGGCCTGGCCAATATGGTGAAACCCCGACTCTACTAAAAATACAAAAATTAGCTGGGCATGGTGGTATGCACCTATAGCCCAGCTACTCAGGTGGTTGAGGCAGAAGAATCGCTTGAACCCGGGAGGCGGAGGTTGCAGTGAGCCAGGATCATGCCACTGTACTCCAGCCTGGGTGACTCTCTCTCAAAGAAAAAAAAACATATTTGAAAATACATTAATATATTTTAAAAATAAATCCTAAATATATACATGTGTACCAGTAAGATGGATAAATGCATGAATATGAAATATATACATATTACTATGGTTTTCATGTGTCCTCTCCAAAATTCAGCCATTTCCAATGTAGTATTAGGAGGTAGAGCTTTTTAGTGGTGATTTGGCCAGAAAGCCTTCTCCCTTATGAATAAGATTAGGTGCCCTCATAAATGGGATTCATAGATGGAATTCATCTCTCTTGCCCTTTCACCTTCTGCTATGTGAAGATGAGGCAAGAATACCCTGACCAGACACCAAATGCCAGCACCTCAATCTTAGACTTTCCAGCCTCCAGAACTGTGAGAAAAAATTTATTCTCTTTATAAATTACCCAGTCATGTAGGTCTACATATTATTTAGTTTGCTAAATCTAGAATGCCTCTGAAGAATCTGTGTTTCTCCAGACAATAACTTGCTGCTCTTCAAGTTGTTTCTTTTCATCTGAACCTGTTTAATACAAGAAGAGCAGATTGATGTTGAACATGAGACAAACATTTTTAACACTAAAACAATTCTCATACTATGTAAGGCCAAAGGTAACCATTAAAGATGCTTGCTGAAGTACACCAAAAGAATAATAAACTTAGCAAATCAATAGATTTCTCTTGGTTTTCTAAGGTTTAAGTTTTCTTATGCCTTAAATATCTGATATCAGTCAATATTCATAGAAACTACTCAGATATTTCAAACAAGAAATTTAATACAGATAATTAAAAATACAGATAATTACAAAAGAGGGAGAAGGATAAGAGGAACAAAGAGGGGAAGGGAAAGCTTCTCATTGTAATAACTGTAGCAGCTCCTATACAACCTTAGGTGTGAAAGAGAAGTAGAAAAAACTGATGTCACCAGAACTCATGATTGCTCTGCTGTTGAGGCTGCTTGAGCATCTTCTGAAGCTATCATTGCTAATGTACAAGCCATTTCTACTTCCATTGTGTGAGAATTCTGCACTGTATTGCTAGTCTATATAGATATACAATTACCAGTGCTTTGCTAGTATATACATACATATATATATATATATATATACATGTATATATAAAATAGGGTTAGAATTTTATTTTCTAATTGTTTATTGCTGTGTAAAGAAATGTAATTAGTAACAATAGGTAACCGATAAACCTGATAAACCTTTTCTCAACATCCTAATGATTAATCTGTGGTTTTCCTTCGATTTTTTATACCAACATTTCACCTGAATGTAATTACAACTCTTCCATTTTTTAGATAGTTTCTTTTTTTGTGGTTGTTCTAGGTATTTTTCCTTTTTGTATAGCTCTTTAAATTTCTTGGTTTAAAACTTTTTTCTAATATCCACTTCTAATCTTCTGAGAAATATATCTTCAGTATCTATGGTTGTGTCTCCATTTTATTCCTAATATGTTCTGTTTTTTCTTTCTCACCTTTCTTATTGATAAGCTGCACCAGATATTTGTCAGTTTTACAAGGTTTCTCCAAAAGCTGAGTTGTTTATATCACTGAATCATTTTCCCTTTGTTATTATATTTGGTTCTTGTTTTTATATTCCTTTACCTCTACTTTATTTGTGATTTGTCTGTTTATTTCCTAAATTCTTGAAATGGATACTTGTTAATTTTCAGCTTCTCTTCAAGTATAAGTAGATATGGATATGTAGATTCATATATATCTATTTCCATATTTACTATATCTATATATATCTCATCTGACCTTGTAGGACTATTGCCCTGTCCTTTCTCTTTTAAAGTTTCAGCCCAGCACGTATTTTTTTCTGTCGGCTCTAGATTTTTTTCTCAGGAAACTATCTATTTCATTTTCATTTCATTAGTTTCACATAATTTGAATTCTAAAGAAGTCTCTTAGGTAGATCATAGATGATGGTTATTTATGTTTTTGTTACTCCATTTTTAAAGAATTTCTTGAAAGATCTAGACTGATATAGTTTCCATTGTTTTACCAAAACATGAAACTCTTTTCTTTTTCTGAATCTTCTTAAACATAAAGTTTCATATTCTCTACCTTATAATTGCAACGTCTGTATCTCCTGATTCAGGTCTGATTCTGCTGTCATTTCCCTTTGCCCTTTCTCATGGGACTTTGCGTGTTTAGTAAAATTTTCACAGTGAGATGTTTTGTTTTGTTTTTACTTGTAAATTTTTATGGTGGAATTATTAAAATTCCAGGATGGTTCTTTTTTTCCCAGAAACAAATTCTGTGTTTTTGTTATTTGCCTGGGAGCACTGACAGATTTATGAATAAGGGTATACTCTTTGGGTTCCAAACTTTACATAATACCTTCTATTACACCCGTCACCTAGAGAAGGTCTGATGTGGTTTAGCTGTGTCCCTACCCAAATCTCATCTTGAACTGTAGCCCCATAATCCCCACATGTTGTAGGAGGGACCTGGTGGAAGGTAATTGAATCATGGGAGTGGGTTTTTCTCATTCTATTATGATAGTGAATCAGTTTCATGAGATCTGATAGTTTTATGAAGGGGAGTTCCCCTGCACAAGCTCTCTTGCCTGCTGCCATGTAAGACATGCCTCTGCTCCTCCTTCATCTTCTGTCATGATTGTGAGGACTCCTCCCCAGCCGTGTGGAACTCAGAGTCCATTAAACCTCTTTTTTTATTTATAAATTACCTAGTCTTAGGTATTTCTTCATAGCAGTATGAAAATGGGCTAAGAGAGTAAATTGCTACCAGTAGAGTGGGGTACTGCTATAAGGATACCCAAAAATGTGGAATTGACTTTGGAACTGGGTAACAAGCAGAGGTTGAAACACTTTGGAGGGCTCAGAAAAAGACAGGAAAATGTGGGAAAGTTTGGAATTTCCTAGAGACTCGTTGAATGGCTTTGACTAAAATGCCGATAGTGATATGGACAATAAAGTCCAGGCTGAGGTGGTCTCTGATAGAGATGAAGAACTTGGTGGGAACTGGAGTAAAGGTCACTCTTGCTATGTTTTAGGAAAGAGACTGGCAGCATTTTGCCTCTGCTCTAGAGATTTGTGGAACTTAGAACTCGAGAGAGATGATTTAGGGTATCTGGCGGAAGAAATTTCTAAGTGGTAAAATGTTCAAGAGGAAGCAGAGCATAAAAGTTTGAAAAATTTGCAGACTGTTAATGCAGTAAAAAAGAAAACCCCATTTTCTGGGGAGAAATTCAAGCCAGAAGCATAAATTTGCTTAAGTAACCAGCAGCCCAATGTTAATCACCAAGAGAATGAGGGAAATATCTCCAGCGCATGTCAGAGACCTTTATAGCAACCCCTCCCATCACAGACCTGGAGGCCTAGGAGGAAAAATCGGTTTCATGGGCTGGGCCTGGGGCTCCCCTGCTGTGTGCACCCTAGGGATTTGGTGCCCTGTATCCCAGCTGCTCCAGCCATGGCTAAAAGGGGCCAAGGTACAGCTTAGGCCATGGCTTTGGAGGGTGCAAGCCCCAAGCCTTGGCAGCTTCCACATGGTGTTGAGCCTGCAGGTATGCAGAAATCAAGAATCAAGGTTTGGGAACCTCTGCCTAGATTTCAGAGGATGTATGGAAATGCTTGGATGTCCGGGCAAAATTTTGCTGCAGGGATGAAGCCCTCATGGCGAACCTCCACCAAGGCAATGCGGAAGTGAAATGTGGGATGGGAGCCCCCACACAGAGTCCCTACTGGGGCACTGGCTAGTGGAGCTGTGAGAAGAGGACCACTGTCCTCCAGATCCCAGAATGGTAGATCAGCTTGTGCTGTGCACCTGGAAAAGCTCCAGACACAACACCAGCCTGTGAAAGCAGCCAGGAGGGGGCCGTACCCTACAAAACTACAGAGGCAGAGCTTCCCAAGGCTAGGGGAGCCCACTTCTTGCATCAGAGTGACCTGGATGTGAGACATGGAGTCAAAAGAGTTCATTTTGGAGCTTTAAGATTTTACTGTGCTGCTAGATTTTGGACTTGAATGAGTCCTGTGCCCATTTGTTTTGGCCAATTTCTCCCATTTGGAACTGGCGTATTTACCCAATGCCTGTACCCCCATTGTATCTAGGAATTAACTAACTGGCTTTTGATTTTACAGGCTCATAGGCAGAAGGGACTTGCTTTGTCTCAGATGAGACTTTGGACTCTGGACTTTTGAGTTAATGTTGAAATGAGTTAAGACTTTGGGGCAGTGTTGGGAAGACATAGTTGATTTTAAAGTGTGAAGACATGAAATTTCAGAGGGGCCAGGAATAGAATGATATGACTTGGCTCTGCCCGCATCCCAATCTTATCTTGCATTACAGCTCCCATAATCCCCATGTGTCAAGGGAGGGACACAGTGGGAGGTAATTGAATCATGGAGGTGTGTTTTCTCCATGCTGTTCTCATGATAGGGAATGAATCGCATGATATCTGATGGTTTTATAAAGGGTAGTTCCCCTGCACATGCTCTCTTGCCTGCCACCATGTAAGACACGCCTTTGCTCCTCTTTTGCCTTCTGTAATGATTATGAGGCCTCTCCAGCCATGTGGAACTGTGAGTCCATTAAACCTCTTAAAAAAAATTACCCAGTCTCGGGTATTTCTTCATAGCAGTATGAAAATAGACTAATACAATGTCCCATTAGAGAAATATTCTGTCTCAGTTTATAAATCTGTAAAAAGTGGTACTCAAACTCAGTTTGGAAAAATCATCTTAATGTACTGGCCTGATGACTTAGTTCTGGCTACTGTAAAAAAAAAATACCATAGACTGAGTGGGTTAAACAACAAAAATTTATTTCTCCCATTTCTGGAGGGTGAAAAGTCCAGATTAAAGTGCTGGCCAAATTTTTGCCTGGTAAGGGCTCTCTTCCTGGTTTATAGAGGGATGGCTTCCTATTGTATTCTCACATGGCAGAGGGGCAAAGAGACAATGAGAGAGAGAAGGAGGGAGGGAGGCAGGGAGGGAAGGAGAAAGAGAAAGGGAGGAGAGAGAGAGAGAAAGAGAGAGCTTGTGTCTTTTCTTATAAGGACACTAACCCCATTGAGACTTCTGCACTCATGACCTAATTACCTCTTAAAGGCCCCATCTCTAAATGCCATCACATTGGAGATTAGAGTTTCCATATATCAATTTTGAGCCATTGATGTATTCAAGAACATTGTAACAACCGTGCTACCAAGTACTTTTTATTGATTTTACTGGGATGTACTTTGCACAGCATATTGAGATATGAAATGCTTCCTAGTTCACAATGATTAAAGTTAGAAAGTAAGCTAAATTTCCATCAATAGATGAATGCTAAATAAATAGGGAAGTATTGGACCATCCATATTGTGGCATACAGGATCCTCAACACCTTTAAAAATAGAACTTATTAGGTCTGTATATGCTAAATGCATAATTTTTAATGTAATGTATATGTTATACTTGCTTTTGTCTCAAAATATATTTGTTATAAATACATACAGGCATATATATATTAATAATGTAAATAAATAATTCTGTGAGAATGCATTTAAACAGTTACCAGAAATTACTTCGAGAGAGGGGAGTAAGATCAGTAGTGAAACTGGGAATTGAAAAAGGAATTTTACTTTCAAATCTATAGACTGCTGAGTTGTTTACATTTGTAGGGAATATATGTTCGTGTATTAAACTTTTAACAACATTTTCAACAATCTTCATAGAAGATAGATAAATCACTAAAAGGGTTTTCACATGAACTAATCGTACATGTAAGTACAACAAATAGAATTTATTTTGCAATACCTATGGATATCTTTATTGAATAAAATGTGCTGTAGCTGAAAGCTTCTATATAAAAAATTTGGAGCTTAAAATCTAAGATCAAAAGGAAATCTATTAAAGCAAGATAATACTCCTTTGATATAATTTTTTTAGTTTATTCTTCACCTTGATTTGGTATTATACAAATCACTGTACATTTTGCAATTTCCATCTTTTGAGCTGCTGAAATACATGTTTCTATTAGTGCCAACGGTATTTAGCATTATATCCTAAATTTGTTCTATAAATAAGTTTAAATTAATTTCAATTCAGAGAAGAAATGTTCTTCTATGGACACATGCGTAAGACTAGTTAGAGGTAAATGAACGAATAACACATTTCAGAAAGAAACTTATTCCTCTCATATAGTAGTTTGTGATAACTACTTTAACCATTTCACAGATACTTTTTTAATTAAATATTCTTGTGATTTTATTTAAAGCAGTAATTATATCAATAACAATGTTGGGAAGACTTAAATTTTTCTGTATCACCTGTTCTATTTTTCACAATGCATTTTTCACCATTTGAATTTTTGGCCTAGATGATAAAATTAGCAGCTACTTATAGATTTTTAGTTACTCTGTTGTCATGAAGGCCCCATGCCAAAATACAATATGTATATCAGAATGATAAATCTGCAGCTCTAGTCTTTAGAAAATACGTTCAAAATTTTGTTTTTTCTTCATCAATTTTGTTTTCAAATATATTAACTCCTTTAATGTCTGCAACAAATATAAATGAAAACTGCTACATCATAGACCGTACATTGCAATGGCCCCAGTGTAAAGCATTGACTACAGTGGCTTCATTTTACCAGTCAGCAATGCTTAAAGCATGAGGAGGTGCTCGGCAACTGGCAAAGAGGCATTCCAAGTAGAGAGAGAAGCACAAGAAAAGCCTACATTTGATCTAAACATAGGTCCAAACTAGCAGCTACATTTGGGTAAAGCAAATAGTTTTGAATGGCTAAAAACTAGGCTGCTTTATGTATGGCTGGATCCTAAGGTACAAGAAGCAATAGCAATTCGTGCACCTGGAGAAGCAGACAGGAGAGGAGCAACATCATGTAGAAACTTTTATACCACTTCATAATTTACTAGCTAGGTAACAGAAAGAGGTATTCAGATGGATATAGGCACATAGAGAAACAGATATGAATTTATGACCTTTTTTTTTTTTGAGACAGAGTCTCGCTCTGTTGTCCAGGCTAGAGTGCAGTGGTGCAATTTCGGCTCACCACAACCTCTGCCTCCTGGGTTCAAGTGATTTTCATGCCTCAGCCTCCTGTGCCTTAGCCTCCTGAGTAGCTGGGACTACAGGCATGTGCCACTGCACCCAGCTAATTTTTTATATTTTTAGTAGAGGTGGGGTTTTGCCGTGTTGGCCAGGCTGGTCTCAAACTCCTGACCTCAGGTGATCCGCCCACTTTGGCCTCCCAAAGTGCTGGGATTACAGGCATGAACCACCGTGCCTGGCTGAATATATGTTTTATATCACACCCATAAAATTATATATATGGTACACATATTGACTAAGAATATTTAATATATTTCAGTATATTAAATGATATCTGAACGTCTACATTTATCAATTCCCTTTGCTTATTAGGTGTTGTATCTACACATTTGAAGATATTTGAAATATTACAGCATTTTTTGCCCAAACAAAACTAAAGTTCTATAAATTCCTATCAATTCAGATAACACTCAGGGAATTTCTAATGAGGATTTGAGTTATTAATTAGACACGTTTACTAATATTTATTAGGGAGAACTGCTAGCAGAGCTTCCCAGTTGAAATTCATCTTTCTGACCTCATCCTTTATTTATTCTAACACATATCCTATTATGGTCCTGAAAATTTAATGATGGACTATATCATTGTTAATTATGTGACACATATTATCAATGATGTAGGAATTTAAAGGTAGTAGAGCTTTTGCCCTTGCGATAGTTTAGAAGATTTAAACATGTGAAAACCTTTGTATTCTGTGATCTGCTTAGTAGATGTCAGAAGAGTGTTGGTACTGGGCTAGGAAACCTATCATAATGCTCTTTGTCCATGCTCCAGTATGTGCCTTGGAACCTAAACACAGGACAAGTCCCTAATATAAGCTTATTATGGAAAATGTAGCATATTGTGTATCATTTAAATCACTCAAATGTCCATTTGTTGTTCTAAATTGATAGTCTCCCTTCTATAAATTCTATATGGTGCTGCTCAGAGACTGGTTTCTTGTAGAAAGTAAAAAACGAAGAACATGTCTCTTTCATAGGAATTTTTCAAAAAAAACAGCAAAACTTCTTCATCTTAAAGCCCTCATTTATCCTTCTTTTTTTTTTTTTTTTTTTTTTTTTTGAGATGGAGTCTCACTCTATTGCCAGGCCAGAGTGCAGTGGCGCTATCTCGGCTCGCCACAACCTCCTACTCCCTGTTTCGAGTGATTCTATTGCCTTAGCCTCCCGAGTAGCTGGGATTACAGGCACGTGCCACCACACCCAGCTAAGTTTTGTATTTTTAGTAGAGACAGGGTTTCGTCATGTTGGCCAGGATGGTCTCCATCTTCTGACCTCATGATCTGCCCGCCTTGGCCTCCCAAAGTGCTGGGGATTACAGGCATGAGCCACCGCACATGGCCTTATACTCTTAATTGGCTGTTTCCAATTCCAGGTTTTTCAATGTTTTTTTAAGATCTAGGATGGATGATGGGTAGAGAGTCTTCCCTTTCCAATTTCTATTTTATTTGCCTTTAATAATATGTAATTGTGTTTTACTCAAGTCAAATATTCCTTAAATTATTAGTAATTATTGGTTTGATTCCTCAGAGAGGACACTGTTGTTGCTCTTTTTTGTTCATAATAACAAAAAAAGAACACTGGTTTTGCTAACATTATATAAAGTATCGGGCGATACATTATTGTTCTATGATTATATATAATTTAATATATGAATTTTATTAATGTACACATAAATTTTAATATGTAAATAATAAAAATGTTAGAGAAATGTGATTTTCCGAGTAGTTTAATTTGGAGGTTGCTGTATTTCACTGAGTCTAAGGTGCCTACCTTCATGTCGTAACATCTCTGAAGTTGCAATGTGCCTTACAAACCATTTTGATAAGGCAATAGTTTCAGCATAATGGTTGTTGCTCGTGCTGTGATCTACAGTGGTATGTCTGGACAACTTCAACTCTCAGTATTTCATTCTGTACATCATTTAAGGACTGTTTAAGGAGGGTGATATGGTTTGCCTGTGTCCGCACTCAAATCTCAACTTGAATTGTATTTCCCGTAATTCCCATGTGTTGTGGGAGGGATCCAGGGGGAGGTAATTGAGTCATGGTGGCAGGTCTTTCCTGTGCTATTCTCGTGATAGTGAATAAGTCTCATGAGATCCGATGGGTTTATCATGGGTTTCCGCTTTTGCATCTTCCTCATTTTCTCTTATCGCCACCATGTAAGAAATGCCTTTCAGCTCCTGCCAAGATTCTGAGGCCTCCCCAGCCATGTGGAACTATAAGTCCAATTAAACCTCTTTTTCTTCCCAGTCTCAGGTATGTCTTTATCAACAGCCTGAAAATGAGCTAATACAATGGGAATATAAATCTTGTTTGTTGTTTTTATTTTATTTTTCACTTTTAACTATGACTTTTTTTTTTTTTTTCGTTCTGGGATACATGTGCTGAACGTGCAGGTTTGTGACATAGGTATACATGTACCATGGAGGTTTGCTCCACCTATCAACCCATCATCTACGTTTTAAGCTCTGCATGCATTAGGGATTTATCCTAATGTTCTCCTTCCCCTTTCACCCCACCCCCAACAGGCCCCAGTGTGTGATGTTCCCCTCCCTGTGTCCATGTGTTCTCATTGTTCAACTCCCACTTATGAGAGAGAACATGCAGTGTTTGATTTTCTGTTCCTGTGTTAGTTTGCTGAGGATGATTGTTTCCACCTTCATCCATGTCCCTACAGAGAACATGAACTCATTATTTTAATGGCTGCATAGTATTCCATGGTTGTATATGTGCCACATTTTCTTTATCCAGTCTATCATTGATGGGCATTTGGGTTGGTACCAAGTCTTTGCTATTGTGGCTGCAATAAACATATGTGTGCATGTGTCTTTATAGGAGAATGATTTATAACCCTTTTGGTATATACCTAGTAATGGCATTGCTGGGTCAAATCGTATTTCTGGTTCTAGATCCTTGAGGAATCACCATACTGTCTTCCAAAATGGTTGAACTAATTTACACTCTCATCAACAGTGTAAAAGCATTCCTATTTCTCCGCATCTTCGCTAGCATCTGTTTGTTGTTTTAAATTCTTCCAATAACACTTTTTGTTCATATCAAGACTGGTAGAATGGGTGTTAAAGCTTGGAAGAAAAGATCAAAGATACTAGTGAAACATCCTCTTAAGAGAAGCTGCATCACTTACTCTTTTGTTGTTTGGAGAATGTTATTTGTACAAACAAACATATGTAGTGACAACTTTGACTTGAAAAGTGATATAGAAAATTCAAAGTCAGAATGTGATAGTGTTAAAAGTATCTTTATTTTACTTATATTTTCTTTTTATGATTACACAAGAGTGATAGAGTTAAAATTATATGCCAAAGTAAATCTAACAGAGTTCTTTTATTAAGTGTAAAATAAAAATTCCAAGTGATAATAATAAAACCTTGTGTCATTTTTTAATTGGCAGCTTTTAAATTCATTCATGAAATATATAATGGTTTATAATGCAATTAATAGCACCTTAGAAAACTGATGAAAAATTGTAATTGGCTTCTCTGTTATGCTAAGTAAAGTGGGTATTAATAAAACTTTGTTTTTTTACTGGGAATTTTGTGGAATCATCTCTGTAAGGTCAATTCTGGCTGTACATAACTGCTTACTAAGTTATAAAGATTAGTGAACATAGCCTGAATGTAAAGTGAGTCAGAAGCTTTATTTTGTTACATATCTAATGCTAGCTCTTCAGTTGTTTGTGTTGGTTTGGATTCAATTGCAGGGGAAAACTTGACCCAACCAAGCCAAACACCTTTATTTATTTTACTTTCATTTTTATCAGATGGTATTATTTCACTTTGGATAAGTGCTTATGTTTCATAAAGTATGTTAAAGACTTATCCTAGACCACATTTGATCTAATATTCTTGTGATCTCCTTTAATGATTTATAAGAAATTCACTGGCCCTGAGAAAACCATTTAATATAGATGTATAGGGGACTCTCTACTACCTAGGTCTTAACATTTCATTCTCATAAGCCTTATTCCTTATTTAAATCACCATAAGCACTTGTAATGGGAAATAACACTTTTTATTGACAGCCTTCATGTGATCACTTATTATATACATTTTTAAAATGTATTCCATCAGAATAGAGAAGAGAAAATGGAGATATTAGGCCCTAATGTCATTTTATGATTTCTCTGTTTAAAATTATTGATTTTAGGTTACTAGAGTATCTGTTTCCTTAGCTCATAAATTCAACTACTGACTGAGACCTACAAATGCAATTTTTCTTTAAAATATTAGAAATGTCAGAGGGATAATGGTACCATTTCCATTATCTAGATCATTAGGAAGCACTTTGAACAAACAACTCTTAGCATTTATCTCACTATGGAGTTTTATGTACATACAAGTCTGCTGACTGAAACTAACCATGCACTTTTTGGCAGCAGGAATCTTTTGTTACATCTTTAAATCCACAGTACCTAGAGCCTTGTCTACTTCATGGCCTATTGTTAAGTGCTGAATAAAGTACAGTTAATGGAATGTAAGCTATATGAAGTTAAGGACCTAATCTTCTCTGTGGCTTTCACCCAGTAGGTACCCAGCAAATATCTTCAGTGAATAAATTAATGATGAAAAATAGGTTATTGAACTTTCTCCCAAATTATGAGCATTTGTGAAGGAAATGACAATATGGAAGAGGAAAAATTTCAGCTGCATTTGTGCACCTGACCTTTGAGGAGAAGCCAAGTCATCCTTCCCACCACAGACCTCCCTTCAAAGCCCTCCTGTCTTGCTCAGCTGCAGACAGAGCTGGCAGACAGGAAGGAAAGCGTGCCTCCCTGACCTTGCTTCCCACAGACTCCAGGCCAGCTGCAGGCCTGGGACAAGCAGATTTTCAATAGGTCTGCCAATCTGGTTCATTCTGTCTAAATGAATATTTATATACATATCATTAAAAAGGCCCTAATTTAATCTTTACTAATATTTTCTCTTTGACTGACTTTACTCTGAAGTTAAGATTCCAGAGTATGGATGATCTGTAAATAAAAAGAACTTTTTGTTGTTGGCTGTTCTTATCTTTATGGCTGACTGCAAACTTTAATGACTGACAATTGCTATTTAGAACCATATTTCTGGCCACAGATAATTGACTGAAATTATACCTAGAATTATGATTGTAAGAGCTGAATATGAGTTGTGTCTCCATGATATCAGAGAAACAGAGTTGAAAAAAGGGTCTTGAGTCTCTTTACTTGGAACAGGATATTATTTTATAGAGGGTAACATTTATTTTTAAAACCTCAGCCCTCGACTCTGTACTCTTGTACTTCTATACTTTTTCCTTTTTTGTAGAAGTTTCCATGACCTACCCCCTGCCTTTTGCACATGTTTTTCTCCCTCTTCCAGCTCTAAGATCTTTCTTTTATCCCTACAGCTTAACAGTGTGAATTTTAAAATGATTTATATTACGTAGGTTTGAAGAGCTGATTATTTTTAAAAAGAAGGGGCTTGGAAAATTTAGCCATTTCCATGGAGCATAGTTATGTAAAATATCAAAAGTTTAGGCTTCTTAAAAAAAATCCCTTTTTGGGGGAGGTTATCTCCAGGTGGTACTTAAACCAACTCCTGTCAATAACATGACTAGAGCCGGTTATCCAGCAGATGTTTCTGTAGATTATTGCCAGTGGAGGGCGGGGGGCGGGGGGGAGGACTCTTATTTTTCAGCGAATACCTCAGATAGCAACATACATCATGGGAAAACAATAAACAGGATTTTTCTTAAGCAAAAATTGAATGAGACAAGGTTGAAACAAAGGAAAAAATATAAGAAAAACTTGACATCTAAATTGCTCATGCCTGCTTTTTCTCTCTCTCTACCTCCTTTTCCTTTTGAAAGCCACAGAGAACTATAGAAAAACACTCAAAGATAAAATTTAGAAAGTCAAAACTGAAGAAGCAAGAGGAAATTTTCTGAGGCAAGGAAAAAGGCAAGCAAAAAGATGGTAGCTGAATGTAGACAATAGCAGAATGATGGTAGACATTGAAATTAAACATTTAGGCAAAGGAGGCAAGGAAAAGTCATTTATATTTTTAAACACCTGTTGTACTAGCCAGTGAAGTAGATATTTTACCTAGTTTTAGTTTTCACAACAGCTCTATGAGCTAGCATTTTGTCCACTTTTATACATCATAAAACTTAGGCTTAGAAAGTTGAGTAGCTCCCCCAAGTGCTTATAGCTTTTAAGTAGCATCAATGAGCTTCAAACAGAAGATGCTAAAGGGAGCTGGAGAAGGCATAAAGAGTTTGAAAGCCTAAACTATCAATAAGCATTAAGACAATAATGAGGAAATGATAACTCACATACTTAAGAGCTAGGAAAAGAGAAGAAGGGATCAACAGGACATGAGCTAGGAATTTGATTCCAAAAATGACAAGCCAAATGAATGTATCCTATACATTTCACCTTTCAAATGCTTCCCACAATTATTCTATCGTGAGAAAATTACATATTAAACTAAAAATTTTATCTATTTTTCCATCATACTGACTTTGTAAGTCTCATTTGTGTGACATATTGATTGGAAGGAAGAATTCTAGGACCTATGAGATGGAACTGTAAAGTGGGACATTCCATTCATAAATAGTTTAGATACCTGGATTTATAGCTCAGCTATACCACTTAGCACTTCCACTCTTAGCACCTCAGTTTACTCATTGATAGCAGAGGCAATTGGACAAGATGACTTTTCAGCTTTCCTTCCTCTTGAGTACTCTGTATTTCTATGATCCTTGGTCAATGGTATATAATTAAGAGCCTTAGGGCCAGGAGCAGTGGCTCACACCTGCATCACAACACTTTGGGAAGCTGAGGTGGGAGGATTACTTGAGCCTATGAGTTCAGGCCTAGCCTGGGCAAGATGGTGAGACCTTGTCTCTACAAAAATATAATAAAAAGCTGTGAATATTTGTGCCTGTGATATAGTTTGGATATATCCAAACCTCATGTTGAAGTCTGATCCGCGATGTTGGAGATGGGGCCTGGTGGGAGGTGTTTGGGTCATGGAGGTGGATTCCTCCTGAATGGCTTGGTGCCTTCCTGAGGTAATGCGTGACTTCTAACTCTATTAGTTCCCATGAGAGCTTGTTTAAAAGAGCCTGGCATATCCTCCTTTCACTCCTCTTCCCTCTCGCCGTGAGATCTCTGCATGCTGGTTCCACTTCACCTTTTCCTATGAGTGAAAGCAGCCTGAGACATGCCAAAACCATGCTTCCCGTACAGCCTGTAGAACTGTGAGCCAAATTAACCTCTTTTCTCTATAAATTACCCAGCCTCAGGTGTTCCTTAGTCGTAACACAAAAGGACTAAGACAGCCTGTCAGTGTGACTTTTATTCTTTTCATGGTTCTTGCCTAATTTACTAAGTTGCAAGATTTTTGTTGTTGGTTTTTGCTTCTTTACAGAATATTTTATTTTAGGTCTTTAAACAATAGCTTGTGCACAAGTTGTGTATTATTAATGTGCGGATCTAAACCATACTTACTCTCCATGTGCCTAAGTTTATTTATCTTTCTAATGGGGATAATACAGTGATATTATCTACATTTTAGTGTTGGTAGATAATTTAGATCATTAATAAAGTTTTGCATATACTGCATGTTACAAGGAATATTCTGCTTATAAATTCCGAATAAATTATCACTCCTCTTTTCCAAACTAAATATTGATTACTTGCTTTTCAGAACCTGGAGGCTATCTCTTCAGAAATAAAATATAGCATTGCCTATTTCATTTTCTAGAAAAGACATACTGCTTTCTGTGACTTCAAAAATGGTGGCTTTAGAAATTATGCCTCAAAATATATCATTCCCTTTATACTACTTTGATTAAACACTTTCAGTATAGTTGTGTTCCAATCTAGTCATTGATCTATGCAAATCTAATGCTAATTTAAAGAGGGATTAATGATTTATGACTCTGCTGACTGTAAGTAAAATTTTCTATTTAGCCAAAAACACACTAATATAATCAAGTTAAATCGACAGATGAAAGCATTAAAGTCACTGCACTAATATCCTTAATTGCTATACATTTGCTTACAACCAGGGATCTATTCCTTTGATATTTTGGAAACTACTACTTTGCATTACTACTTGATATGTTTCATACAAATATCTTGTCTGTGTAAAAACAATAGAATTAACTATTTTCAAAAGTAGTAATCATATGAATCACCCAGGAATCTTGGTAACAAATCTGCTTTCTTTGTCCTACATTCAGAATTTCTGATTCCAAGAGTGTGTAGTGGGTTTCAGCAATTTCAATTTTAACAAATATCCTAGGAGTACCACATTATATATTGGCTACTATAGCATAGGAACCATTGAGTGCCTTAATTTAGATTTCCTACAGAACTCACATATAGCAGCTGCTCAACAAATTTTTCAATGAATAAATCAAATAATCAGTGAGCAAGTGAATATATGTTATATTTTCTGGGTGAATACTCAAAAGATTATTAATTAATGTTACTTTTCAGTACTTACAGATACAGAAGTAGAAATCTTTTGGTTTTTAAGAGATTATGATTGGATTCATGTGGAATATAAATCATATTTGGTTATTTCTGATTGATAAAGGTCTGGATTTCTGATATTTAGTAGCTTCTCTTACTGACGAAGTACTAAATGCATGGCACTTAACTATTACCTGCATATGCAACAAAGCGGAGACACAAAAATAATTCCTTTGTCATATGATTAAAAACGTCCCCTTTTCCATTGTTTCCTCTTTCCAGTATTTTTGCCAGCAACATTTTAGAATACAGGCCACATTTGGGTCATCATTCCACACAATTTAATCAGTATACTGCATTTTACAAAAGGGAATTTGTAATAAGAAAGGGATGAGTGAAACATTTATTCTCATTGTGCATCCCAAGCTCTTATAATTGGTTTTGAATGGTTTAATGATGTTGTATTAATTTTCCTATCCTTTGGCATTAACAGCTAACAATAGGGGGGTGAGTCTGGCGTGCATCAGTGGAAGTCAGAATTGAATTATTTGGACTACACATTAAAATGTAGGCAACCTGTTGAAAGGAATTGAATCTCAAATTGTGAAACGTAGAAAATGGTTGAAAATAAAAAGAAGACCTGATCATTCCTATTATATATAACCAAAAACTCTACTTTGAGTACTGTTTTAGAAATTAACCATTTTCTTCTGATTTAAAGACTATTTGTTTTCTGGAACATTTGTGAGAAATTTAAAAATTGTTTCACAAAGTAACAATGCATTATCCATAATTACATTGCTTAGCTATAACTACAATAAATCTTTTGCTATAATATCTTTTATTCTCAGAACTGCAGGTATATTTGAAGCATATATTTTGTATCTGCTTTTTTTTTCACTTACTATTCTTTTTATTTTTCTTCATGTTGGTAAAGCTGCAGAGAAAGGGGAACACTCATACACTGTTGGTGGGAATATAAATTAGTCCAGCCACTGTGGAAAGCGGTTTGGAGAATTCTTAAAGAACTTAGAACTATCATTCAATCCACAATCCCACCACTGGGTATACATCCAAAAGAAAATAAATCATTCTACCAAAAAGACACGTGTACTAACATGTTCATTGGGGCAATATTCACAATAGCAAAGACATCTAATAAACATAAGTGCCCATCAATGGTGGACTGAATAAGGAAAATGTGGTGTATATACACCTTGGAATACTATACAGCCATCAAAAGAATGAAATCGTGTCCTTTGTAGCAACATGGATGCAGCTGGAGTCCATTATCCTAAGCAAATTAATGCAGGAACAGAAAACCAAACACTGCATGTTCTCACATAAGAGGGAGCTAAACATAGGGTGCTTGGGTCATAGAGATGATAACAATAGACACTGGGGACTACTAGAGGGAGGAGGAAGGGAACAAGGCAAGGGTTGAAAAACTGTCATGTACTTTGCTCGGTACTGGGTGATTGGATCATTGGTACCCCAAACCTCAGCATCACACAGTGTACCCAGGTAACAAACTTGCACATGTACTCCCTGAAACAAAAATAAAAGTTGAAAAAACACGTAAATTTGTTAATGAGAAATGTTTTAGTTATTGGATAGTAAATATCTTAAAAAATATAACTTCAAAAATAATAAAGGCACTCTTTTCCATAGCATCATCTGCTTAAGGCAGGTACAAAATAGTATTTCATTGGTCCATTTTCTTTTCTCTGATTAAACTTTAATTTCCCTTTCAATATTTTTTTAAGAGTTTGGTGGGTTGGGGGGAAAAGGAACTTTAATGGCAAATCTATACCAAGTATGCTTTGCATGAAATATAAAAGTCACCAGATCAGGAACGAAGTTACTGAAAAACTTGAGAAGTTTAAGTGCCATTAATCACCTGGCCTGACCAGAGAATACTGAGAAAAACAACCAAGAAATTATGAAGAGAAGAATGAGCCTCTTCAATGAATATCTTAAAAGTTCAATCTATTTCAGATAACCATAAGCAGATCATGGTTAAGACCATGGGTTTTTGAATTCCACAGCTATGAGTTAGAATCCCAGCTCTGCCTTTTATTAGCTGGGTAGTTTTGACCTGGCTCTTTCCCCACTGTCCCTTGATAATAAGGCAATTTCATAGGATTCTACTGAACATGAAATGATATTAAAATTAATATTACAACTCTTTGACTAAAAAAGGGACTTAAAAATAGTATGAGTAATAGCAGTCAAAGTTGTTATGGATATGTTATGATTGCTGTTATTATGTACGGCAGACTGACACAAAAGCAAGGTTGACAGCAACCTTCATGAACCTTGTGTGCTAAGGTTGACAAAACTCCATGAAGGTATTCCCCTAAAAATACTACCACCTCCACCCCAACAACTCACCACCTGCCTCTATTGCCTGAAATTCTACCTTAAAACACTCATTAACTTTACCTTAAACATTTTATATTCTAAAATGGAATGGTCTGGAAAGATGTGATTCATTTTTTTTAACTGATATATATAGTTCTATGTGAATTAGTTAATCAGATTCTGAGTGCAGATTTTAATAATGAGAAACTTGAGAGTTCTGCGTCCTGAAGGGGTCAGTGAAGAATTATATTATCTTGGAGTATTACTGGTTTGGGAAAATGACAGAACAATAGTAGCAATGAATAAGAATGGTTAGGAAGGAGACATTATATTAGAATAGGGAATTTGTCATAAGAGCTGAAAGCAGTAAATGTGAATGGCAAAAATGATTTATAGAGAAAAATGTATACATTGTGCTATGCATTCGGTAGGAATAAAGTAGATTCTTAAATCTCTGAATTCACGAAATGACTGGAGCTCAAGAAAATGAATCAGAATACTGGTTTCATCAGGACATGCTCACTTGTCACTGGTCCTGGAGCTTCCTCCTTTTGATAATGCCATTTTAAATTATTTTTAAAGTAATAAAAATTATTGAAGTTACTAAAAAGCCCCATAAAATCATGTATAAAGGGCCAAAAAACATGTGGTCTGGGAAAGGCAATTGTATTATAGACAGAGAGTGAAAGCTGGAGTATCTGAATTTGGATTGCAATAAAATTAATTTTCATAAAACAACATGGTCCAGAACTTCTTGGAGGTGTTGAAGACAAGTTGTCTCTTTTTGTCTTCATCCACATCAATGCAAGTAAATTAGATATACTTAGTGTGCTTTCCCTTTGCCTCACCTGCTGAAACAGGAGGCACCAGGAGCTCCTTCTTCTGGTGACTCATGTGGACTGGCTGATGATACTGGGTTTGTGTTTTCAGCCACGCAGCAGCTTGTGTCCAAACCTGTTTCCCACTTGCTTGTAACCATCCTGGAAGGAGTGACACACCCAGTGGGGTTAAGATAATCAGAAATGGAGAGCACAGCAAGGATGTCTCCAGAAGAATGATGAAAATCTAGAGGTTTTCTTTTTTATGGTTCTTTCTTTCACTTTTGACTAGCCACTCCTATAAACTCCAAGAGTATCATTTTATTTGTCTCAGTAGTACATTAATCAACAGTTGCTGAAAGAAGATTAAATTTGGTGAATATTCAAATACCTAATTAGACTTACTTCATAATATTTATATTAGGAGGTTGGGAAAAATAGAAATAGCAAGTAAAGCTTAGTGCTTTAAGGAATCAGGTCACAGTTGGTTCTTCTGTGAGGCTGATTCTAGTGTACCTGCTTTCTTTCCCACAATAAATAATGATGACCCAATTAATCTGAAGACTGTTGTTCATATTTCTTCATCCAATGAAAAATTTTAGTAGTATAAAACTAAAACCTCAAGATTTGTTATCCATGAGAAAGACCAGTCTTAAAACTTAGCCACCTCTTGATTATGCAAGAACTCATCATTGCACTTTCCTAGTGGCTTTTTGCCACCCTCTGTCTTTCTCTCCTGTCCTTCAGATCACTTGCCTTGAGCTATTTCATCCCTGATTTGCACTTTCACTAAAAGATGGATCTCTAGAGAAATTAAATTCAAATAATTCATTTTTATTGCTTATAGAGGAGAGTTGATAGGAAGGAAGTTGAAATGACAGAAATGAGATTTTAAATCTCTTCTATAGATTTCATTTATTCCATCCATGTTTATTGATTGTCTACTGCATAATAGGTACAGTAGGGGATAGAGAGAGCATAAAGCACAGTCCTGCCCTCCAGAAGACTTTTATCCCAAAAAAGAGGAGTTCTGTGCACAAATCCTACCATCTTAAATCCCCATTGAGAAAGCCTGGTATAAATAAATATGCATTAAAACACAGCTTTACTGCCAGGAAGTTAGAAGTGTCACATAAATAGCATGCAAAATAAATAGTAAAAGAATTCAGTTTAGAAATTAGTAAGTTTAGAGAGTGTGTGATCAGGGAAAGATTTACTGAAGAGCTAACATTTGTCACAAGTTAGATTTCTCAGAACATAATTCCTATAGTTATTTCAAGTTCCAAAATTATTTTATATTGATTATACAATATTGGAAAGTACAGAAAAGCATAAGAGAAAAAAATTATCCAAGTTACTCATAATCCTACCACCTAGTGAGATATCAGTGTTGGTTTTTTGCAGCATATTGTTGTAAGCCTTTTCCTCACCTTTATGCATAAGTGTGTTTGTATGTGACTATCAAGATCTTGACAAGAAACATATGGAAAGGTCAAATTATACAGGTGGGTAAAACACAAGGAAGCCACAAGGGGTGGTACAAGCATTTCCAAGATTAAAGTTGGTAAAATGGGACAAGCTCAACTCAAAGTACGAAAGATGACAACCTGGTAGAATTACATTCAGTGAGATCAAGACCCCTTAACGTAAGTGAAAAGGCCTAGGCAGGCCCTTTGGTAAATTTTAGTTCACATTTTGACTCCAGCACCAACCAACTGTGACTTTGATCCAAGTGACATAAAGTTTCTTGGAGTAAAAATTAGAGACTTTATGTTGAAGAGTGGTTTGTACAGCATCTAATGCATATAGGGGCTCAATAACTGGTCATTACTAAGGAAAATAAATGGTGACTGTGTCTTAGACCCTGTTTTATAGGAAATTGGCCCAATTAGCACATTGCCCAGCCAGTGTTGTAGGTGTCAAGCAGTTGAAACAACATTCATGCTTAGTGTTTATCATGCTGGATAGATGGGTTCAGCTAAAAAAAAAATTAGAAATAAAAGATTTATTTTATAGAAGTCTACAGAAAAATAGAATTTTATCCATGGTCAATTTTATCTCCTATTTTTGAAATCCCTTTGCAACCTGTTACCACTCATTTGTCTTTGAGTACTAATAGAGAAATGACATTCACGTATTAGTAATACATCTTCGAAATAATCTGTTATGCATTAGTATATGCATAATATACATAAGCATTAGTATGTCTTTTGTTTTGCCTGCTCAGATTTCACTTATCCTACTTTGGGTAACAATACAATTTCCCTCTGAAAAACTCTAGTTTTCAGTTCATGAGGTTTGTGTGGACCTCAAAGAAGGGAACTTAGGCTGGCTTATTCAGAGCACAGAACTTCCCTAATCTCAATGAGTGCTTCAGGGGTGATGTGACCACAGTCAGTCCAGTCAGTGAAACCTGAGATTTTAAGGAGCATTTGGTAAGAGCCACTTTTTCTCTTCCCCAATGTACTTAGGCTTGTAACAGTTAAAGCCTAAAGCTGCCGGTAGCTATCATGCCATCATAAGGTTGCTTCACAGAGAAGCCAATATGGAGATGGGCTGCATTGAGCTGAGCTGAGAGGTGGAAAAAGATAAACCAGCTCCTGTCACTCCCTTGATACCTTAGATCAAACTATATCGGAAGTGATCTCCCCTTGGATGCCACAGTTACAAGACACAATAATTTTTCTTTTTCAGCTTCAGTTAGTTTCATTTTGGGTTTTCTGTCATTTGCAACTAAAATAGAGCTGAACAACGCATTCACTTTGATTTAGTAGTTTATTTTTCCTGGAATGTGAGGTCATAGTTACAATCTTAATTCTTCCCAGTTCCCGTAATGAGACTAAAAATTAAATTTCATGCTATTCAACAGAATTTGAGAAGCAATAAACTAGAATATGCTAGAGATCAACATAGCACTTCTGTGGACTTGAGGGCATAATTTTGTGTCATTTATGCAATAGAAACTTCAGCAGAAAGCCCTCTCATCGTGGAAATACTGCTCTTTTAAAATAAATATAAGACAAGCATGTGAGGAATCTAGTGGAATCTCTCCATTTCACCCCAATAGAATCTTCTAAGAGTAAAGAAACAGGCATTTGTTAGATGTTTTTTTTTTTGTAAGTTAGAATTGTCTGGCTCAGTGTACAATAAATCATTTGTATTTTTCTCTGTAGTCTTCTCATTCAGGATAAAAGAGACACATATAACCGCCAGCCCCAGTCCACTCACTGTAGACTGATTTCCTCACTACTTTCATCTCGGCAGCTGCTAATGTCACAAATAGGCAGGCTTTGAAGTCAGAGGGAGGGGACAAGAGCAGCACAACTTTTTAACTGTACAGCAACCAGGAAACTTCTTTGAAAACCACAATTTCAGCATCAAATTCAGTTAGGGCACTCTGGCTTGAAGGGAGTAGGGGGGTATCACTGCCAATTGATATGTAAGATGATTCTTTCTTCTTTATCTTATTCTTAAGTGTGAGCAGAAACCTTGCTTATGTGTAATCTTGAAGTGAAGCAGAAGAGAAAGTAGGAGAGAAAATCTGGGCCCCTTAGGGAGGTCCTGCCCGGTGTAGCTGGTATTAGCAGTACATTCCTTTAGTGTGCTTTGGGGGTTGGGGAAAGATAGAAGCCAAATGGTACTTGAAATAGAGAAGAAAGCAGGATGACCTGGTTTTTGCTTTCTTCCCTTCAGGACTTGCTTTTCCATTTACATCCTGCTTTAGACAGTGAGGTATGATAAACATTTGAGTTATTTGTGGATTGCTTTGAACTCTAAGTGAAAGATGCATATACAAGTCTCCTGTATTTTTGTTTATTCTCTATATACTGGGTAGATGGGAATAAATCCAAAAGTAAATGGAATAAGAGTGAAGGGTATAGAAGGATTAACAAATGTATCATCATAGGCCTTTCCCCTTCCTTTTTCCCTTTATATTCTTCCTTCATGCTTTATACTACTTTCTGTCTTGAAATAGGAGGAACTGTGGGGAATTTCTTCTGAAAACGTGCCATAGTCCACACACTGATGACTCCCTTGCATGAAATCTAATTCCATAGTTCATAATTTTCTTCTTTTGCCTTCCTTTCTCTTGGCTCTGTTTAAATTTTCCATCTGCCTCTATTCTCTCTGTTGCTTCTCTCTCCTTCCTGTTTTTAAGTAGCCTTTTCAAGCTTAGTCTCAAACAACTTGATACAGTCACGTTTCTCCTTTTTTCTCTCTCACCATATGTTTACTTCTAGCTTTCCTCTTTAGGTATCCTCACTTTCTGATTTATTTCTGAGTCCTAAGGCTCTGGGGAAGGCCTGCTCAGGGTGCCCGCAAAGCTTCTTAGGGAAAAGAGCTTGGAAACTTTAATAGGACAGTAACATTCCAAGTTCAGCATGAATGGCAGAGAATCCACAATTCTCCCTGGCATGAGATTTTTCCAGAGGCCTTGTCCATAATGCTTGCACGCCAGAACCTGGAATTTCCAGATGTGATATTAGGGCTATGGGCAGTCATTTTGCCTTTACAAAAGCAAATCTGAACCTTAGCCTCTAATAATTATTGAGGGGAAAATATTTCTATAACTTTCTTCTTCGTTTTTTGGACCTTTATTCTGATGTATGGCTGGGGGTTGCTCACATTTAGATAAGAAACTTCAATGTGTTGACAGTATAATTATTTCACAATAGTTAAGATAGTGAATTCCACAAACTTAACATCCAGCATCGTTCCGTCTCTGACAGAGGCTCACATTTTCTCTTAATGCCTGTTTTAAATGTATAGATAAATTTCATTTGCATATTCATGAGAAAATCTATTTCCCCTCCTATCTTCTAATTCCCAACATGGTTGCATGTGATTTAACAATTTCCGACAGTCTTGGTAAAGAGTTTGGTCAATTTCTAAAGGTAAGAAGTATTCCAGAAAATAAACTGTTAGGAAACAAAAACCTCAGTGTGGAGAAAGTTGCCAGGCAGGCTTCTAGAATGCGACATTTTTTATGCCCTGGAGCTGGTGGTAGTGTGATACAATAAGAAGGTGAGACGCGTAATCCAGCCCAGCCAACTCCCAGCTCTGTGATCCTTAGAAAGTTACTGATATAATTTGAACATTAATTTATCTATAAAATGTGATTTGAGAGTAATAATCTTGTAGATGTGATAGGATTAAGTAAAATAATATTTGTAAATCACCCAGCACATTTATATTTAAACTTACATAAGACTGTATGCCAAGCAGGGTCTGAGTGCTCTGCAAATACAATTTCATTCTTCATAACAGCCCTGTAAGATAACCTTCTTTGTATACATGTTCCCATTTTTCAGAGAAGAAAAATGACCTACACAGAGGTTAACTAACTTGGTCAAGGTCACCCAGTTAGTGCCACCTAGCAGGGTGCCTGTCTTAGAACATGCAATGGTGGATAAATACAGCTACCAGAATATAATATCAGATATGTTTTTAATATGGAATGAGAAACCCTCTCTCTAGGGCTGGCCCTACACACTACAAATGTCCAACCTGGGCATCTAGTCATCGAAGCCCTGCACCTAACCACAGAGTGGTGCCTTCCCCATAGAACTGGTTACTCCATGTATGTTCATATTCATTTCTGATTGCTGCCCCATTGTATTTTCATGATTTCCTGCTATCTTTTTTTTAGTTTTGTGGCATAGATATTGCTGTTTCACCTGTAATGTGACTATTGCCTCAACGGTTGACTTCCTCTGTTAACATTATTGTTTTCTTAGCTGTTTTCTTCCCCATTTTCGCCTCCAGTTGTCTACATTTACATTGTCCAATTCTCTAACAACTTTCTACCCTCCTGGGCTAACGCATATTTAATAAGGTTGTATGGTTTATCTTTAAAGTTTGTTTTTCCTGACTTTAGAGCTATTAAGTAGAACTCGATAAATTGCTAGAGGATAAATTGTGGTGCACATTGAATCTATGCGAATTTGTATTTTAAGTGTCTTGTTTTCTACAATCACATGCCTGGCTGATAAATCAATGGCTTTATTTTCTATAAAACCTCCCTTGGCATGATCTTCAAGGCAGGTAACCCTACTCCATCAGACCTCCTACACTAGTCCTCCTCCCTTACTTATCCTAGTGCCTGTCTTAGAACATGCGATGGTGGATAAATTCAGCTGCCAGAATATAATATCAGATATGTTTTTAAAATGGAATGAGAAACCCTCTCTCTAGGGTTGGCCCTACACACTACAACTCTCTTTGTCATGCCCTTAGCCACCAGATCCCTACCTTCAGGTCACCAGCCTAGAGCTGCAGTCATTTGTGATTAATGCTTTAGCATTGGATTTCTGGATATCCAGAGGCAACTGAGTTTCAATCATGCTTGACGCCCCTTGCTTTGTTTCTAACTTTGCTTTTTACTTGCCTTCCACCTTGTTTTGGCTTCACCATCAATCCAGTCTTGGGTTCAAACTGATGCTGGTTTTCCCCACTTTTTGAGTGACTCCCAGCTAATCTTTCTTGTTCTGTCATAACTACATCTTGGTTCCTCACTGGCTGTTGGTCCCCGACTTGGGTCCAGTGCTTATTACATTCCACTGCCTTGTTCCAGGCTTGCCCTACATGGCAGCCACCATATCCACTTCTTCTTCTGAACCCTGCTGACTTAGGGGCTTCTGGTGCACTCTCAACACCTAAGGACTGCTTCTCCCTTGCAATCCGGTCTCTTTTAACCTTTTGTGACATTTGAGTCAGTCTTGAGGAAATGCACAAGCAAACCTGCTGGGAGTCTCTTGCTAAATGTTGTTCTTCTCATCTTCCTTGTGCTTTGCAGTAAGTTATGAGCACATTTCCTCTTATCAGGCATTAAGTGAGGTGCTGTAGTAGAAACACTATTACTTCCTTCCTAAGTCAGTGTACTGCATATGTGGAGAAATTGGCCAAATGCCCCATGCTTGGGCTTTTGGCTAAGCCCTAGCACATACCACTTACACAAAAGAGGCTGCTAGCTCAGCACCTGACTGGCATCCCTGAAGCCCGTGGGGAAAGTATGTAAATTTGACTCAAAAAGAAACTCTGGATTGCCTACACTAATGCTATAATTCTGACTGTTTATCCTGACAAAGAGTGGCCTGTAATTCTTGTTAACTCTCTAGTATCTAACCTGACATATACCATACCATTTCAAAAGATCAATTCTCAGTAAATACAGGATGTTTTCAGTTGACTGTACACAGTATTTAGCAAAGATGTTTTACACCAGTGCTCAAAAGACAGGTCTTTAATAGCCACCACTTCTGTTTCAAGCTGCAGACAGTAGGGGTAGATAGAAGTACACATCTTAAAGACAGCTGAGTGTTTCTTCCCGACACCAGACGCTTCTCTCCTGGAATAGGGCCAGATTGGAGCTGTCTGGATTCTTTGTGAGCTTGTTCCAAACTAACATATTTATTATCAAGGAGGAAAGCTTTCCGATGTTAGATCACTGATGTTTGCTTTGCAGTGTTTTCTTGCAGAAAATTGCAAGAAAGAGCTTGAAACAATTTTGGTGAGGAAACTACAGAGAAATCCACTTTTCTCAAGGGTGAAGTCCTGATAATACCCCTGCAGATTGGGAAAACTGGCTATCACCTTTTTCCTCTTTTTATAAGAATAGTGATGCTTCCCAGATGATAAACAGTGACAATATATGAGGGTCTAATGGTATTTTGTTAAAGGCTGGAGCATTCTTACTGAATGTTTTAAATATTCTTGGTTATGAGAATGGGGATTTATTTTTAAATGATTATTTGGCCCAGACAATGCTTATGAAATATGTAGATTCTGTTGGTACAACATACAAATCTTTTGTCATGGTTTTGAGAAAACCCCAGACTTTTCAAGTCTGGGAACAGATGGAGCTCTAAACTCAACTGCATCTTACAAAAAGGACATGTGTTACTATCTGCCTGTCTTTTCACTTTATGTGAGATGTTCTACTCTCTAGTAAGCAGTTATCAGACTTCTATGAGTATACAAACTTTTGAAGTGGAGTGTTACACAGTTGTAAAATTAGAGAATTTTGGACTCAGCTATGTCTTTTAACAGGTCTTGGTAATTAAGACCTTTGGAAAGTGATAACCATTTAAATGTATTTCACAAGATGGGATCTGTAGCATTTTGGTCACAGGTATTAACATGTATACATCTGTAAGAACTTGAACTCAAATGCTTTGAAAACATCGAGATAAAATAGTTCATTTAAATTATAAAATTTCTCATTCTCTCATTCCTGTGTAGCTAAAATCCACTGGAATGGGCCATGACTAAACTCAATTGCATAGTCAGTAGCTAATTTAATGCAAGTCTTACAGGAGGTGCCAATTAAGCATAATGTAAAAATTTTCATGTTCAGCAGTGGCAGACTATGAGTTAAAGTGTTGGGTCTTTGGTGCTTTCCCTCTGTGTTATGGAAAAAGGAAAAAGAGATGACTTTAGACCAGTGGTTCTCACCAGTAGGAACATCATCTGAGAACTTAGCTAGAAATGTAAATTTTAGAGCCCTTCCCTGGTTGATTCTAATGATTGAGAGACAGGATCTTTAAAATGTATTCATGCAGTTGGGCCTTTGGGTAACCCTTAAGTCATAGAGCACAGGCAACCGTGAGGTTGTTTAGGATTAGAAGAAATCTTGTCAAGTTGTATCTCTGTCTCCCACCTTGTAGGAAAGGACTATACTCCCATGCAGCCAGCCTAGTTGAAAATAAGTATTTTAAACTGTTTTTAAAAGATTCCACAGCTTCAAAAATTAATTTGCCCCAAATTTAGCAGCCCTCTTCATCTGGAAATTTATTATATGGCTTAATTAAGGCAAACCACTCTGTTGTTCTATTTTAAAACAAATTTAATGGAAAACTGCTTAATATCCCCTCCCTTTCCTTTGAACACTTGAAAAACATTTTTATTTTATTTTTTTGAGACAGTCTTGCTGTGTCACCCAGGCTGGAGTGCAGTGGTAGCGCAAAGTTGACTCACTGCAACCTTCGCCTCCCGGGTTCAACTGATTCTTACACCTCAGCCTCCCTTTTAGCTGGGATTTCAGGTGTGTGTCATTGTGCCTGGCTAATTTTTATGTTTTTAGTAGAGACAGGGATTTACCATGTTGGTCAAGCTGGTCTCGAACTCCTGGGCTCAAGTGATCTGCCTGCCTTAGCTTCCCAAAGTGCTGGGATCACAGGCCTGAGCCACCGCGCCTGGCCAGGAAAACTTTTATTTTAAATAGGCTACTTGCCTTTTATACTTCATGCTTATTCGTGTAATCCTTTGTTTCTAAGTTTATCTTTTCAAGATTTATTTCCCAGCAAATGTAACTCTATAGAAATTAACCTAGTCTCCAGTTGGAAACGTGTTGAAGCAAAGTCCCCCTTTTGCATGAGGTTAGAAAATGACAGTACTTCGGGTATAAAATTAGTTCCTTAATCCTCCCCCAAGGTGTACCATTTTGTGCTTCAACTTGTATGGCCTATAAACCTTGAGGAATTTTATTGTCTTTGAACATTATCCAGCAAATCTCCTCTAATTAATTTAATCCCTACAGACATATACTTGTTGATCAGTACAAATCAAGGCCAAAAATATCAGTCCTGCTTGGAAAGCTGCTTTTGGCAAGAAGACTCTTGATTCTGAGTTGTTTTGTGCCCATGCAGCAAAGGTACTCAGGAGGGCTTTTACCTCACCCTACTCCCATTTCATTAGTGACAACTGGCGGACACGAGAATCTTCATGTATGTGCTCATCCCTCTGGCTTCCTTCTCCCAACTGCTAATGGAAATTGTTAACATTACTTTATTTGCAGAAATAGTCTTAGAATAATTAGAGGGCCAACCATCCTGAGAATTACTTAATACAGCCTATTGGCTTAAATCAATTTTCCTCTAAAGGGTAGTGTGGACGAATGCCTTTTGTTTGTTCGTTTGTTTGTTTGTAAGGACTTCCAGCCTTGAAAAACCATTGTCTTTACAGATAACACAGTTCCATGATTAATAACAGACTTTGTCAAGAAAGTTTCCCTAATGGGTAAACTCAGTGCCTTCCACTATATCTCAAGATCGTTGTCTCTGCCTTGCCTTCTTCATGCCTAAAAGTCCAGCAGTAAATCATCCTTTAGCTTTTTTGTCCTTTTACGCAATTATACTGATTTCTTTCATCATTTTCCATCTATCTGTTTCTGGATTTCTATATTTCTCTTAATTCTTTCTAAACTCTTCATATAAAACAGATTTATTATTTTGTAGGATCAAGACAGTGCTAACCTGAGTGGGTAGATGGATTATCTAATGATTCTTGGATATATTTTTATTCTTATATCCCAGAGTCACACTATAAAAATCATAGATTACTGTGATTCCTTTATCCATTCTTCAGATACTTACGTGTGGATTTAGATATTTTATCTTTTACCAGCCTGTTTTATATGTTGGTAGACAAATAGAAAACCTTCTTATTGATTGCTTTTAAAAGTACAGAATTTGAAGCTATAGTGTGTACACATAATGCTTTACTCAGACCAATTATATCAGAGGTTGGTAAGCTTTTTCTTTAAAGGACCAGATAGTAAATAATTTAGGTTTTTAGATCATAAAGTCTTGTTACAATTACTTGACTCTGCTTTTATAGCATGAAAGTAGCCCCAGACAATATATAAATGAATGAGAATGGCTGTGTCCCAATAAAACTTTATTTATAGGTATTATATGCAATTTGAATTCATAAAATTTTTATGTCACAAAATGTTATTATTTTGATCTTTTTCCTACTATTTAAAAATGTAAAAAGCATTCTTAGCTTGCAGACAGTACAATAACAGGCAGTGGACTGGATTTGGCCCTTGGGCTATAGTTTGCTGACACCTGAATTATATGAAAAGGGGGGTTTTAAACACTGAAAATATTTATTAAGCCTCAGCATAACTTGTCATCCTGAAGTGCTTAGTTTGGTCTCCCCCTCGTTCATATTTTCTGCTGTAGTCTTTTACAGATCAGACCCATTTCCACTGTCCTCTAATATCCTTTCTAGTGATATTTTAGTGCCACTACACTACACTTCTAGTAGAATGAATGACGGTGTTCAAACAATGTTGAGTGAATGAATGCATGAATGAGAAAAGAGGACGTGGAGAAAAGAAGGAAGAAAGAGAGCACTTAAACGGAGACAGTTTCATAACTGGTGAAGTGGAAAAATAAATACGAATAAGTTATTTGAAAGAAGAGATCATCTATGTGTTCCAATTTCAGTATTTTTGTATTGTGTCCAAACAGAAAAAAAATTTGAATTGGATATAATTCCATTGCTCCTCCTACTTGTCCTTTGGTGTTGCCTCATATTTTTAGTGGGTTTTATTTTTCTGTGTCCAAATCAGAATAAAAAACAATTTTGCCATTTTTTTAAAAGAAGCCATACAGTACAAAGAAATTATATCCCTATGTGTGGATGGTTCATTCAGCCAATAATAATCTTGAAGTTATTGGTTCAAATCTACTGTACACTGTTCACACAGCAATAGACCTAACTTCAAAATGTGAACAGCAGCCCAGTAAATGCTTACTCTTGATAAGAAGATCTAGGGAAGAGAATATTGGTGAATCAAAACGTATCCTTCCCTGTAACTGAAAATGTGCCTGACAGCATACATCCTTTGTACAGTGGATAAATGGTATTATATAAGTGAAGGATAACATTCAGAAAAATGGTTATGATTAACTCAGGGATACAGAATCCATCCTAGTTAATGACAATCTCTTCTGAACACTGAAAATGTCATTATTGCACTCATACTTGTCTGTGCATGGGGATTTTTACATAAACTTCTCTGGTCTTTTGGCGTTGGGAAAGCAATGCTGTTTTGAAAGCTAGAGCATGAGGCCGGGCGCGGTGGCTCACGCTTGTAATCCCAGCACTTTGGGAGGCAAAGGCGGGCGGATCACGAGGTCAGGAGATGGAGACCATCCTGGCTAACACGATGAAACCCCGTCTCTACTAAAAATACAAAAAAAAAAAAATTAGCCGGGCGTGGTGGCGGGCGCCTGTAGTCCCAGCTACTCGGTGAGGCTGAGGCAGGAGAATGGCGTGAACCCGGGAGGCGGAGCTTGCAGTGAGCCAAGATTGCGCCACTGCACTCCAGCCTGGGTGACAGAGCAAGACTCCGTCTCAAAAAAAAAAAAGAAAGCTAGAACATGTGTCCTTGTGTTTTCTGTGGCATCACTGCTTTAAGCATATATTAAGCAATACACTGGAAATGCTTTTTTAATAAGAAAGGAAATAGAAAATCCACCACTTCACAGGTATCTACAGTGCTTTATATTCTATAGAATGTGAGTACTTAGCTCTGGAAGGGTTTAGGCTCTTAAAGAATGAGAACAATCCAAATCCATTAGAACAAGCTGATGAACTGCATTTCCACGGGCTTGACTTGGTCCAGTTAAATGAGAGACAAGCTAGCTAATAGATCCATCAGGTAAGCTGGCTACGGCCATTGCTTTTATTCCACGTGGAGGGAGATTTCATTGGGAAGAGGCCAGGTTTACCATTCCAGTACTTTCCAAGTATGCCCTGTGGAACTCCAGTTTTATAAAATGCAACCAAATAAAGGGGCTCTGTAGTGAAATTAGTTCAGAAGACCCTATGAGGTATGGTCTGCCACTGGAGATACATAGGACACATTAATGTATTAAGGGCTCTGAGCAGTTCTGCAACAGAGAGTTGACATTGGGTATACGTTTCCTGGCCCTTTGCTGTCCTCTTGACTTTACAAAGCTAAAATTAAGTAGCACTTAGTAAACCTAATATGTTATTTCAACTCCTGACTTGAACGTGGGAAATTTCACAAGAAGATAAGATCAAAAGTCAAAGAATGTTTTTCCTCTATAAAACGTTCTTTCTCTATTTAAAGGTGAGAAACTATATATATATACAGCGATTTTATATATATATATACATATATACACACATATATATATATATACAGCGATTATGACCTTATATTCTAAACTTTGAGTTTGTTTTATTGTGAAGACTTCTGTGGAGTTGGCAGACGAATGGGAAATAAAATACTACCCTTCTAAATTCTTTCAGGTATGCCAAAGTATGTCTGTTGAACTGGGTCAGCTCTGAGTTAAGATCATTAATCCACAGTCCTGGTGTACAACAGCCAATGGTGGTCTGGTGATGTTAAGGGGTGTTGCTGAAATACTAAAAAGAAAATAAATTTTTGTTTATTTCCATTTATAAGATGAATACATGCCATACAGCATGTTTAGAAGTGTGTTTTGAAATCAGAGTGTAGCAACTTGCAAAGATTGTGGATCATGAGGCTAGCACAAGCTTTCTCAACCTCAGCATAATTGACATTTTAAGACAGAGGATTCTTTGTTGCAGGGCGCTGTCCTGAGTAAAGCAGGATCCCTGGTTTCTATCCACTAGATGCCAGTAGCATCCCCCCTCCAGTTGTGACAATCACAAATGTCTCCAGACATTGCCAAATGTGCCCTGGAGGTCAAAATCATCCCCAGTTGAGAACCACTGGACCAACAGCTCTGCTGTGGGGCTCCTTTGTTGCCTGGATGCTGCTTCATTCCTTCAAAATTTATGAATTGAGCTTTAACCACTTACCTAGTGCCTGATTCATTCATCTGGAAATGAGCTGCAAAATATGGCTTTTTCGTTATGAGCTTTCTGCTCATATTATTACCATACTATTTTGAAACAAATTCACATTTCGTAGCAGTCTAATTCATTATTATAAAATCCAAATTGTGCAGAAGTTCCCAATTTCTACTTTTCCTAGAGCAGAGCTTGTAGCAAGAGTTAGGTCATAACTTCTAATATAGTTATTAAATTACAGAAGAATATGTTCTAGAATATTCTATGCATAGACCAATGGAATGAAATTTGAAAAATATTTTTGGAAGGTGTCTGAATAGTTTGTTTACATATGTGATTTTCAAAAGCAAGTATTTACCTAGGTGAGAAAAATGTAAGTATAATTCACTCTTAATAAAGTTAATTATTTGTCAGGTTAAAGAAAATCACCCTGTAAGCACGCTAAGAGCAGTGACAAATAAGAGATTTTCCATATTGAACTTTTCACCCCAGATTCTTGGGTCCACATTTTTATTTTCTACTGAAGAAGATTCAGATGATTTTTAAAAATTGTAGAAGTGACTAGCAGGAATAAGTTATAAAATTAATGCTGTGCATCTATAAAATTGGAGAGATCATATTTGTGTGCCTGAACTGCTTGAAAGGCACTGTGTTAGCATCATGTTTAAAATTTGACAAATTAATGTCATATTAATAACACTCTATGTAATTTTTAAATTAGCTTTGCTCATAATTTTACATTTCGCTTTTTTCCTCTCCTGGTTATCTTCACCTTTCCATTTTAGTTCTTACTGTGTAGACCCAAAGACTAAAAGAATGAAACTGTCTGCTCAGAAATAAATCCACTGGGAGAGCATTGATTTTTTTTCAAGCCCATATGTGTGTGTGCACACACAATAAGATAAAGTTGCTAAAAATATTTACAACTGGAAATGTGCCTTACAGCACAATCCCTTGTCCCTGTTTTATTAAAACAAAAAGGAAAAGACAACACTAAGCTTTAATGAGAGAAGTTGTAACAAAAATCCAGGGCATTTGTTTCGGTTAGACACTGGAATAACCTGTGGTGAGGAGCTATTGGTTCTTTGCAGGCTTAGGTAACCGCAGCGTGGAAACCACTTCTTCCTCTTGCAGGGGAAGTTGAGCAAAACCAAACATAGATGCTCTATGAGTATGAGCTGTCAGAAGTGTTGGCATGTGGAAACCATCACTTGAAATTTGATTAGTCTCCCAAACCATCGAGGTTGGCCCTGAAGATGATATAATGAAAAGCTAAAAGTCTTGAGAAATGGACCAGTGTTTTATCCTTCTTTCACTGTGGAACCTTGAGTGTCTCCTTTTGTTCACTTAATGTGCTGCAAGGGTGTTATAGGAATTACAAGGATGCTCAACACACATTCCTTGTCTTTTCGGAGCTTTTAATACATTAGGCCCTCTAGAAAGAGTAGTCAAGAGAGAGTCATCTTTTCTTGAAAACTGTTCATTAGGCACCAGTGAATTTTTATTTTTGGTCTTGTTAATATTCAGGCTGAAAACAAAAAATGGTTAAAAGCATTATTTTAATGTATATCTTTAACTCATTTATTTTGTATTACCTGCTTAGCAAAATTATTAAAATATAGGATTATGGTTTATATACCTTTTCTTAGCTCTTACTATATTATTTTGAAATAACCTGAGAAATATACGTGTGTGTGTATATGTATTTAATATATTGATCTATTGAATATATATTACATATTTTGTAATATCTTCCTTTTCTACTAAAAGATGAACTTATCAAGAGCAGGCTCCATGCTTTACTCATCTTTGGAACCACAGAGTCTAGCATACAGTAGAGCTCAATAAATGCCACACTGAACCAAGCTTAGAAATGTGATATGTGATCTGTTTATAATCAAAGAAAAGTAAGTTTAGGTTAAATAAGTTTACTTTTTATAAAAAGTTACATTCCCACTGCCTAAGAGATGACTGAGATAGCTCTTGTCAGATTATCTAAAAAGTTGGCTCTGCAGAGGTGCAAAGGCACATATTTCTTTGAGCACTTCTTCCTTTCCTAGGGAGAATGTGGTTGGCTTCCCTATTCAGTCCTGTTCCCTTTCATTCTGCCATGCCAGGAAAGATCCATATGTACAGCGAACTCCAGTGTTTCTATGTATTGATTTCTACCTCATCTTGTTCCCAAAGGGATCTGAGTTGGAAAACTCCAGTACAAATTGTGTACCTAGTGACCTTGTTGGCCTGATTCTTCTGTTCCCTTTGCTTGGCCTTTCCTTAAGAAATTGTGCTCTGAGTGGTTTCCAACTCTAGTTGCTAACAACATGTCAGGTAAATAATAAATGAAGCAACATATGTATTTCTTATGTGCCATGGAAGACTTACCCTGAATAAATAATAGAGCATTCAGAGGATAGCGAGACCGGTACCGAAGGATTGTTTCCATCAAGCTCTCCAATCCATCTGGTATATAACAAACAGATTTAACCTAAGCAATTTCTTTTGTAGCCAAGAATTAGTTTACCCCACCCACTTTGGGTAGAAGGAATCATGAGAGTAAAATGTGGTTTCTACCAGTAAGTTGTGAAAATGCTGACAAGTGGTAGGATATTCAAGGAGACAGGAGAGAAAACACTGGTACTCAGTAATGGTTATGTTGTAATGATGAAAAACCTTCTTCCATTTGTGCCCTTCCTGACAAAGCAGGTTGCAAGAAACTTCACTGAATTTTGAATTCTCTTGAATGTTTTATCATCAATTTTTCCTTCCTAATATATGTGTGTAGATGTTTTCATTGATCCATTTAAGTACAGTGAAGCCACATGTGCCTTAGTGCAAGCAAAGATTTGAACTTTGTATATATCATTGATATCTTTTAAAGCAAGCATCAGCGACTTCTTTTGAAAGTGTCAAATTGTAAATATTTTTGGTTGTGTGGGCCATGCCATCTCTGTTGAAACTACCCAATAATACAAAAGGAATGGATATGCTGTGTTTCAATAAACCTTTATTTACAATAACAGGTGGCAGTCTGAATGTGGCCCACAGGCCTGTAGTTTAATGATCTTTATTTTAACAAAATGCAAAATGGGTAATATGGGAAAGAAGCACCTGTCTATATAACATCCGATCATCTTGTGTAACCACATTTATAATCAAGTTCGACTTAAATGTTTAAATTTCTTGCGTATTAGATCTTTTTTTCCCCTACACTGCATATGAATCAGTTGCCATTACCAAATAAGAAAATAATGTGTTTGTCACCATGAAACATTGCCCTCCCCCTTAACATAATTCCTCTTAGTATATCCCTCTCTTTTACTTAACTGCTGGCGATAAACCTCACTTGTGAGAATGGCCAGAGATTTGCTGCCAGAATGACTTAGCATCTTCAAGCCCCTGCCTGCAGCTCTTGAAAAAGCTCCCAAGCTCAGCTGGCCGCCTGGGCTGGCACTCTGTTTCTGTGGGTTAGAGTGGGTATCACATTTCTAATGGATTAGCTGACTATTGGGAATGCAGAAGGGTTTTTAAAGTCTCTTAACTTCTAAATGCAGCACATAAATGGAGTTCTATGAATATTTAATTCGAGTGCAAGACCCGAAGTTCTTTGCAATTAGTTTAACTGGTGCTTTCAGGAGAGAGAGTATTTCCTTTGAGTGTTGTGGGGTTTACAGTACACTCTTTGTTTTCCTCACTTCAGAGCTTTCCGTGAGCTGGATCATGATCACTTTTTTACAATGTTCAGAATCCTTTCCTTTTTTGGTACATCTAGCACATATCTTCTCCTACTCATTAGTAAAGAGATGGAGTTTTCAGGTACAATATCTCTTACATTTTCATTTAGCAATCTTCCCTCTTATATCTTCCATTAGGATCTCAGTGGAACTTAAATACTTAGATTTGCCTAATGGCTAGCAGCCTCTGCTACAAAATTTATTTGCTTATCTTTCCAATGAAATAAACATTAGAATTGCTATGCCATGGACAGGCTCTCTTTCTCTTTTTATGTGTCTTTCCTCCTTTCTCTCTTCTCTCTTTTCTTCTTTATTTTCTTCTCCTGTTTCCTTACCTTAAAGTGAATATGGTAGCAGTGTCATTCAAATTATTTTATTCACCGAATGTTTTTTAAGCACTTGACATATGCATGAATTCAAGCTGTCATCATTGCTTGCACAGATTATTGCAACAGCTTTTTAAATTGTCTCCATTGTCTCCAGTTAGTCCTTGTTCAGTTCCTCTTCTCCACCCATGCTGGCGTAACATGCAAGTCTAAACTTTTCAAAATATAAGTCTCACCATGTCAGTGCAATTACATCCTAACATCTGAGGATACAGGACAACACTTTGATTTGCATTATCAGCCTTTTCTGAGTTTGGCTCTAGCAACATGCAGAACTCATCATGCCTCCTTCTTGCTTGTGCATCAGTCAAACCTGATTTCTCTCAGTTCCCTAAACATGGCTAATTGTTCCCCACACCACCATATTTGTCCTATATCACCTCTTTACTTATTTATTCCTTTGACAATGTTAATTATTCCCAAATTGGGCCACTTTCTCTACCTTACTTGTTTTTAGTAAAATTCTTTTCACTGTACTCTAATATTACTTGGTTGTAACAACTAGATGTAATTTCATAAGAAGAAGTTATGCGCCTTTTGATTTTGGAGTTCCAAGCACGCAGCACAATCTTTGGCACATAGCGATGTACAGCAAATATTGAATAAACATCCAGTCCTCAGTGCTGAGGTACAAAGCTAGAGAAATAACTTATATTCTGTCCTGTATAAATTAAAGTTTCCTCTGTTTTCGCGAAGTTATTGTCAGGCTTTGCTGATTTATCATATTGTTTTTCTATCTCATTTGAATCTTATTTTTAAACATATCTTTTTCCCTTGTCTATCTGCTAATGTCTGTCTAGCTCCATTATTAATCTTGTGAATAAATGTTCTAATGTATTCAACAAGTAATATCTTAACAATTTTCTGTAATTTGTAGCATCACCATCTGCTATCTTGTGGTGGATTCAGGAAAATACTGTGTGTTGTGCTTTGTGGAGAGTGTATATGAATTAAGGCAACACTGTACTTCTCTTTCACAATGTACTCACCACAAAAACAGGACAACATAAGACCTTCTGTGACAACATCTGTGGAGAAATAAATCCCTCTTGGTATGAAAGCATCTGTTTCCCTTATACCTCTATATGGTTAGGAGATGTATTTGTCCATGCCTTTGTTTATTTAGCATAAATAAATTTATTTTCCACAGGATAGTTGAAAATGTATAAATATTCTATAGATATAGATATATCTATATATACACACACACAATACCCTCCACACATTTGATATTTTTAATATTTTATTTTTTAAATTTATTTATTTCTTAAGATGGAGTCTTGCTCTGTCACCCAGGCTGGAGTGCAGTAGCATGATCGTGGCTCACTGCAGCCTCAAACTCTTGAGCTCAAGAGATCCTCCTGCCTCAGCCTCCCAAGTTGCTCAGACAACAGGCAAACACTATCATGACTGACAATTTTAAAAATTCTGTTGTAGAGATAGGGTCTTGCTTTGCTGCCTAGGCTGCTCTCAGGCTCCTGGCTTCCAAGCAGTTCTCCAGTTTGGGCTTCCCAAAGCGCTGTGATTATAGGCATAAACCACCATGCCTGGCTCCCTCCACACATTTAAAATATGAATAGATCCTGAAAATACTTTGCATTCATGACTTATTCAGAGTTTCTGTCCATTTCATGCAGTTTGGTAAGACTTTGAAGTCAACAAAATGCATATTTCAACTCTTAACTGTGTTTATTTGAAATTATTTTATTTCACTTTTGATTTTTCTACCTTTAGTTATACAAGAAATTATAATTACATTGAATATATCCCCATCTGCACCTTCATCTCCAATTTGTTCCATCTCTTTAGACACCATTGTTATCAAATATCAGTTTGGTATATAAACTTTCAGACATTTTTCTAAGCATTTATATAAATATCGATATATAGAGATAGATCCTCATAAATGTTTTCATAATGTATACATTGATATATATGTAATTTTATACCTTTAGCATAAATATATATACAATTAGCAAAATATCAGAAAATACAGATTATCTGATTCCCTTTTACAACCACATTATATTCCACAGAATGTATAATGGAGACATCTATCTGAAAGCAGCCAAACGTCCTCTACCTATGGCTCAAACAATATAATAGACATTTGTTATTTCACTAACACAATAACCAAAGATAATATGTTCAGGGCTGGGTCAGTGCCTTGGCAATGTTATTCAGGGAGCAATATTCTTTTTATGTTTCCTAACCATCCTCACATGTTGGCACTTTCCTTCAGGCTTTTTGACTACTTCGGCTCTAGGCTCTGTTCATACTGCATTTACAAGCAAGAGCAAGGAGGCCAGGACAAAATAGCTTTTATTTTATTAGAAAGCCCAGTACCTTTCCACAAACTTCGCATTGCATCTTGCTCACCAAAATTGGGTCAATTCCACACCAGTTGCAAGGGAGAGTGGGGACATGAACATCCAGCAAAGGGGAAACAAATAGTTTTCATTGGATTAGACCCATAATGACTTATCATTAAGACTTCAGATATTGCTGAAACAAAACTGTTCAGCTTATAAGGAAGAAGAAAGGGATGATGAGTTGATTGCTAACATAATCTGCCATAGAAGGCTGTTATTTAATTTTCCAAACTCATTGACATTTAGATTATGTATACTCTGTGCTATTAAAAATAATACTTCAGGCCGGGCGCCGTGGCTCACGCCTGTAATCCCAGCACTTTGGGAGGCCGAGGCAGGCGGATCATGAGGTCAAGAGATCGAGACCATTCTGGCCAACATGGTGAAACCCCGTCTCTACTAAAAGTACAAAAATTAGCTGGGCATGGTGGTGCATACCTGTAGTCCCAGCTACTCAGGAGGCTGAGGCAGGAGAATCACTTGAACTCAGGAGACAGAGGTTGCAGTGATCCGAGATCGCACCACTGCACTCTAGTCTGGTAATAGAGGGAGACTCCATCTCAAAGAAAACAAAAACAAAAACAAAAAACTTCAATAAAAATTATCGTATGTACTTCCTGGTTCGTGTGTGGTATATTTCTCTTATGGAAATACAATGACATGGAATTGACGTACCACGGAATACATATGTATGTATGCATGAGTGTATGTATGTATATGTGAGGTAGATATTATGTTCATTAAAGCTTTAATGAAAGCCAACCCTGAGTCTATTTGGATTTAGTGATACTTTTAAAGGTAAAGTTTGACTTCCTTTTCATTTTCCTTTATGAGTTAATGATGGTAAGAATATTTTTTCCAAATAATACTGTCTAATATATTAGCTTAACGTTAAACATCTTTTTCCTTTTTTTCTTTCTTGCCTTCTTTTTATTTTCCTTTAAATCATCCCTTTTATCTATAGTTATTTCCCCCTAAAGTTGGCTTCTTGGTGCCTTTTTTCTTTTTTCCTAAAGTTGGTTTCTTTCAGCCTTCTTTTTTCTTTCAAAGACTGTAATTTCAAATATTTTTTTCTCTATTTTAGTGAACTTTTCAGAAAATTAACTTTCAACTTCATTAAATTGTACTTTTTTCAGGTATGCGTTCCATAATTTTGTTTTCATTAATTCCTTCTTTATATTTTATTTAGTTGAAAATCAAATTTTTCAGGGGAAGGGAAGAGATCTTTTATGTATTTCCATATTCTTTCCACTGTGACCCCTGAGAATGACTTGTAGGAACTCTTCCTGTTGGTAACCTAAGACATATTTTTAGTCAATAAGTTATATTTCCTAAGAGAGAATGTGTATCCTATTTTTAGGGAGCAAAGTATTAAGATTATGTATATCTGTGTCTTGTTTCTTCTTATATTCAAATCCTCTATAGCACCGCGTTTTGGGGGCCTATGTAATCTGTGAGTTTCTTAGAGATAAAATTTTATAGTTACATAGGTGTGCATCTCTCTAACATTTTTCTTTTTGATTTTAAAAATTCATTTCAATTATATTGTGTGCTTCAGGTTTCTAAGGTTTCATCTTTTGAGTAGATTATTCCCTAATCTGTATGAGATATCCATTTGCCAATTGTAATGGTTTTATCCTTGGATTTCCTATCAGTATATTGGTTCTCTGAGTATGTTTTTTTGTTTGTTTGTTTTTGGTTTTGGTTTTGGTATAAGTGTCGTTCTAGCTACTGGTTTAAAAAAATATTCAGCAATTTATGTGGGTTAATTTTTCCAATTTTTTATTGTGGTAAAATACATGTAAAATGTATCATTTTAGCCAACTTGAAACAAACAGTTTGGTGGTATAAAATACATTTATATTGTGCAACCATCACTACCATCCATGTCCAGAACTCTTATCTTGCAAAACTGAAACTCTATACCCATTAAACAATAATCTCCCATTCCTCTCCCCCCGGTTCCTGGTAACTATTATTCTACTTCTTTTCTCTGTATTTTTGACTACTCTGAGTACCTCATATAAGTGGAATCAGATCGTGTTTGTGCTTTCATGATTGGCTTTTTTCTTATTGTATGATATCCTCTAGCTTCATCTATATTGTAGTGTATATCTGAATTTTCTTCTTCTTTAAGGCTGAAATGTATTTCATTTATGAATAATGGAATATTATTTTACTTCTCCATTCTCCCATTGATAGACCATTAGGTTGCTTCCACATTTTAGCTATTGTGAATAATGCCGCTGTAAACGTAGGTGTGCAAATATCTCTTCAAGACTCCAGTTTTGATTATTTTGGATTTAAATCTACAAGTGAGATTGCAAAATCAAATAATAATTCTATTTTTAATATTTGTGAGGAACTGCCATACTGTTTTACATTATGACCATACAATTTTATATTTTTACCAACAGTGTGCAAGTGTTCCAACGTCTCCACATCCTCACCAACACTTGTGGGTTTTTTGATTTTGTGTTTTTAACAGTTGCCATCCCAATACTTGTGAAGTGGCATCTCATTGTAGCTTTTACTTACATTGTGGTTAGGGGTTCAGTTTTGTTCATGAGATCTCCTATGAGCCCTTCAGTAGATGCCATATTTGTTTCCCAACATCTGCTCTAGAGATATAGGTGAGTCTTATTTCTGGGAAAGATATGTTTCAACTTAATTTCTATGGACAGCAAGAGAAGAGAGCAGGGACGCTGAAATGTGTAACAAGACAATAGTCAATCTTCTGGGAAGGGGCCCTCCCATTTTTCCTGAGTGTCACTAAGGGCTAGGGATTCTGCCTTGCTTTTTTTTTTTTTTTTTAAGAAAGCATCCACTCTCCCCAATCGCAAAGTTTCCTTCGTTTATTTACTAAATACTCAGTAAGAGCCTATTATGTTGTAGACACTGTTTTAGGAGGTAAGGATACCAGAGTGAACAAAACTAATATAGTCTGTGCCTTCATGGAGCGTGCATTTCAGTAAGGGGAGACAGATAATAAATAAAGAAGCAGGTCGATGATATGCCAAGTAGAGATAAGTGCTTTGGAAAAAAAAAAGTTTTATTTATTTTCTATTTTGGTGTAATAAATTGTCACCTATCTAGAAATTGCCACCTAGAAGCTCAAAAATGACACAAATTTTCTGTCTCAGAGTTTCTTTTGGTCAGGAATCCTACATGGTATAGCTGGATTCTCTACTTAGGATCTCACATGGCCAAAATCAGGGTGTCATTCAAGGCTGCTATCTCATCAGATGCTTGAGGACCTCCTCCAAGCTTAGCTTATTGGCTGAATTCAGTTTCTCATGTTTGTAGGAATAAGATCCCTGTTTCTTTACTGACTATCTACCAGGGAGCTGTTCTCAGCTCTTAGAATCTGCCCCCATTTTCTGCCATGTGGTCCTCTCCACAACATGGCAATTGCTTCTCTAAGACCAGCAGAAAAATCTCCCTGCTGCTTTGAAGTTCTGACTTTGCCTATCTCTGACCTATAAATGGAGAGTCAAAGGATTCAAATGATTAGTTCACAGAAAATCTCCCTTTCTTAAACTCAACTATGCCTTTTAGCATAATCTAATCAGGGAAGTAAAATCCATCATATTCACATTCCTAGGAGTTTTGCAGGGCATGGACACAAAGGGGTGGGGATCACAGATGCCATGTTAGAATTCTGCCTCCCCCATAGGATAAGGGGATAGATAGTAAAGAAGTGAGATAAGCCTGATGCCCTTTATGTGGGGTGATAGGGGGCAGCTCTCTGGCATGTGACCTTCAAATACAGCTGAGATTTTTGGAGGGAGAGTTTTTTCCAGGATTAAGGAATAGCAAGTGCCATGTCTGGAGCAAGAGCAGGATGAATATGTGTTTGAGACAACAAGTGGTCCTGAGTGGCTGAAGTAGAGTGATTAACGGGGAGAATAGAGGGAGATTCATGCGAGAGACTCAGATAAGGTTGGACCTTGAAAGCCATCATAACAACTTTGGTTTTTACTCATAACTGTTGCTTTTTTGTGTATATAATCACAATTTTAAATCCTGACTTTAAAAAATCCATATTCTGAAAAAAAAAGGCTTATAAAGTTGAGTTGAGATGCATTTAAAAAAACATACATGGACACAAAACCTATAGTTCTTTCTAAAAAGTTTAGAACAGTTGTAGGCTTATAGAAGACTTGAGCAAGTAGAACGGGGAGTTGCCATTTACCTCGCTCCTTCTTCCAGTGCTTTCCCCTGTTATTAACATCTTGTGTTAGTGCGGTACATTTGTTATAGTTGATGAGCCAATATCAATGCATTATTAACTAAAGTTCATAGCTTACATTGGGGTTCATACTTTGTGCTATACAATTCTATGGGTCTTGAGAAATGCACAATGTTATGTATCCACCCTTAAAGTATCATACAGAATAGTTTCACTGCGCTAAAAATCTATTGAGCTTTAACTATTCATCTGTCTTCTCTTCCCCTCCCCTGAACTCAAGGCAACCATTTATCCTTTTACTGTCTCTATAGTTGTGCCTTTTCCAGAATGTTATATAGGTTGATATAGAACATAGCCTTTTCAAATTGGCTTCATTCACTTACCAATGTGCATTTAATGTTTCTTCATGTCTTTCCATGACTTGTTGGCTCATTTATCTTTTTTATACATTTTTTTAAAATTAAATATTTTAGATTTAGACAGTACATGTGCAGGATTGTTACAACAATGTTTTGCATGGTGCTGAGGTTTGGGGTATAATTCAACCCCTCACCCAGGTAGCAAGCGTTATACCCAACAGGTAGTTTTTCAACCCTTGCCCCTGCACCTCCCTTTTTTCTCTTGTGGTCCCAGTGTCTGTCGTTCCCATCTTTATGTCCATGTGTACCCAAAGTTTAGTTCTCATTTATGAGAATGTGCAGCATTTAAAAAACCGATAGTTCTTGCTGATAGCTTAGAATGGCTGGGATTCCCAGTTGATGGTGGAAATAGTGATGAGATGGGGGTGGGGAATTAGGAAGTTTACCAGCTCAATGCTTTAATGTAATTTACCCAAGTTGTATATCTTCCTACTGTGAAGCTTCTGGAGGAAATAAAAATGTCAAGACATGCATACACATACACACACATAATATTTATCTTAGTTAAGTTTTCTGTCAGACTAAATATATGCCACTTTTTAATTTAAAGGCTAAATTTCAACTTACACAAATAAACTTGTATTCCCTGCCTAATCTGAACCATGAGTTACTGAGGATTCTTTGATTTTTTTTTTTAATTTTATGGGTTATATCCTACAAAGTTGGGACTTCCAATTTGACAGGAAATGTGAGATTAGCTTCTTTAATTGGGCCACATATGTTTTCTCTTATGACTGTGAAATCCATTGTGTGGTATCTATTTAGGCATCCCAAAAGAGAAAAAATAAAAATCTTTCGAATCAATTTAACAAATCAAAGCTTCTTGCTGAAAGGGTTACTGATGTGTAGGCTGCAAAACATCTTGCAAAACTGGCAGTTTTCTGACTATGGAGATAGAGATAATCCCTATCCATTTTTTGTACTCACACAGTAACTTTAAAAGTAATGTGCTGAATGTCTAGGCATTTCTCAGCCACTTTACTTGGATGGCTCAATGCTGCTCCAAGAACCGACAATTCCTCTTTCTCTTAGTTTCTTTTCTGCCAAGTTCCCTCCTTGCTGACAGAGACACCATCTGCTGCATGTGCAGTGACTGAGGCATCACTGAAATTCTGCTGTCAGTTTTATTCCAACATTCAAACAATTGCTAGTTTATTTTTGAAGCAGATTTCCACTCTAAAGCTCCTCATTTAAGCTTCAGTCATCCCATAACAGTTATCAGTCATGTTGATATTTGCAACCTCAAGGCAGATGTTCTAGAAGCAGCCTCTCATTGACTTGCCTTCCATCAGCCATTAGTGTGTTTGCGGAAGGTGGATGCCCTTCATGCCAGATACTTTCCTCATTATGTCAGTAGAAACTATAGAGGTTGGGAGTAAGACTGGATTGGTGGTGTGGGGGTCAAGAATTAGAAAACTGTGGCCACTCAACCAGTTAGCACAGAACGCCACCAGAAAAGCCACTGCAAAGGGTTTCTCAGAATGTCACTGTACAATCACAGATAATGGCTTGTTCCCCCATATGATAAATCCCCAAGTGGCAGCAGGGCTCTTGAGGGCCCTTTCCCATAACTAAAAAAACCTCATCTTTCTCACTGTCTCATTTGTTCCAAGTGTCTTTCTGGACTCTTCTGGTTACTTCTACTTCTGCTTCTGACATTTATCCACTGAGTAGAAGGCAATTTGGCAAAGGGGCTGAAGATCATGTGCACTGAGGTTAGAGATACTTACTTTTGAAACTGAGTTTCCCTATTTGCTAGTCCAAGCTCCAGAGTCCTTAATATAGACTTTATGCACATTGTTGTGAAAATGAATTATATAATGTTTGCAAAGTGGTGAGGGATGATAAGCGCTCTGTTTCTCTCTCACACATTTTCACTGTTGCTCTTTCTCTTGTTCACTCTGTACGTTTCCATATATGTATGTATATGTATATGTATCATACAATGAACTGTCATCCACACACATATACACACACATACAAAGAGATAGCTAGAGAGAGAGAGTCATACATCCCTAAACAACAAGGATACATTTTTAGAAATGGGTTGCTAGGCTGTTTTGTCCATGAGCATCGTAGGGGGTACTTACACAAACCTAGATGGTATAGTCTACTACATGCCTAGGATGCATAGAATAGCCTATTGCTTTTAGGCTGCAAACCTGTACAGTATGTTACTGTATTGAACATTGTCGATTGTAACACGATGGTACAATGGTATTTGTGTATCTAAACATATTTAAATATAGGCAAAGTGCGGTAAAAATATAAGAGGCAAAAAAATGGCACACCTGTACAGGGCACGTACCGTGAATGCAGCTTGCCAGACTGGCAGTTGCTCTTAGTGAGTCAGCGAGTGAGTAGTTAGTGAATATCAAGGCCTAGGACATTACTGTACACTACTGTACACTTTATAAACACTGGACATTTAGGCTTCACTAAATTTATTTAAAAATATTTTTTATTCAATAATAAATTACCTTTAGCTTGGATATTTTTACTTTATAAACTTTTAATTTTTTTAACCGTTTTGTAATAACAGCTTAAAAACATTGTATAGGTGTAGAATTATATCCTTATTCTACATACTTTTTTCAAATTTAATTTTTTTTTTTTTTTTTTTGAGACAGAGTCTCACTCTGTCCTCCAGGTTGGAGTGCAGTAGCACAATCTCGGCTGACTGCAACCTCTGCCTCCCTGGTTCAAGAGATTCTCCTGCCTCCGCCCCCCAAGTAGCTAGGACTACAGGTGCAAGCCACCACACCCAGTTAATTTTTGTATTTTTAGTAGAGATACAGTTTCATCATGTTGGTTAGGCTACTCTCGAACTCCTGACATCAAGTGATTGACCCACCTCGGCCTCTGAAAGTGCTGGGATTACAGGTGTGAACCACCGCACCCTGCCTATTTTCAAATTTTTTTTTATTATTTTTTTTTACTTAAAAGCTTTTCGTTAGAAACAAAGGCACAAACACACGAATTAGCCGAGGCTAACACAGGGTCAGGATGATCACTGTGGAGGTCTTCCACCTCCACATCTCCCGACTGGAAGGTCTTCAGGGACAATAATGTGCGTGGAGCTGTTATCTCCTATAGTAGCTATGATTTCTTTTGGAATATAACCTGCCTGAAGCTGTTTTACAGCTATTTTTATAAGTAGAAGAAGTACACTCTTAAGTAATGACGAAAAGTATAGCATAGTAAATACATAAATCAGTAACATAGTTGTTTACTATCGTTACCAAGTATTATGTACTATACACAATAGCATGTGTAATATTTTTACACAACTGGCAGTGCAGTAGGTGTGCTTATACCAGCATCACCACAAACACATGAGTAATGCATTGCTCTATGACGTTATGATGGCTCCAACATTCTGTGGGACCACTGTATATATATGATCTGTGGGTAACTGAAACTTTATTATGTGGCTCATGACTGTAATGCAATACAACTGTGAGATATATACAATGAATTCTGCATCTGTATTGTCAAAATAAACTTCTTCAACCTATAGTTCTCTAACTTTATACCTATTCCTCTTTGTTTCTGTAAGATATTTCTTTTTTTTTTTTTGTTTTTTTTTTTTTTGAGACGGAGTCTCGCTCTGTCGCCCAGGCTGGAGTGCAGTGGCGCCATCTCGGCTCACTGCAAGCTCCGCCTCCCGGGTTCACGCCCTTCTCCTGCCTCAGCCTCCTGAGCAGCTGGGACTACAGGCGCCCGCCACCATGCCTGGCTAATTTTTTGTATTGTTAGTAGAGACGGAGTTTCACCGTGTTAGCCAGGATGTTCTCGATCTCCTGACCTCATGATCCACCCGCCTTGGCTTCCCAAAGTGCTGGGATTACAGGCGTGAGCCACCGTACTTGGCCTCTGTAAGATATTTCTAATTGGATATTCTGTAGTTATATGGAGCAAACTACTGGTAGATATAGAAGGAAGAAAGCAATTTCCCTTTTCCCCATTACTCTCATCAATATCACTATTCATACTGTTTTAAAGACCTTCTATTTTGATGATCCTTTCCTCTGAATTTCAACTTCAATTACTTTCTGCAGTAGGCATAAAGAAATTTATGAATTGATTCAAAGCCTTTTCTTTCTCCAACTTCTCTTTCCATAACATTATGCTTGTTGGTGGAGAAAGTACAATTATAAATTTAAAAAGTTGACAGTTTAGAACAGAATTTGGCAAACTCCAGCAAGTCAAATCCAGCCCACAGCCTGCTTTTGTAAATAAAGTTTTATTGGCACCCAGCCACTCCCTTTTCTTTTTTTTTCAGATTGTCTATGGCAGCTTTTATGCTGCAATGGCAGAGTTGAATAGTTGCTACTGAGATTGTATAGCTCATATAACCTAAAATATTTACCATCTGACACTTTGTAGTAAAACAAATTGCCAAGCCCCAGTCTAAAAGATTCTGAATTGTGTGTGTATGTAAGAGATAGGGTAAGATACAAGTGCATGCATAAACACATTTTAATGCTTTTGAACTTAGATATATCTGCCACAAAAAACCCACAAAAATATGTAAATTCCAAATTATGTGATGATAAAGACAAAGAAACAATAAAATCTGCTGAAGGACTACACATTGGGTAATATTTCACAGACTAGCTCACATGTCAGTAGAACATCTGAAGTTAGTAAAATTTGGTAACAACAGGTGAGCACAGGAAGTTCTTTCAATAAATATTTAGTGAGTGTCTATTGACATATTCCAATAGATGAAAGATTACTTAAAGTGAGTATCCATCACCTTCTTGTGCCTTCTGCAAGCTCTAGTGCAGTACTGCTCACATGGTAAGTTGACAATAAATGCCTTTTATTCAATTGCTGATGAAGTAGTTTGTAACAAACGCATGATAACATTCCACAGCATAAATCATACAATGCTGAAGACACATAACTTCTGGCAAGATTCCTTAGAGAGGATGCAGGAGGGGGTTATTGCAACTAAAGTTTTGTGATGGATAGGATAGTTCTTGGGTGATGATTGTCATTTGTTACTACGATTTAGTGGTTACTCTATCCTTAGTTCTCTGATACTCAAAACAATTTTTTAGTCTGTAATGATTTTCATGACTGGTAGAGAGTACATTCTGTGCTCTCATTCTTGAGAATGAAAACTCCCAATAATCTGTGCCCTTTGAAGTAGAGATTCAATAAGTGGTACTAATATTAGAATGAACTTGCCAAGGGCAAACTACTCATGGTACTTTGCCCTACTTTGCAGCATGGAAACAGTAATTTTATAGAATTTTCCACTAATAAGCCACTCCTTATGTCTTTGGCCAATGGGAATTAATTTTTTGGATACTGGGCCTAATTGATTTAGCTCATCACCTTAAGCTTATACTAATAAATTTGGTGATAGCCTTAAGCTCCCTGCCTTCTGAACTCAGTCACTTTGCATGGTGTTAGTCACTGATGTCTTCTAAATCTCCAGGACAGAGCTTTCTACTGAAGATCCACAGAAATATCAAATATATCACGATTTTTCTGTTTATTAAAATGTCTGCCTTTCTTGCTAATTATTAATATCTATAAAAGCAGAGTCTGTGTCTTTCTTTCTCATGGTTGTACTCCCAGCTTCTACACAGTATCTGGCCCGTTGCCAGCCCCATTAAATGTTTAATGAATGAATAGGTTTTTTTGTGGACCATCGTGTACCAGACATGGTATTAGGTGCAGAGATAAGATTATTAACTCCTGCCCTAGCACCATTTATGGTCTAGCATTGACATTTCTCTTAAAACAGATAAACTAGCTTACCTCTTGATGTTAAGCTATTAAAAGACTTGTAAGAATCGTTTTCAATGTATCGTCATTTTTATAGGCTACTTTCATTTTGGGGAATCAGCCCATTTCAGTCGCAGTTACTCTGGGGCTGTGGGACGGTCCTCGAGGGATGTTCTGTATGACTTTAACTTCCACACACTCACACAGGAGCACTAGTGTGCTTGGGCTCATTGAACGTGCACTGAGCCGGAAATTAGCTATAGAGTGACTTTTAGGATGGAAAAGGAAAATGAGTATTACAATCAATTACTCAAATGTAAAGAAATTAGCCTATGCTATGTTTTTTTTTTTTTTTTCATTTAGAAAGAGAGGAAGGAAGGAACAAAGAAAGAAATGGAGGATGGAAGAGAGTGAGGGAAGGAAGGAGGGAAGGAGGAAAATTGAGAGAGAGGAAGAAGGGGGGAAGGGAAGGAAGTAGAAAAGGAGAGGAGACAAGGCTTTCACAAATTTCTGTCTGTAAACAAGGTTATATGTTTATATTGTTTTACAAATAAAAAATAATAGTAGCTTTTAAATTCAATAATAGTTATTAACATCATGTAATGAGTACAAAAAACTCTATTAAATGCTTTATTAACTTATTTAATCCCAATGACAATCTTAGAAGGTGGATTCTGTTATTAGTCCAATTCTACAGATAAAGAAAGTGAGGCACAGGAAGGGTACAGGAGTTTATCAAAATTAGAGAGCTGGGAGTAAGCAGCATTATGCTGATCACAGCAGTCAGCCCCCAGAACCTGTGCTCTGAGCAACTTTTCTCTGCTGTTCTCTTTTTCAACATGCATTTATGGAATATTATCTATGTACCAGATACTTCCACATACCTCATTTTATTTTAACCTCCACAGTAACCCAGTGAGCCAGGAATTTTCAAATGAGGGGAGGGTGCAGAGTTTTGGAGTGACTTACTCAGGATCATTAAGTAGAAATGGGCATGGTTAAAATTCATGTCTAGGCTTGAAGTCTAACACCTACCTATCCTTTCCCAGCTAAAGCAACGGGCAGAATTTGAAATTGCCTCTCCATTCACATTCATGCCAGAAACCCATGTTCTAATCTCTGAAGAACTCTGAGTCGTTGTAATAATTAGTATTTAATAGTAGACAGAGCTTATTCTTATTGTGTCCTAATAGAGGTTTCCTAGTCGCTGAGTGGCAATTCCCAATTTTTAGGAGACAGCATATGAGGAGTCAAAGCAGATCAGGAGATTCCCTGGTCCTGGCAGATGTAAGTAGGAGGGGTCACCTGGTATAACCTTGCTGGTCTAGGGACAGTCTTCAGTGGGAGCTCTGGAAGCACAGCATGGCTGGCAAGAGCCCTAAAACATATCTCCTAGAGCACAAAAAATGTCCTATCACATTCCACCCTTTGAAGTTTTGAAGCTTGACAATAACAATAAAATTAAGTGCCAGAAAGCACCATGTTTTATGATTATTTTATAAAAGGGGCCTCTGATAAGCAAAGCTCACTCAGATACTTTATGTTTACAAGTCATAAAACAAGTGATGTTGGAAAAATAAAGACAATCCCCATGTCAAGGGAGTAACCGTAACAATAACAAAAAAGCCCGACTTTCCTCAGAGAAGCAAATCTACGGAGACCAAGCTAGAGACTCATCTTTGAGGAATGTTACAAAAGATAATGTCAAAGAAGAGAAGATATATTTTCTCTTCCTCTGGGGTGACAGGGTGTGAGAAGAACTTAAAAGTTTCTACCCATTTCCTTGTGCAGCCTCCTTCCTTTTGAATGCCATGATTTAGATCCCTTTATAAGGATTTATCTGAAAGAAGCTTCTTATACCATAGGGGCAGTTTGTCTCTCTCTTTTTTAGGCCTTTGTAAATGAACAAAGTAACCACTTGTCCCACACAGGGTGCAAAGAGAGGTTTGGTATGGGTTTTACTGTCCATTCAGGCTCTGTATTCAGCAAGTTGTAAGTGAAATCTTTAGAAACCACTCAGTGGGAATCCTTTGCTTGGGGCACGGGGTGGGGAGGTAACTTTGAAAAACCTATTGAAACTCTGAGTGCTGTTGGGTAGAAACTGTTCTTTTTAGACTTCCTCACAGGCAGTACGGGAAATAAACACACACAGGAAGTCGTTTAGCCTCTCTGTGAACTTCATGTTGACATTTGCTTACCAAAAAGCCCATTGTGGGTACTTAAAAAAAATGCATGTACATGTGTGTGTATGAGTACACACACACAAAACACACAACACACACATATGTAAACATTTTTTAATTCTCCCAAATCGTGATGTTCATAATGAATACTGCTGAAATAAAACCAACAATGGGGAAAAAAGAATTAACACAAAAAATATAGGTGTAGAAACCTATAACACTATGTTTTCGGAGTAGAAGCTACATATACATGATATAGTTCAAACAAATATTTAAGAATCTGCTGCATGGCCTTTCTCACGTATTCTTTGCAGTGTTTTATAATAACTTCTTGACTTACAATGTCATTATTTATGTATAATGTTTGCTTTAGGCTTTTTATCTTTACTTATGTGATTCTGGCTTTAGAACTGAAACAACGTTAAAATCTTCAATGGAGGGTCACTGAATCCTAAATGTGAAGTGGAAATGCTGATTTGAAAGCCAAAGATGAAGGACAATAAATGCATTTTACAGTGGAAAATGAAAGGATATAAACAAAGGGGAAGATTACCAGTGTCTAAAAAGTAACCACTGGAAGGGCGCGGTGGCTCACGCCTGTAATGCCAGCACTTTGGGAGGCCGAGGCGGGCGGATCACCAGGTCAGGAGGTCAAGACCATCCTGGTTAACACGGTGAAACCCTGTCTCTACTAAAAATACAAAAAATTAGCCAGGCGTGGTGGTGGGCCCCTGTAGTCCCAGCTACTTGGGAGGCTGAGGCAGGAGAATGGCGTGAACCCGGGAGGCAGAGCTTGCAGTGAGCCGAGATAGCACCACTGCACACTCCAGCCTGGGCAACAGAGCAAGACTCCATCTCAAAAAAAAAAAAAAAAAAAAAAAGTAACCATTTGGTTGTTAGGAATAGACATTATTCAAGCTAAAGAAGACAAAGCGGGAGTCACTGGAATGATACACAGGATTCCTATGAAACATGTTACACATCTTTTCACAACCAGAAAGTCCTTGGTTTCTCTCTCTGAACCTCATGGTCCTTCAGCTCTGCTTCTTTCTGTGCATCTGCTCCTTCCACTTTGCCTAGTCAGTGGTCATTTAATTGCAATTTCTGCTCAAGATCTTCTAAGCAGAAAAGAATAACTTAATATTTGGATAAAGGAATGCCTTATGGAGCTCAGAATCAGTAGTGGATCCGGGTATTGCAAGAAACTGGAGCCAAAAACTAAGAAGCCATCCAGAACCGAAACATTTCTTTCACCACCTTTGAATAAAATCTTCTCTTATCTCTATTACAGTCTATACTTTTTCTTTCTCCCTCTCCCCATCTCAGACCCCTGCCTTTCTCACTCCTGCTCTCTGTTATCCCTTCCCAGACAGACTTTTTTTTGTCTGTGTCTTCATTCACACAACTAAATCCCAGTTTTTCCTTGACATCACTTCTTAATTCAAATTCCCTATAGAGATGTATAATTCATCACATGACATTTCTGTATTTCCAGAAAAGACATCTGATTGGTTCAGTCTTGTTCAGGCGACTACCTGGTTCACTCAGACTCAAGCTGGGGAAGTCACCTGGAATAACCATGTTTGTATAAAAATGTGCTTCAGCAGGAGCTGTAAGAGGACTAGCTGGACTGCAAAGGCTGCAGAAACATGTTTGCTACAATAATTATTATAGGATACTCTGGCCTACTAGTATATGTAGTATACTCCAAATATTTTAATAGTACTTACCAGAAAGGGCGTACATTCTCCTTAAGACTAAAGCAATATTTTTAATTAGAATATACTTAAAGTGGTTTCAGTGTAAATTTATTGGCTATTTCTAGAATTATCTTGCAATTTCTTCTTGCTGAGGACCTTCACCAACAGTGACTTAGTGACTTTTTTTTTTTTTTTTTTGAGATGATGTTTCACTCTTGTCACCCAGGCTGGAGTGCAATGGCCCGATCTCAGCTCACCGCAACCTCTACCTTCCAGGTTCAAGCGGTTTTCTTGCCTCAGCCTCCCGAGTACCTGGGATTACAGGTATGTGTCACCATGCCTGGCTAATTTTTTGTATTTTTACTAGAGACAGGGTTTCACCATGTTGGCCAGGCTGGTCTCAAACTCCTGACCTGAGGCGATCTGCACTCCTCGGCCTCCCAAAGTATTGGGATTACAGGTGTGAGCCGCTACACCCGGCCCTGAGTAACTTTTGAAGGAGACAAATATTGCATCATCACTGATAGCTGAACGTGAGGTAACTTTAGTACATTATCACGTGATATTCATATTAGCAACAGGAAAAGATGGTATTATTCTATAACAGCAAGCAGTTCCCACTCCTGCATCTTATAACAATCTTCTGCTGTTTTGGATCATTGACTTTCTCTACATATTTATATTACCGTATACCTATAATGGTTTCTCTTTTAATCTCCTTTTCAGAGTGGGATATGTGGTGCATTTCTGAGCTTTATTCTTTGGACACAGCAGATTGTTAATAAGATAATTAACCATAATTCTGTTTCCTTTGAACCTTTAATCCTTAGCTCTGTATCCTTACTAGTTGGTGTGTCCTTAAGCAAGTTGCCCGAACTCTGTACATTCCAATTTCTTCATCAGTAAAATGTGAATAATAACATCTACAACATTAGATTGTTCTGATGATTCAGAGAGACAATGCATGAAAGATGTGTAGAAGCAGGTGTTCAATTGATATTATGATTATCACCATTGCACTTATTATTCTTAGAGTAGGTATTTTTAGTATACTTATTCTAAGTAAGTATTATTCTTACTTAGTTGATAGTAGTAACTGTATCACATTGCCCCATCCTCATCCCTGGCTCATCTCTGGTTTCAACTGCAACTGTGATGGACGGTTCTAACTCACCTAGCACTTGACAGCATCCTGCCCGATTTTACTTGTGTGCCTTTCCACTTTCTGCCCATGAGCTTTCTCTGATGCCAAGGGAGCTTGTTTTCTCATGCCCAGATACAGCTTGGAAGTACTGGTAGGATGATTCCCTTGAGGGCAACCCTTACCCAGTGGCAAAATCTCTAGCTCTCATCTTTCAGTGGACAATTCTAGGTGACATTTTGAACACTTCTCAGAGGCCTCAGCAGGATCCAGGGCCTTTACCTTTGTAAACCGAAAAGTATCTGAGACAGGCTTCAATTCAGAAGTGTATTTTTCCAAGGTTAAGGACATGCTCATGACACAGCCTCAGAAAGTCCTAACATGTACCCAAGATGGTCACACTACAGCTTGGTTTTACACATTTTAGGGACACATAAGACATCATTCAATACATGTAAGATGTACATTGCTTCAGTCAGGAAAGGTGGAACAACTCGAAGTGGGTGGGTGGGGCTTCCAGGCCATAGGTGGATTCAAAGATTTTCTGATTGTCAATTGGTTGAGTCTGCCTAAAAGCATAGAATCAATAGAAGGGAGGGTCTGGGTTTAAGATTAAATGTTATGGAGACCAAGGTTCTTATTATTCAGATAAAGCCCCAGGTAGCAAGCTTCTGAGAGAATAGATTGTAAATGATTTTATCAAACTTAGAAAGTTGCTACACTCTTAGTTAACTTATCTCCTGGATAAGGAAAGACCTGGAAAGGGAAGGGGATTCTCTACAGAATGTACATTTTTCCCACAAGAGATAGATTTGCAGGCCCATTTCAAAATATATCAAAGAAATATTAGGCACAATATGTTGGTGCAAAAGTAATTGGTTACTAATATTGGTTACAACCCAATATTAAATATACTTGGGGATAAAATACTCAATTCCTTTCAGGGCCTGATATCTGTCATGTTAATATCTTATTGCTACAAAGGGTCTGCTTTGTCAGTCTTAAGGTCTCTTTCAATGTTAATGCTGGTCAGTTGTACCTGAATTCCAAAGGGAGGAGGGTACAATGAGGTATGTCTGACCCCATCTTCCCATCATGGCCTGAACTAGTGTTTCAGGTTAGTTTTGGAATGCCCTTGGCTGAAAGGAGGGGTCCATTTAGTTGGTTGGAAGGTTTAGAATTATATTTTTGGATTATACCTTATAACATAGATCTCAATAACACACATTTATATTGCTTCTTCATTTTCTCTCTGTTTCTTCCTTCCCGTTTGCTTTTTGAGATTACCTCTCCCCATCCCCAAAACAAACAAACAAACCCAACCCAGTCTTTGTCTTAGAATCTGCTTTGGAAGAACCCAAGCTAAGCAGCATTACAGCAGAATATTTGAGAGCATGAATTCTAATCCAAGAAAGAAGTCTCTGCCTGGATTTGAATCCCAACTCAACAGTTTAGTAGTTATATGACCTTAAATTTTAAAGTTATTTTATGTCTTTCTTCCTCAGTTTCCTCACCTACAAAATGCAGATTATAATAACTACTTCTTAACATTGTTATGAGGACTACTTGAGTCACTACAGTATAAATATACTGAAACAGTATTTGATAGATAGTAGGTTGCATGTAAGTGTTAGCTGTTACTATTTCCCCCAGCACTTATTAAAGTGTGCCTAGGAATCTTATAGTATTGGTTATTTTCTGCTTCCTTATTGCATTTTTTTCCTTAGTCCACCTTTCTTCTGCCCCTCCCTTTCTTTCTTTTGTTTGCTAGTGCTGACTGAGTAGATAGAACAGCAAGTGTTCCCTGGAGCTCTGTAATTTCTGGAAGCATGTAAGAGGCCTCTTCTTTTGTGCTGTGCTCCATTTTTTCTTGCTCCACCAGCCCTGACCCCTGATCTGTTGGCAGACACCAGATAATGCTGCCAGCTCTTGGTTATTCAGAGGCTCTTTATCCAGACTCTTTGCTCTTCTTTCTGGCTGCCTGCCTTTTGGCTGTTAGATGCTCCCTGGCATTGCTCTCAGAGGTCGTGCCAAGGAGGGGAAAGATAGTGGAACTCAGATTAACTGATTATGGAGTCTAGAAAATTAGAATTTGGGGATCACTGGGCTTCAGTTTCAGAGCCATCTCTAACCTTTCTTATCATGGAAAATTCAGAGTCTTTTGCAATAGCAGTGTATACTTTTTAATTGAAATATACTTAAGACATAATAAAATGTAAAGATCTCAACTGTTCAATTTGTTGAGGTCTGGTAAGTATATGCATTCCTGAAATGAGTACATAAAAAATAAGAAAGCAAACATTTCTATGACTCTAGAATATTACCTTGTTCTCCTTGCTTGACTCCTCAATGCCCAGCAACCACTTTCTGATTTCTATGACTGTATATTTTCTCCTCATCTTGGACCTCATATAAATAAGTAACACACATCTATTCTTCTGTTCCTGTCTTCTTTTATTTGGCATGATTTTAAGATTTATCCATGTCTCTGTATGTATCAGAAGTTTATTTTTGATATCTGAAGAGTATTTCATTATATAAATGTACTCCATTTTTAAAAATCCATTCTCTTGTTGATAGACAGTGGGCCATTTCCAGTTTGGGGCTGCTGTGAATAAAGCTGTTATTCATATTCTTATAAAATATTTTTGTGTATATATTTTTTCTTTGGGGTAAATAACTAGGGGTATAATTGTTGGGTCATAAGTAGAAGCACATTTAATTTTATTTTTATCTTTTTCTTTTTTAAATATTTTATTTTATTTTATTTTTTTTTGAGACCAAGTCTCGCTCTTTTGTCTAGACTGGAGTGCAGTGGCCCAGTCTCGGCTTACTGCAACCTCCGCCTCCCAGGTTCAAGTGATTCTCCTACCTCAGCCTCCTGAGTAGCTGGGATTATAGGCGTGTGCCACCATACCCGGCTAATTTTTTATTTTTAGTAGAGGTAGGGTTTCACTGTGTTGGTGAGGCTGGTCTTGAACTCCTGATCTCGTGATCCACCTGCCTTGGCCTCCCAAAGTTCTAGGATTACAGGCATGAGCCACCACGCCCGGCCTATTTATTTATTTTAAGACGGAGTCTCGCTCTGTTGCCCAGGCTGGAGTGCAGTGGCACGACCTCGGCTCACTGCAACCTCTGCCTCCCAGGTTCAAGTGATTCTCCTGCCTCATCCTCCCGAATAGCTGGTGTTATAGGTGCCCAACACCATGCCTGGCTAATTTTTTTGCATTTTTAGTAGATACGGGGTTTCACCATGTTGGCCAGGCTGGTTTCAAACTCCTGACTTCAAGTGATCCACCCACCTTGGCCTCCCAATGTGCTACGATTACAGGTGTGAGCCACCATGCTCTGCCTGTTTAATTTTATAAAATGCTACCCAGACTGGCCCCAGTGGCTCACGCCTATAATCCCAGCACTTTGGGAGGCTGAAGTGGGCGGATCACCTGAGGTCGGGAGTTTGAGACCAGCCTGACCAACATGGAGAAACCCTGTCTGTACTAAAAATAAAAATTAGCCGGGTGTGGTGGCACATACCTGTAATCCCAGCTACTTGGGAGGCTGAGGGGGAGAATCACTTGAACCCAGGAGGTGGAGGTTGTGATGAGCTGAGATCGCGCCATTGCACTCCAGCCTGGGCAACAAGAGCGAAACTCCATCTCAAAACAACACAAAAGAAAATGTAACCCAACAGTTCTTCAAAGTAGCTGTATCATTTTACCCATCCATGAACACTATTTGGGAAGTTTAGGTCTATAATAACTAACCAACATTTAGGGTTATCAGTCTTTCTAGTTTCAGCCATCCTTGTGGGTATGAACTGGTGTATTATTGTAGCTCTATTTTGCATTTTCTGGATGACTAATGATTTTGAACATTTTCTACTGTATTTACTGGCCAATCCAATATTTTCCTCTGTGTATGGCTTTTGCAAGTCTGTAATGGCAGTGTGGTCAGGCCAGTTTGACCAATGTTTTTGAGCCCTTGATCTCAGTCACCCAGAATAAAAATGTGAGTGTCTGGAGTTCTATGATAGATGCAAAAAAGTTCATGGAATCATCTATTTAGTAGCAGATACTACCCATACTCTGCTTATACCTTCTTGACACTTACTTTTCTAGAGCATGTCAACAGTGTCCTGGGACACTCTACTTGAGAACTTTCTTTTGGCCTGTATGTGGAACAGACCAGAAGTGCCAAGAAATCAATGTTTCAAGGAACAGCCCTTAGCCAATACAAATAAGAACTGGAGGTTAGATACTTTAGCTTCCTCACATGTTGAGTTCCAGGACCCAGCCCCTTCCTCCTTCAGACCCAGGAGTCTGGATTCCGAACCCCTGCTCCTTCCTCCAGGACCCCACTGCTTTCCATCCCCCTATGACTCCAGCCCTAGGGACCCTCCATTTTTCTGTCCCTCATGTCTTTGGGTCCAGAAGTGGACCCATGTCTTTATTCCAGAAGTGGAATAACTCCACGGCATGTTCTACACTGTCTCCGAGAGTCCTCAGTGGAACTGAGCCTCAGTTCTCCACAGGAATAACTTACTCAGTGATGCAAACCTCCTGGCTCACTCTTTATCCCTACTGATTTATCCTACTGATTTTCTCTGGGATCAATTCCAAAATGAACTACTTGTACACAAGTTCTTGCATTGTGATATGCTTCTTAAGAAACACAAATAGGCACCTATTCTAAAAGATGTGTGTTGGGACTTAAGAGTTGTAGTATGAAAGGCTAATAAGGAATTTGGTGAGTTATGCTGATGACATTATGATGTTAATTTCCTGGGTAGCCACAAAGAGGAAAAGATCAGATGAACCTGGCAGAAAATCGTAATGTCAGTGCCTTGTAGAAACAAAATTCCCTGTGGGCTGGTGGCCGAGGCTGTTGGAATAGGTTTTATAGAAGGTTGAGCCTGGCAGGTTCATTGAAGTATGAACTGAGAGGAGGTGAAGACATTTTAGAAAGTGATGACTGTGACAGTGGCATGAACATGTAAGTCATGTTTGGAGTAACAAACTATCTGGAGCAACGCTCTATCTAGATGTTGAAATTATATGGAAAGGAACAAAAAATAAACCTTGCAATGTCAGTTAGAATGACATTAGACTCTCAAATGAAAGACTAAGAAGTTTTAACTTTGTCTAGTAGATGGTAGAGAGGCATTGACTATTTTTCAGCAAGGAGTAGTCATATAGTAAAAGCATGCTTTTAGAAAGACAAATCTAGTGTCATTGGGGAGAGTCAATCGAGGCTTTAAGTACAAGCTTCTTGATTTAGTTTTAGTGGCTCTGAGATAAATTGACTAAATCGTAAAAAATGGTTCGTGATAATGGGAATGAAAAAGACAACATAAATTTAAGAACTCTTAAATACAATAGAATCTGGTGACACTGATAATGGGAGTTGAAAGAGAGATAAATGGGTCAAAGTTGTTCTGTCTTTGAGGAAACTGATTTTAAAGGTGATCATAACATTAACAAAAGTAAATGAAAATGAACTGTGGGGGAGGTGAAATCTTAGAGTAAAACAATTAATTCATTTAATTCTTTTTTTAATTTTTTTTTTTTGAGGTGGAGTTTCACTCTGTCGCCCAGGCTGGAGTACAGTGGCACCGTCCCGGCTCACTGCAACCTCCACCTCCCGGGTTCACACCATTCTCCTGCCTCAGCCTCCCGAATAGCGGGGACTACAGGTGCCCACCACCACGCCTGGCTAATTTTTTATATTTTTAGTAGAGACAGGGTTTCACTGTGTTAGCCACAATGGTCTTGATCTCCTGACCTTGTGATCCGCCCGCCTCAGCCTCCCAGAGTGCTGGGATTACAGGCGTGAGTCACCACGCCCAGCCCATTTAATTTTATGCATGGTAATTTAAACTTGGATTCTTCTTGTGTTGATTAATAGTTACACATCCATATTCAGCAGATATTTTAAGATTTGGCACTGGAATTCAGGAGACTGTTTGGACTGTTAATTTATACCTGGGAGTCATCTTCTTAGAAGTAATACGTAAAGCTTTGACCGTGAATAAGTTCACAAAGGAGAAAAGTTAGAAGAGTGAAGAACACAGAACCAAGAAGTAAGGCCTGAAAAATAACCTAATTTAGGGAGAATACAGAAAAAAGAATGCAAGTAGTGAGACAAGAGACAAGGTACAATCAGAAGGGACAAGGAGACTAAGGGAAAGATGATTGTAATGAGGAGGGGGTAAACACCATCAGAGGCTTCAAAAGCCAAGGAGGAAGAAACTCCTTAGAGCCATAGAAGAGACAATATATTGTCTAGAACTAAGTGGGCTCTCTGAAGCCTGGTTGGGAAGCTGAGTTTTATACACATAGGGAATAATCTACAACAACATAATCATATGCTGAAGTATTTGAGCAACACTATATAGGCTCTGTGACAGCAGGAAGGTGAAGGACATAATCTGGAGGTCTTAGAAGTGGGGACAAGTATAAGGTACAACTTGAGCATGAGCTTTACAAAAGAGGGGAAGGAAAGTTTGCAAGGGACCACCATGATTAAAATCATTGAGGAGAGACTAATGCCACTTGGGAACGTAAGTAAACTAAGAGGTGAGGGTATTTACAACTTGTTTATGCAAAAATTTAAATCCTCTCTCCTAATGTAAATGTGAAAACAGATAAGAGACAACCATGTAACTACAAGGGCTAGTCCTGAAATAACTACTTACAGAAACAACCAAAGTCGAAAGCATTTGATTTTAGTGACCGTAGTTGCAGAGCAGAAACCAAGACTCTTTCAAGGCCAAAGGTAAGTTTTGTGGTGGGCTCATTTATTCTTTGAAGTGACTGTGTATGGCATACAAATAACAGGATTTTTTACATAAATACAGGGCTTACGTACTTCGAACCAAGCACAAATGTCTATTTTTACAAAAGTTCACTGTTACTTCTCCAACACAGGTTTGTCCTGGGGAGGTATGCAATATGCATACCTTTGTAATGCTGTATCTGCAGATCTCACTGAACTATTGCACTATTGAATCATGTGGACAGCATACATGGTAGGGTGGTGATGGAGAATGTTAATGGGGAAAGATAGACCACCAAAGAGCTTGGCTACCTTAAGAAGGCTGTATTCTCCAGTTTTTGGTTTACATATTTTAAATTGTTAACTACCATTAAATCACAGATTTAAATTTTCTTTTCACTTTCCTAATATTTTTAAGGTCATTGTGAGAGAAATGGCCCACTTCGAGCATTTAAATCACTGAGGTTTTTGCTTTCTTTTGGTTATCCCAAGATGCTCGAACCTGTCTTCAGAAAATTGTTCTTCTAAGTATTTAATGGTATCAGAATCTACCCCAATGGGAAACACAATCATAGATAAAAGTTTCTTCCCCGCTGGGTTTCCTGAATATAATGGCAATGCGATTAGCACATTTTCCCAGTGATTGAGTTGGCATTTGCCCATAGATTTATAAATAGAATTTATTGTGAAAGTTACTGTGCTACTGGGGTAAGTGGCTATTGCAATTTGACGATAGAAAGTGTTCTCTGAAAAGAAACTATTATATGCCTTATATGCCATGGCCATCTGAGAACAAAGAAGGACAGAAGATACAAGTGAGTTTTGTTTTCAGTGAATTCTACCCTATGCACAGTTATGAGCAACCAGATATATTTAACATTTAAAAAATGCATATTTTCCTACCGCCCTATTTTCAGTTATGTTGGTAGAGCAGTTTGGGGGTGAATGATGATTTCGAATCCTTCACCATTTTGCTCTTTAGAAAGTAGAATGGTGACCTGTATAAATGTATCCAGATTCCTGCTGATGTCCCCCAGGACAGCAATAGACTTACGTAATTTAAAGACTAGTTAGAGTTGAGAAGCAGCCTGTGCCTTAATCCAATCCTTGTAAACTAAGATTTTTGTTTACTGCCTTCAGATGAGACTAATGGTGAATTTCTAAGGTGAACACTATGATAAAAGGACATTTTTATAACTGAAAATATCACTGTTGCTGTCACCACTAAAATGTATCTTATTTCTAAAGGCTGGAGTTGCATCTCGCAACTAGAAAAAAAAACTGTTTTCAATAAGATCAATTTCAAAGAGCCTTTGTGCTTTGTGATCCAGTCAAAATTCGAATAGTGAGAAAATACTTTTATCCTACTCAGAACGGTATTTGATGCAGTATTTAAACAGTATTTGATGCATCCTCTTAAGCCATCAGCCATTTCTCTTAATCAGCTGAGTCCTGTTCCTTAGTCATACGTGAGAATACATGCTGTGATATATTGCTGGCTCAGGTTTAATAAAGAGCTGTCTTCACATTGCATTTCTTTCTTTTTTGATAGTCTAGCTCCACAGTGAGAGCCTATCAAACTAGTAAGTCACGAGTGACCATGAGCCCTGGCTTCAGCTCCCAGTGGAACAGCAGCCAACCAGCCTGGAATACATACTCCTTTCCAAGAGCCAGCCTGCACTACCAGTCCCATGCCAGCTATACCTACTGTACTGGACACCCTGCTGTAAGTACCTCATTTTTCTGTATTTTGAAAATTGGATCATTTATGCAGTTACATTTTCAATCTAGAGTGGGTATCTATTAATTGGGTTTTTTTTTTTTAATGATATAATGCTTCTAAGGTAAGAATTTGCTGCTCTTGAGTAAAAGAGATAAGAATTTAAAAAGTCTTTTAAGTGTTTGAGTAACATGTTTGGATGATTTTTGCTGAAAACTGATATTGCACTAAAAGTTATTTCCAAGTGATGTAGTGTTGGTGTGGAGACTGGATGCACATGTATCTCTAGTTTTATTTTTCTGGTTTCCTTTTGACTGTTGCTTATGAATTTAGTTGGTTGCTTTTGTGCTGATACAGGGTGCCTTTCAAAATGACATAAGAAGCCAGTGAGGGGGGGGATCCTGGATGCCTCCACTTTCATCAGTGGCCTCGTTGACATATTTATACAGACATAAATATGTAGAAATCGATTCATCAGTAGGGTATTTTCCAGTTACTATTACACAGACATCTGAGGTTGTTGGCATAGATGACTCAAAGGGCAAGGGAAATAAACCTCTAATAAGGGAAAAATGAACTCATGGAATTTGAGGACCTTTTAGAATAGAGTACGTGTTTCACCAATATGTTTTTCTGTGTTTTGATTCAATTCTCATGGAATAAAATTTTTCTTTGATTGCAAGTTACCTTTTGTATACTTGAAAAACGTCATGATCAATGTTGATTAGTAAGATCTCTCTTTACTGCTAAGAACCCATGCACAGGATTCCTAGAAAATGAAAGACCTTTGAGAGTGAATCATATATGCCTCTCGTAGCAAATCGTCTAATTGGTGAGTCACAGTAGGCATGGATTCTGCAGCCATTTCATTCAGAAGACCTGTTGTAGACTTCTGTACTTCAGCTATCCTGTTGGCATTTTAAGGTTATGGAACTATAAAGTACGCAGTGCTTCTAAGTTGAGAGAATGTGTCTCGAATATCATGTCATAATTTCACTTAAAAGAAGACTGAAGGAATTCACTTAAAAAGTAAATTAGTATGACTTTTTTATAGGCAATTTGGAAATAACTATCAAAATTTAAATTGCGCATCTTTTTGACTCAATAATTAAACTTTTGGCATTTAATAGGACATGTACAGGATATATGCACAAGGATAGTGTTAACAACGGTTTTGAAATTACTTAGACCTAAATAACCATATTTTCTTTTCATTTATCTTTTAACAAATACTTATTAAGCATTATTAACCATTTAATATGTTTGGTAGTTTTCTAGGTGAAAGAAATCCAAGAGTGAAAAAGACCAAGTCTTGCTCTTATGGAACTTCTATTCTAGGGAATGGGGAAGTTGGTTATTATATAAAAAACATAGAAATACAAAGAAGCAAACAAGAAAGAAAATTATACCACAATGTTATATGCTAAGCAAAATAAATTCTACACAGAGACTTAAAATAAATTGAAGTAACAGAGAATAACTGGGTGGCTGCTTGAGATTCTTGAGATTGTGTGGTCTACCAAGTCCTTATTCAGGAGGCCAGGTTTTATCTGAGATCCGAATGAAAATGAGATATAACTAGGCAGAGTTTGGGAGGATGAGCATTATAAGCAGAGGAAACAGCTAGTGTGAAGGATCTGAGGCAGGAATGAGCCTGGTTCCCTACACAGGGAGAAAGCCGTTGGAACTTAGGAGAGAATAGAGAGATCAAGTCAGAGAGAGAGACAGGGACCACTTTATTCAGATTGAAAAGTAGCACTTTGTAATACCAAGTAAGGAGTTTGTATTTTATTTAACTGTGATGGAAAACTATCAGAGTGTTTTCAGCAAGGAAATGACATGACATAATTTTTTTAGGACTCAGTCTGGCTGCTAAGTGGAAAATTTCTGGTGGAGTAATAAGAAGTAAAGCACAGAGTCAAATTAGGAGAGTATTACACACACAGATGTGTGACTGCAAAAAAATACATTTTCTTGTAATATCCTTTGACCTATTTGATGTTCAAAATATATGGAACTTGTTTTTATAATGAAAAACCAAGTTGCATTTATTTTGCATAAATTTTTCTTTAGTAACTAGTATGTCTCATTAGTTTCTTCTGGAGTAGTTATTTGTCAAGCCAGAAGTTGACAAATTGTAATTTAATAAAGTATTTCAATTCATATTCTTATTGGCTTCAAGGTCATCTAAAAGTAGCTGACATTAATTGAGCACTTAATGTTTTTCCAAGCTCTGTACTAATTACTTTTACATGCATTTTACACACACACACACACACACACACACACACACACTTTTTTCAAAACAACCCTAGGAGGTAGGTACTATTATTATCATTTTAAGGGTTAGTGAAATGAAGTTCAGAAAAGTTAAGTATCTTTTCCTAAGTTACACAACCAGAAGTGGGGCCTGAGATTCAAACATTGACTGTCTAGCCTCCCACTAGTATTCTTATCCATTGTATTATATTGCCCCTTGACATTGAATCACTCTGTCTTTATTTACGTGCCAAGGACAATTACATGATTATATCTCAGATAGAACCCTTGCTAATAATTTAGTTTAAATGTTCATGTTACTCTTTAGAGAAATATTTGCATTTATAGGATACTTGATTTTAGGTCTGGGGGTAGGAGGAAAAAATAGGTGCTGTCATGTCTTAGAAACCACCAGGAAAATTACAGGTTATCTAGCTACTTTTTGTGCTTTAAGGCCCAGCAGCTGATACTTTCTTTTGTCTCACTGCTGTGAGTCAAGTGAGTCAAGTTAAGAAAAGTAGAAGCAAAAGATTAGAAAATCCTTAAAAAATAGTCATGGGCATTACACTTCTGATTTCAAGGACACTCTGAGGATCAACTTTAAAGCCTACTTGGAATTCTTTCATTATCCCAACATTATAACTTTCTTTCAAATTTTCTTCCCATGCCTGATCAGATGGCATTAAACTCTTGACTCAAAGATCAGTGCTCAGTTAACTGTGCTACTGCTTTGTGAAAGGAATTATATAATCTAAAAATAAACCAGAGGTTCAATATAGGGAGACTTTGAGGGCTGAGTTTGGAAGACAACATGCAAAAATGTTGACTATTTCATAGTTTTTACTGGAGTCCATTTTGCAAGAGAAATATTTAGCGCTTCAAAATGTGAGAGTGGATTCCATAGTTGCTATGCAGTCTAAGATCCACAGTGGTTTCGTGGTTAAAACCACAGAAATGGAATTCTTGTCTGAATAGATTCCCAGTGATTTTCTTGAGTCATGTAATTTAGTAGCCTTTAATGGAGCTATAAATCCTCTGCCTGCCTTGTGAAATTCATGTCCTTTTCTCCAAGTCCCTAGTTTGATTGAAGATTTCCAGTTTTTTAACTGGATATCCTGGAGTTACAAGGGTGTCAGCCAATGTGGTATTTGTGTAGTAAGTATATGTCACTCAAAGTGTTCCCCTTTGCCTCTATTCCCCTGCTTCTGAGGAATACTGATATCCCATGAATGTCTGGTTAGTTAACTTGAAATTGGTAACGTTGAGATTTTATTCTAGGATTTAATCTAGATTTTATCTCAGAATGCAGTTAGGCCTCTGCCTGATCAAGTAAGGATTTTCTCAGAGCTCTTTTGTACATCACTGTATTAGTTTCCTATGACTGCTGTAACAAATTACCCCTGACATTGAGCTAAAAACAACATGTCTATCTTTTATAGTTCTGGAGGTTCGAAGGCTGAAATGAGTTTTACCGAGCTGAAATCAAGGTGTTGGTAAGGCTGTGCTCCCTCATGAGGCTCTAGAGGAGAATCTATTTCTTGGCCTTTTCCAGCTTCCAGAGCTATATTTATTGCATATCTTGGCTCATAGGCCCTTCTTCATCTTCAAGGCCAGCAGCATAGCATCTTCACATCTATCTCTGCTCCATCTTCAGATCACCTTCCCTATCTATAGTCAAATCTCTCTCTGCTTCCCTTTTACAAGCTCACTTGTTATTTCATTTAAGGGCCTACCTGGCTAATCCAGGATAATCTCCCTGTCTAAATATTTTTAACTTAATCACATCTGCAAATTTTTTTTTGCCATATAAAGTCATACTCACAGGTTCTGGGGATTAGGTCATAGACATCCTGGTGAACCATTATTCACCTTACGCTGATCATAATATTCCATGACTCAATGACTGATTTCTGAGTCATTAGGTAAGTATTTGGGGCTTCTTGAAATTAATGAGGCTTATCTTACTGAGGGAGATAATATGAGAGGGATTCTTTGAGTGATGGAGGATGAAATCCCTGTGGCAATTCAAAATTATTGAAACTCACAAATATAAGTTTGATTTTCCAGAAATCCACTGTTTTTCCACTTCTAAAATGAAGTTGATGATAACTGTCCCCTTGGTAACTACTCCAATACATATCTTAAAAGAAACTACAAAGACAGGATTACTAAAGCTCTACCAATGTTTTATTCACTGCACTAGTAAATGAAGAAACAATTTCTAGGCATCTAGAATGCCCTCACCAGCTTGGATAATATTCAAAAAGTGGCAAAAAGTAATATTCAAAATATTCAAGTAATGCAATATTATAACTTTTAAGCCACATATTAAATATGGAAATACCTTTTATTATCCAAGGAAGCTATTAATATATAAGTGAATTTATTTAGTCATGTTATTTGTAGCACATTTTTTTCCAAAAATCATTCTACAAGTTTCCAAATAGTATATGGACTAGTGTGTTGGTGTAATCTTTCATTTGACGCTTCTGTCACTATCTAAATGATAACTTTATCTGCTTCATGACTTAACACATGGAATAACATCAAATTTCCAACAACTTTCTATTAATTGAGAACCATTATATGAGGGTAATGTTAATTAAAAGGAAGAGGATTCATTGGCCGCCTTCATACTAGGTCTCTGGTCTCCCTGCATGTACTCCTCTCTCGCTCCTTTCTTTTTTCACATTTGAAATTGTTATAATTTAAATGATCCTAGGGACATGGAGAAGAAGGGAATTAGAAAGAGACGGAAAGTAGATAGTAACGATCTGATCCTAGGTGCTGAGGCCAGGAGCCTGTGTACCTTCTTTTTTTTTTTCCTTTTCCAGTGAGGAAGTACAATATGACTTTTCACCCCATTGAGGCTAATCAGGAGACAGTGCCCAAGTGTAGCCCAGTTAATAAGGGAGACAAAGCAGAAAGAGGTAAAGAAAATAGAAAGAGGTAAAGAAAACCTCTGAGCAGGTGCTCAGAGGTTCACGCTGCCTGCAGGTAGTAGAGGCTTCTTCTAAGCCTTCGTCTATCCCTTCAGAAAATAGCAGGTACAAAGGAGAGGAAAAGTGGGAAGCCTGTACTAATTTTCTCTTTCAAAAAAAAAAAAGATCTGAAAGGGGAAGGGTGCAGACCTAGTACTGTCTTGCTGGAAGAGTCTCTCTTTTAGTCATTAAATAGGTTTCCAGGAGATTCCCTCCCTAGAAACTTGTTTACAAGGCTCAGAGACAACTGCCTTTCACCAAGAATTAGGTTGTCAAATGAAACAAGGGTTCCCAAACCTACCAGAAGGGACATTAGCCCACAGTAAAGGCATTTTCTGTGTATGTCCATGGCAACTGCCTTTATCCATGGCACCTAATAGCCTGAATAGCTGCTTCCTCAGCCCAGACCATGCTTTTCCCCATGGATAGGGACACGCGTTTTTTTTTGTTTTTGTTTTTGTTTTTGATTTTTTGTTTTTGAAGTGTATAGAAAAGATAGGAAGAGGTTGCAAGTCTCCTTTCTTCTATATGAGGACCTTTATGCATCAAAGACCCAACTAATTTTGCAAATAAATAGCAAATCCTCTGTCACAGGTCCTCTATCTCTGGGCTCCAATGCCTAAGCCAGAAAGATATCTTGGAATCACAGCTTACTTGTTCGTAGTTTCTGAAATGATATACAAATGCTGGGATTTAGATTAGTAATTTTCATTGGTTATTCCAATTACTTTTATTCTATTTACTAACGTGTGGAAGTGTGTCAAAACTTTAACAATTAGTATTGCTCTATACTAGCTTAATAATAGGTCTACCTAGACTCTTGGAGCTGTGGAAAACTTTTCAAAAAGTACTGACAACAGACAGTTTTCAAAAGACAGTGAACAGATCTCCAGATACTGTGAATTCTCTTTTGTAAGCTGATTCTCCTGAAAACTCACCAGTATTACAATAGCTAAGGTCAGCATATTCCCCAGTTTTCCTAGTTTATGCTTATTTCCTAGTATAGTTATTAATGATATCCCCTTTAACTCTAAAAATTGTTTAGGTTTAGAAGTTATATTGTATGGTCTCCCTACCACACTCCTTTACGAAAAAGGGCATATTCCTTGCACATAAATCTTACTGTGCTTCATTGCTTCAGGGTTTAAAATCTCCCCAGGGGGCACTAACAAAGGAGATGCCTCATATAATGATTAATCAGGTACCATAAACCAATGGGGCTTCTAGTCTTTTCCAGCCATGTATGTATCTCTGTACTAAGGGAGAAGGAAAGTCTTTAACTTATATCTTTTGCAATTATTTAGACTTTTAATGAGATTTTTAGATAACTGAGAAATGGGATATAGGGCATGTAATTTTTCAAAATTCTTCTAGGCATATGTGAACAGTTTGAAGACCTTGGCTCAATGGTAGTTTTCCTAAGCTTCATTTTTTACATCATGGAGGCCACTTTTAGTGAAAGGAGCTGCTCAGAGTTCACAACTTTAGCTGCGCCCAACTCTGCTCAATTTTCCCAAAGGCCAAGAGATGAAATACTCAGCACACCTGTATCTCTTTCATTGTATAGCACATCTAAGGCTATAATTTTTTCCCCTAACAAAAATATCCAAGACTAAATATACAAGGCAGATAATAACATGGTTGACTTCATTTAAGGTGGGTTAACAAACTTTATCAATTAAAATTATTTTCCTACTCAGAACATCCAACTGACAGTGGCTTCTAATGGTAAGATTTATATTAACTGCCTTAATAAAAAGCCTGGATGTAGGGGTGCACATTTATATTTGTCAAAGATGGCTGCAATAATACCACCCATTCTACATTTCTGTCTGCAATATGATATTGCCATTTCCCAACCAAGAAATGGGGTCTCAAAGCCCCATCTTGAAACTGGCTGGCCTTTGTAACTCACTTCTAATTGATAGAATGTGGTAGAAGTGATGCAGTGTGACTTTTAGCTTTGAAAAAGCTATGCAGCTTCTATCTGGTTTTCTTGAAAAGCTTGGTTTCTGAATGCATTCTCTCTGGGCACTGTCATCACACTCTTCCAATCACCATGCAATGAGGAAGCCCCAAGCCACATGGAGTGACCATATGTAGGTTCTCTGGGCAATAGTTTCTTGGGCCTACTTCTTGAGGTACCAGACATGAGTATGAATGACTCTCCAGATGATTACATTCTCTAACTGTCTGAGCCACTTTCAGGTATCGGTGTCTTCCCATCTAAAGTCCTAGGAATGAGAGAGCAGGGACAAATCATTCCCATTGTGTCCTATCTAAGTTTCTCACCCACAGAAACAGTGATCATAACAAAATGGCTGTAGTTTTAAGCCGCTAAACCTGGGATAGTTTATTTTTCAGCAATAGTAACTGGAACAATAGCTATTTCTACATTTGGTGCAGCAGTTGATCAACATCATCTAAGAGACAGGTTCGTTCTGCCTTTCCTCTTTGCCATCCTCTGTGTGTTGGTGATGTCACATCTCTTTGAAACAAGATGAAACCTACAACTCTAAACCTTTCGTTTATATAGTACAGTGCTCCAAGAAGGTAGGAAGAAAGCAGGGGATTTTACCTTGTGCTACAATTTTTAGAAACATTTTAAATAAGATTTTTTATTTCCAAATAAAAATTATATACATTTATGGTATATATCGTCATGTTTTAAAATATGTATAAATTGTGAAATGGCTAAATCAAGCTAATTAATAAATGCATTACCTCATATACTTATTTTTTACGGTGAAAACACCTAAAATGTATTCCCTCAGCAATTTTTAAGAGTATAATACATTGTTATTAACTACAGCCCCAATGTTGTACAATAGATCTCTGGAACTTATTCTTACCATATGACTGAAATTTTCTATCCTCTGATCAACATCTCCCCACTTCCTCTAACCCACCCCAGCCTTCGGTAACCACCATTCTATTCTATGTCTGTGAGATCAGTGTTTTTAGCTTCCACAAAATAAGTGAGATCATGTATTTGTCTGGTGCCTGGCTAATTACACTTAACATAATGTATTCCAGGTTCATCCACGTTGTTATAAATGCTAGAATTTCCTTCTTTTTAAAGGCTGAATAGTATTCCATTTTGTGTATATGTGTATGTATGTATACAAATGTGTGTACATACATACGGTTTTTTGTAATGACTGTACACCAACAGTGGACAACGGTTCGTTCCCCTTTCTCCACATTCTCTTTAACACTTGTTATCACTGGTCTTCTTGATAATAGCCATTCTTGTAGCTGTGAGACAATATCTCGTTGTGGTTTTAATTTGTATGTCTCCCATGATTAGTGATTTTGAGCATTTTTCTTTTAGTATGCTGTGAAATTTGGTTTGGTAGTATTTTGTTGAGGATATTTGCATCCACGTTCATCAGGGATATTGGCCTGTAATTCTCTTTTCTTGTAGTGTCCTTGTCTGGTTTGGTATCAGGATAAACTAGCTGGCCTTGTAAAAAGGAGTAAGAAAGCATTCCCTTTTCTTCAATTTTTTGAAAGAGTTTGAGAAGGATTGGAAATAGATCTTTTAAAGTCTGATAGAATTTAGCAGTGAAACCATTAGGTCTTGGCTTCTCTTTGATGGAAGACTTTTCATTAGTTCCGTCTCCTTACCGATTATTAGTCTGTTCAGATAGTCCATTTCTTTGTGATTCAGTCTTGGTAGGTTGCATGTGGCTGGAAATGTATCAATTTCTTCCAGACTATCCAATTTATTGGCATATAATTTTTCCTAGTAGTCTCATGATCTTTTATATTTCTATGGTATAAGTTATAATGTCTCCTCTTTTCCTTTTTGATTTTATTTGAGTCATATCTCTTTTTTTTTTAGTCTAGCTAAAGATTTGTTGATTTTGCTTATCTTTTTCAAAAATCAACTCTTAATTTTGTTTATCTTTTCTACTGTTTTTCTAGTCTTATTTCATTTATTTCTGCTCTGGTCTTTATTATTTTCTGCTTTTTGCTAACTTTGGGATTAATTTGTTCCTGTTTTTCTAGTTCCATGAAGTGTAGTACTAGGTTGTTTATTTGGGATCGTTCTCCTTTGTTGATGTATGTAAGTGTTTATTGCTATAAACTTTACTGTTAGAACTGCTTTTGTGGCATCCTACCAGTTTGGGTATGTTTTGTTTCCATTTTCATCTCAAGATGTTTTTAAATACCCCTTTTAATTTCTTCCCTTTTAATTCTTTGATTAGATAATTTAATCCATTTAAATTCAAGGTAATTATTGATATGTAACGACTTACGATTGCCATTTTGTTCATTGTTTTCTGGTTGTTCCATTTTCTTTCTTTCTCTCTTGCCGTCTTCCTTTATGATTAAGAGATTTTCTCTACTGGTATGCTTTCTTTTAAGGTGGGGCATTAAATTTCTTCACTGACTTACTGGTTTTCAAAAGCATGTTGTTTACTTTTTATGTATTTGTGAATTTTCTGGAATTCCTCCTGTTATTTCTAGTTTCCATATATATATATATATATATATATATATATGGAAAAATATATTCCATATATTGTGGTAGGAAAAGATACTTGATATAATTTCAGTCTTCTTAAATTTGTTAAGACATGTTTTGTGACTGTCTATCTGAATCTATCCTGAAGAATGTTTCATGTGCCCTTGAGAAGACTGTATTCTGTTGTGGGTTGAAATGTTCTGTATGTTTGTTAGGTCAACTAGGCCTAAAGTGTAGTTTGTCTCGTATTTCCTTACTAATTTTCTGTCAGAATTATCTCTCAGTAGCTGAAAATGGGGTATTTAAGTTTATTACTATCATTTTAATTACAGTCTCTCTCTCTCTTTAGATCTATTAACATTTGCTTTATATATTTATGTGGTCTAATGTGAAGTACATTTATATGAATATTTTTGTTATAGTCTGTTATGGACTGACCATTTTATCATAAAATGAAATTTTTTGCTTCATTTTACAGTTTTTGACTTAGAGTTTATTTTATCTGATATTAGTATAATTACTATTCCTGATGTCTTTTGGTTTCCATTTGCATGGAATATGTTTTTGCATCCCTTCACTTTCAGTCTGTGTATTCTTACAGCTGAAGTGAGTATCTTCTAAGTAGCATACAGTTGGGTCTCTTTTTCTTATAATCTACATTCAAGGTAAGTATTGATATATAATGACTCCCTGCTGCCATTTGTTAATTGTTTTCTGATTATCGCATAGGTTCTTTATTCCTTTCTTCCTCTCTTGCTGTCTTCCTTTATGATTAAGTGATTTTTCTCTACTGGTATGCTGTGATTTTTTACTTTTTATCTTTTGTGTATTTACTATAGATTTTTGCTTACCAGGAGGTTTACAAAGAGTATCATATAGTTATGACAGGCTATTTTGAGCTGATAATAACTTTTATTACATTAAAAAACTATGCTTTTACTTCACTCTCCCATTTAAAATTCTGTTGTTTTTGTGGAGATGAGGTCTTACTCTGTTGCCCAGTCTGGTCTTAAACTCCTGAGCTCAAGTGATTCTTCCACCTTGGCTGCCCAAAGTGTAGAGATCATAGGTGTGAGCTACTGTGCCTGGCCCCATTTTAAATATTTGCTGTCACAATTTATATCTTTTTACATTACGTATCCCTTAAAATTTATAGTAATGGTTATTACTTTAACCTTCATATTAAAGATATAAATGATTTACACACCACTCTTACAGTATTAGAGTGTTCTTGATTTGACTGTGTAATTACCAGTGAGCTTCATAATTTCATACTTTTTTTGTTACTACTTAGCTTCATTTTCTTTCAGCTTGAAGAACTCCCTTTAACATTGGTTATAAGACAGGTCTGGTGGCAGTGAAATCCTTCAGCTCTTATTCATCTGGAAAAGTCTTTATGTCTCCTTTATTTCTAAAGGACAGTTTTGGCAGGTACTTCAGCACTTTAAATGTATCATCTCACCCTCTCTTGCCCTGTAAATTCTCTGCTGAGAAATCCACTGCTAGCCTTATGGGAACTCCCTTATATGTTATTTGTTTCTCTTCACTTGCTTCTTTTAAGATCTCTCTTTCTCCTTGATTTTTTACAGTTTGATTGTAATATATTTTGGTGTAGTCTTATTTGGATTGAATCTGAATGGAGACATTTCTTCTACTTTAATATGCATATCTTTCTCCACATTTTAAAAGTTTTCTGCTATTATTTCTTTAAATAAGCTTTCTACCATTTTGTCTTCTTCTTGAACTCTTATAATTTTCTATTTAGATGCTATCCCATAAATTCTAGAAGCTTTAATTGGTTTTATTCTTTTTTCTTCTTCTCTGACTATATTATTTTCAAATAAGCTGTCTTTGACTTCACAGATTTTTTTTTCTGCTTGATTAATTTTGCTGTTGATGCTCTCTACCACAGTTTACATTTCACTCATTGTATTATTAAGGTCTAGAATTTCTCTTTAAAAATGTTTTTAATCTTTCTGTTAAATTTCTTGTTCTGGTCGTTTATGGTTTTTGTGATATTTTTTGCATTATTTCTCTTTATTTTCTTGAAGTTTGCTTAGCTTTCTTAAAAAATAACTATTTTGAATTCTTTGTTATGCAGTTTATATATTGCTGTTTCTTTGGGGTCTGCTTCTAGGAGATTGTGTTCTTTGGTGGTGTTACGTCTTCTTATTTTTGTGTGTTTCTTGTTGCCTTACATTTATGTCTATGCATTAAAGAATTAGGGACTTGTTCCAGTCTTTACAGACTCACTTTTTCTGGGCAAGCTCTTTAGTAATAGTCAGCTTATTTAGAGATTCTAGGCATGTCTCTGGTATAGTCTGAGAGTGAATTTCCTCCTTGAGTCCTTAGGTAGTAAGTCTATCCCGGTGGCTCCAGGCTTGGATTTCCTGTAGTAACCCAGCTTGGTGCCTGAATCAGCAGGTATGTTGACTTGATGCCTGGTTACATGGGGTTGAGCCTGAATCCTGGAGCCACAGGGGTAGACTTACTGATCTGGTCCACAGGTATATTAGTCAGAGTTCTCCAGAGGGACAGAGCCAAAACGATATATGTATATATAAAGGAGAGTTTATTAAGGAGAATTGGCTCACCTGATTAAAAGACTAAGTCCCACGATAGGCAATCTGCAAGCTGGAGAAGAGAGAAGCCAATAGTGTGCCAGTCCAAGTCTGAAAGCCTCAAAACTAGGGAAGCCAACAGTGTAGCCTTCAGTCATGGCCAAAGGCCTGAGAGCTCCCAGGAAGCTACTGGTGCAAGTCCCAGAGTCCAAAGGCCAAATAACCTAGGGTCGGCTATCCAAGGGCAGAAAGAGTGGAAGCAAGTGTCCAGCATGGGAAGAAGAAAAAAGAAGACTCAACAAGCAAAGTTAACCACCTTCTTCCCTCTGCTTTGTTCTAGCTGCTTTGGCAGCCAATTGGATGATGCCTACTCACACTGAAGGTGGGTCTTTCTTTCCCAGGCAACTGACGCAAATACCAATCTCCTCTGGCAGCTCCCTCACAGACACCCCAGAAGCAATACTTTACTAGCCACCCAGACATCCTTCAATTCAATCAAGTTGACACCTAATATTAACCATCCCAGCAGGGATAGGAATAGAGCCTATGTCCACTAGCGTGTGCCTTCAGTCTGAGTCTTCAAGGGCTTGCCTGGCACTGGGGTGAGCTAGGCACCTGAGCTGAATAGGATAGGCCTGGAACCTGAGTTCTTGAGGGACTGGCCTGGACCCAGGGTCTGCTGAAGCAAGCCTGAACCCTGAGTTTTCTGGAACCTGGGACCACATGGACTGGACAGGAGCCTGGGGCTGGCCTTATGCTAGGACTGGCATGAAGCCTGGGTCGAGGGGATTAGTCTGGAGCCTAGGATTCCTAGTTCTTGCCTAGTACGTGGAGCCACTGTGGCTTACCTGAGACTGAGGCTGTGGCCATGGGGCCTAGCCTGGAGCCTTTGCCACTGATAATCTGCCTGGATGTTGGGTTTATACAGTGCTGGCCTAGAGGCTAGGTCTCTGAAGGATGGCCTGGGTCCTAAGGTATTGGGAGGCTGGCCTGGGACCTGGGTATACAGAGATAGTCCTAAATCCAGGGTCTGTGGGCCTACTCCAATACTAAGGTCTATTAGGACAGATGTAGATTCTGGGTATGCTGGAGCTGGCCTGGACCCTGGGTCTACAGTAGTGTGTGTGGTGCTGCAGGGTTCAGCCTTAGTACATTGTTAACTAAATAGGTTCAGGATTCCATAAGTGCTGAGAAAGGGGAATGGCTATTGGAAAACAACCAACAGTGTTTGCTATAGGTGCCCAAACCTATGCTATTTTGCCTCCCCCAACATGCCCTGCAGTATTTCCAACAAGATACAGGTTTCTTGAAACAAAATTTTTAAAATTATAGACTAAAAGTCAACTCCTATTTATATAATATTTTAAAAGAATTTGTATTCTTTTCTGTGATTATAATATTAAAATATTCTTAATATTTTAAAAGAATCTGTGATTCTTGGTCATGTGTATGGTTTGTCAATGCTCATTTGCACATGGCTCTGGGAGAACACACAGGTTTTCCTGTCGTAAACTTTGTTCCTTCTTTTATATAATTCTTCAGAGGCCAGGACTTGATTCATGAAAATGTATTTATCCTGACGATACTTTTTCAGTTGTCTAGATTCATATATTTTTGGAGAAGCTGAGTCCTAGCAATGACCCCTTCAATGCTCTTGAACTTTGAATGAGGTCATGTCATCAATGCAGCAAACATTGCTTGAGTTCATGCTATCTGCTGGGCATTGTGTTGGGTGGGCACAACAACAGAGGGTAGAGTAGAAGATGAAGGGAATGATGAATATTATAAAGTGTCCATATATTCAAGTTGCTTAAAATCCAGGGGAGAAGAGAACTGAGGAAACAGACAGATATTAGATGATGGTAGCAAAGTTCTAAACCAATGATTCCCAAATGTTAAATGTGGGCCCTTTAAACACTGTAATTTGAGGAAGTTGCAGGCATGTTATAGTTAAACATTGGGACCCTGGAACCAGTCTGAGTTGGGTGCATATCCCAACTATCAATGCTCTAGCTGTTTGACCTGGAGCAAAGTTATCGAATGTCTCAGAATCAACCTCCTTCGTTATGTAATAAGACAATTATACATTGGTTTTTAATGTCATTGTGAGAATTTAATGAGATAATATGCGTAAAGCTGTTGAACACAGAATTACTATTTATAAATCACTTAATAAATACAAATTATATTAAAATAGGAAAGAAATCAATTTCAATTTGGGTCTTCAAAGAAGGCTTACAGACTCCCAGTTTATACTCTTAGGGTGGCATCTGTTTTTAAGACCCTGAGACTCAGGCTTTAAACTATTGAGAGCCCCTCAGGTACAAAAAGACTTATTTGTGTCTGCCTGGAAATTTCTACCTTTCTCCTTTATCTGCTGTTTAACATTCATGCTTTAGTAGACCAAGACAAGGAAAGCATTAAAACTTTGCAAAGATTTAGTCAATTATAGTAAGGTCTAAGATTTAAACGCTATTTTTTTCATATGTTTTTTTCTAAGTGGCAGTGTTTTCCAGATAAAATTGAGATTCCTGTTCTGCTTCTCTCCCTATGACTTTTATTTTTCACACATGGTATGAAAGACTAAGATTTCATCTGGTATACTTCATTCCCTTCATTTAGTTCCTAGCCATGATGGAGTCTCCCTTCCCGTGACCTTTCCTCTCTCCTAATAGTCTCTTACACCATTTCCATAATGCATGGCTTGATACTACTTAATTCTGAGTGTTCCAAACAGATGTTCTGGGGAAAGGATTCAGCCATCCATCTGGGCTTGGTCTATACCTCCCATGACAGATGGTTAAATTTCATAAGACATTGTTGGAAATCCAGGCTGTGGTATTTTATGCTGTTCTACCCAGTTTCATATGTTTGATTTTTAAAGAAATCTCCTGCCATGATAATTATTAAAAATTAACATTGAAGTTGATTAAATGGAATAAATGTCACATTAAATAGTAAATTTTAAAATTATCAATAAAATATTAACTTATAGAAATAAGCTAGATTCAAATATTTTAGTTGCTAGCCTGGTGTCTTATACAGTTTGGTTATGATCACTGGGGCAAGATTAAACTCTCTTTATAATAGGGAATCTGACACATGAGAAGAATTTCAAGATTTTTTTTTTTTTTTTTTTTTTTTTTTTTTTTTTTTACAAACATGGCAGCATTCTTACAAAAGGCACATGATATGGAAAGGTTTTATGACCAGTGGTGCTCTAAATGCTGTGGCTGACATACATTACTAGTTTTATCTCTTATTTTTTTTATCTTTGAGTGAGGCCTCCTAAACACAATCTTATAAAGCTGAGTCTTTGATAGAAACAATGACAAAATGTATTTACATTATAAGGGGTCCCTTTTGAAAAGTAAAATAATTTTAAGCTTAAAAATAAAAATGCTTCTGATTAGCTCCCTTCACTCTTTCAGGGAAGGCAAATTCTATCAATCACATTGATGAAGAGACTTTCAATGCAATCTGTTAAGACCAAGCTTTGTAGTAGTCACAGGCAATGAACTTAAATTACATCAACTTATCAGCTGAGCTCATTGGAGCATCTCTGTAATCACTCGTGTATGAAGACCCAATAAGGCTGAATCGACCTTTTTTTTTTTCTTTCAATTACAAAATTGGTGCAGATTCTTTTGGGACAAACACTCAAATTTTTAAAATACATTTTAAAGTTAAAGTGAAAATTCAAACTTCCTCCTAAATACCTTTTGGTTGTCGATGGTTATTCTTCAATAGCTCTTTAAACTGACATGTATTTAAATACTACTAATAAAAACAAAAACATAATAAATTGTACACCTCTAAACCCAACAGCCAGCTGCAGAGGCAGAATATTGTCAACACTTTTGAAGCTCTCTTATTCCCCTTTAAAGCATCCCGTTTCCAGCTCCCAGAGGTAACCCTAATCCAGAATTTTTTACGAAGCATTTCCTTGTCTTTATTCATAGTTTTGCCACGTACAGGTACCTAAATATATTGTTGACTCATTTTGAACTTTGTATCAATGCAAAAGGTACTACAGGTATTTTCATAATCTTTTTGGTTTTGGTCAACATTATGTTTTTGAGATCCATTCATTATGATGTGATTAGCTGTAGTTCATTTGATTGTATATAGTTCATTGTCTGAATACATCATGATTGATTTATCCATTGTAATGTTGAAGGGAATGCAGGCTGTTTCTTGTTTTTACTATATAATGAGCAATGCTGCCGAATCCCTGTTTTCTTATCCACATGTTGTCTATACCAAGCATTGGTATTGATGGGTTGTAGGGTGTAGCATAATCAAATTGTCTAGGCAGATTGTGGCTATATTATAACTTATGGTTGAACATGAGCCTTTTTTCCTCTTCTGTGAAATGCTATACTACCTTCTCTTCATTTGTATATTGCAATATTTGTCTTTTTGCTTATGATTTGTAGAGTTTCTCTATATAGCTGGATAATGATCTTTTGTCAGCTCTGTATATAGCAAATCTCTCCTATCAATTTCTTCATTATATATCATTTTTATGGTGCCTTTTGGTGAGCAGGGTTCTTAATCTGAATGCAGTAAAATTCTTTTTAAAATGAGTAATACATTTTGTGTGTTGAGAAATTATTTTTTTACCACAAGGCAGATGGTGATTGTCTCTTCTTTCCTCTGTCTCCCTAACAGGATAATCAAAGCAAAGAAGCCATTTTCACCTCTTTTCCATTATAAATTCTCCCCTAGTAATCCTTTTGTGAGTTTTGTATTGGAAATTGAGGGTTGGCTAATTGAAGTCGGATATTCGGTGCAGAGTGTTGCAGCGTGTCCCAATTTGTTGCCTTGTTTTTCTCTTCTCCCCTTGTGTGATCTATGGAGACTCCAAAAAGTTATCTGGGGAAGAACAGTGGCACATTTAACTCAGATTCTATTCCAGACAAGCTTATCAAAGAATTTCTGTGGAACAGGTACAGTGTTATTCCTGATAGAATTCTGTCGAGATAGATAGGACACGTAGGACTTATCAAAGAGGGAAGCCCATCATCTTTATTAGTCTGGAACTTCCTTTTCTTCAATCAACAACATATGTGAACTTTCTTTTCTTGCTAGAAATATAGAATATATCTTCCTTTTGATTTTTGCATAAAGTATAATAATATAGCTTTATAGTAAAGTATTTAAATCTTCCCTTATTAGGAACCAAAATGTGTTTTCCAGTTGTTCTTTAATTTCATAATGATATAATGAATGTGGATGTATGTAACATAGTGTATATATGTGTATGTGTATATGTACATGTCAGTATGTATATCTCTCCATATGTTTGTGATATGGCTTCTTTATAATTGTATTAGAGAAGTAGAATTGCTATGATTAATGATATTTTCACTTAAAATTTTTATGAAAATTCTAAATTATCTTATCACCAAAGTTGACAAGGGTATGCTTCATCACACTCTAGCTCACATTAGATATTGTCAGTTAAGTAGACTTTTGTTAATTTTAGGGGAAATAGTATTCTTTTGTTCTAATTTGTATTTCTTTTATCACTGCATTAGCCAACCTCATTTTTGAATGTTTCTCAGCTATTTATAACTTTTTAACATTTGAGTTCCTTCCATGAATAAACGTAGAGTGATAATGTAAAGCAGTGTAACTGAAGAGATGCTTGCCATTTCACGGCAGTTGTATTTTCATCATAAAAGCAATAGAATTAAATTTGTATCACCTGCAAAATGGCATTTTTGTGGCTATTTGTACTTCATCTACAAAATCACAAACCTAACCATGCTAAAAACAAACAAATTTGGGTTTGCTGCCTGAAACCTTTAGTTGGGTGTTTTAAAATAAAATAAAATAGCAGCAAATATTCAAAACACTTTCACCAGTGTTATCTCATCTGATCCATTACATCCTTCTAACAAATCATTAAATCAACAGATGTCAAATTAAATAAAACAAAGCACAACAAAACGCTTATCTATTTATTGCTGCAAAAGTACTTAAACAGGTGTCATATATTCAAGATTCTAATCTCTGTTCCAGAGAGCAAGCTTTTAGTGAAAATATTTGTAAGTGTTATGACCAAATGTAACAAAGGCATAAATAAAATCCAGGGAAATTATAAAATTCAAATTAAGAGGAAACACTAAAGAAAGTATACAGATAACTTTCCTGGTAATGTTCTGTTTCTGAAGCTGGATGATATCAACACAAGTATTTGCATATATGCTTTCTAATTTCTCATATATGTAAAATACTCTTTAAAAATTAAAACCTCAGTGCTTTTTTTTTTCATTTCTACAGTGGCATATAAAAAAGGATTACCACTCTAAAGCTTAAAGATCACATCCAAGGGGTTCAAATGCCAGTGCATTTGGCAGCAATTCAGTGCAGGGTTTGCTGAGCCAATTCTCCAGTTCTGAGTAGCCTCAATGCCTCAACCTAATCTGGCAGAGGGAACACTCCGATGATAGCAATTACTTCAATTCTCAGTTTGTTGAGTTCATATGGCCCCACAAGTAAGAAAAGTTCTTAAAAGAGTTTGCTGAAAAGAATGAAAATAGGCATGGTACATGACTCAACAAATCTATGCCAAACCACCTGTGTGAAAATATATACACATATTTAATTTAGCCAACTGTTCTCCATGATTGATAGTTTGCATATATTATACTATAGACCTGATGCTCGTAACCTTCCACAGCTTCCTACATTGAGAGAGTAAGTTTCTTAATTTTCCCAAAATGTGTATGTTATTGAAACCTAAGGATAAGTGTCGTGGACTTCTAGTGGTCATCTAGATCGCACTGAAAGGGTACTTGTCACTTTGGGATTTAATAATTAAAACACATAGGAATATTTAGTGAATCTGATTCTTCAGGGTGGGAGGTCTGTCTTGTTTAAACAAATAAAACTTTTGTTGGCAAAGATTTTTATTGATGGACTTCAATAAAGATGTAGCCTCATTTTGTGAGGGGAGAGGTAGTGCGTATTTAATAGATACACATTTGGACCTGATGTTGGCTTTGCATTCACTCTCAGGTACCACAGCAGAAATTTACCCTGTAGCAGCATTGCTTTGGAATGATGTTCAACATTGCTATCAGTGGTCGTTAACATTTATGGCACAATTCATTTAGGTTTTTATGAGTCCTTCATATTCCCTTTATGATCCCAAACCGGAAATGTCCGTATGGGAAATGAGTAACACTATACACCAAAATCTCTTTGATTTTCATTTTTATGTTAATAGTCACTAAATTTCTAAACCCAGGATGTGTAGTTTTCTGAATCTTAAGTATTATATATACCTTGGAGGTCTCTAAGAGTCATCTGAATGGAATTTCTCACTGCAGACTGATATTGTCTTCTTTGACCCACTTTGAAAGAATATCGTTTAGGGCTAAATATTTGATATAATATGACACATTAATTTAATTATTTTGCTTATTTAACTAATATCTGTTGCACATTTATTGAGAACCTACTATGTGCCAGGCAGTTTTCTAGGTCCTATAGTGTATTTGTTCTGCTATTCACATGGCCGATTGCTGTTATAAATTAAAAAATCTCAGAGGCTAAACAAAAATAGAAATCTATTTATTATTCATGTGAAGTCCATTTGGGGGTCAGAAGTTTTTCCACTCAGGAATTAGGGTACTAGTTTCATCATATGTCCCAAATTTGCAACCCCCTTGGGCCTCAGGGCAATCCCCAGGAATCTCTTCATTCCAATTAGCAAAGAATGGATGAGAGAATAGAGAATTGCAATTAAGAGGTCTTTGTGAATCTGGCCTTGAAGGGGCACACATCACTGCCTCCACATTCTGTATTCTAGGACTCAGCTATATGGTCATGCTGATTTCAAAGAAAGTGGGAAATGTGGCATAGCCATATTTCTTGGAAGAGAGGAAACGAACTTGGTGAGTATTAAGCTAATCTCTGCCAAATGTGCTATTATATTTGGTAAGACAGATGAGGTTCCTACTTGTATGGAGCAACCATTCTGGTATAGTGAGATAGACAATAAACATGAAAACAAATATATAAGTAAGAATTGCAGGTAGTGATGAGTGCTGGGAAGTAAGCAACAAGGGGTGGTAGGATTTAGGATGAACAGCAGATGGAAAAGAGCTCTTCTAAGTAGCATGATGAGAGGGCAAACGTCTGTTGCGATGGAATCCCATCTGAGGCTTGAATGAAGGGAAGGAGTTGGCTATGCAAAGACTTAGAGAAAAGCTTTCCAGACAAGACAAAGGGCAAAATCTGAACAGGCTTAGTATGTTTAGATGACAGAAAGAAGGTAAGTCTGGCAAAACTTACTCACTGGGGTTGGGATTGGGTTGGATGAGCAGAGGAGAAGCAGGGAACACGTTATGCAGTTCTTGGAGGTCTTTACTGTAATTTCATATACAGGGATTTTTGCTAAGTTTCTGGAATGCTTTATCTCATTTAATCTTTTCAACAAATCTGGATATTATTACCCCTTCTTTTGCAGACAAGTAAGTGGAGGTTTAGGGAGTTTAAATAACTTCTGCAAGATCATACAGCTGATGAAGCAGTCAGATTTACCCAAGTCTGTCTGACTCCAAAACTCATGCTTCTGACTGTGATACAACCATGTTTTTAACCAAGTTTTTGGTCAACACTGAAAACCTGTTTTCTCTTCCATTCATGAAACAATGCAAAAGAATGTACTCTGTCATCTTAAACTTCCTGACAACTTGAAATCACTAAGACTGTTCCAAAGCTAATGTATATTTAGCAAAGACATTTAAAATATTTTCACCTTAAAATTTCTCTATAATAAACGTGCTTTGCTCTTATACAAACAATTCTAGTCATGATTATCATTGTCAAGTATGAATTATTATCTAATGGAACTTGTTACCTCAATTCAGTCAATTCATACAAGAATACTACTCTTATGTACTTTCCTCCCCGAAAATGTATAGCAACCTCATTCCAAATTTAACTAAGGAATATCTAATGCACCTTTTGGTAACCTATTCCATTTTTCCTACCATCTAGTCGTTATTTTCAGAGTTCATATTTGTTCAAAGTGCCCTTACCATCATTCCTATTTCCACTTTCCTGGCATCTAACTTTCCTTAAATTTAGGTATTTGATTTGGAACTTATTCTTAAGCACAGGTTAATACATTAAATCATGATTTGTTTATATTTCTTTCAAAATCTAGAAAATCCAGCAATCTTCAACCAGTTAAGGATGAAAGATTGCATGGAGTCCTATTTTAACCCTATTATTTGTTTTTTCTTGCAATGCCATTTCTTTTTTTCTTTTCTTGTATAAATTACTCCTGGCATCTTTTATCAGTCTAAGGAGGACAGGTACAAGATCACTCTTGAAACTTGGGATACAAAAGTAATTCAATATGAGATGCTTATGTGGAAGAGTAGTTGGTTGTCTCATCTTTAATAAATGATATGGAATTACCAGAGAACAAGAAACTCTGCAAAGTGTTGCTATACATGGAAAATACCTAATTGGGAACCTAGCTGGTAAAACCTTAAAATTGTTATATGATATGTACACTTCAGAATAAAAAGTCTTCCTTTTGTTCTTTCTTATTCTATTAATGCACAAAAGACTCAAGAGATTTAATTTTTTTTTCTTTAAAGACAGAGAGGACTCTGGTTGTTTTTTGGAGGAAAGTAAACCGATATAAACACTCTAAAATAGCTGAAAGCAAAATTTGACTAATATTTTGTAGACGAAAAGCAAAGAGATTTAAACCAGATAATCTGTACTGATGTACTACCTATCTCCTCTTTACTATTCTCCTCTTCTGTGGTATTTTGTATGGTTGACATGTGCAATGAGCAGAGAATATAGTATCAGAAGATCTAAACGTGGGTCCTGACTCTTTCATTTATTTGTTTGATGACTCTGGGCAAACCATTAGTAAATCTTGACTTGCTTTTGTTCTCTGCAAAGTATGGTAAGTAACATAAGTGAAAGCACTTAATAAATATTTAGTGTTATATTAATGAGAACATGTTAACGTCATGAGAATCAAACTTTTCTGATTGAATCTAGCATCTTGACTATTCAGTTCCTCCTATTCTCTGCACAAACTCTGTCTGTTCTGAGCTCTCCATCATGCCTGGACCATTCTAACTTGTAAGCTGTGTTTTATTTTGCTTGATTAAGATTCATGAATTCTTTTTTCTTTCATGCATTCCTGAATCAATAACAACTCTCATCTTTCCCTCCTTCTCCACTATCCTTACTTCTCCTGGTCCCATTTGTCCCACTATTTTCTTCTTCAAGGCAAATGCATTATTATTATTTCCAAGGACTTGATGTACTTCCCAACTCTTTGAATCAAATGGTGTTCTCCTTGTAAGAATGAGGAAATTATTTAAAATCCCATAATTTTGAACTTAGTGGAGGTACCACTTCTTGCAGCAAGTCCTTCCTGACTCTACCCTCTTCTGTATTGAAACGTTGCCACAGGCTTATAGATCCATGTTACGTGATTGCATAGCCCTCCATAAATTTGTTTCTGGGGTAAGTGTAGTTTAAATTTACAAAGTACTTAGCAATATTTTTTAAAACATAGGTTATTTCTAAATTGAGAATGGTTTTGTATTCATGCGTCCATTTATTCATCCTTTTGAAAAATATTTATTGAGCCTCTGCTACATGCCACATGTAGTTCCAGATACATGGTGTGCAGAAATGAATAAGATGTAATCACTCAAGGATTCTGTAGCTTAAGGGAGTAGGAGACACCTACAGATTATTAGAATTGCAAGGCAGGGGGAAATCAAAGTCTATAGATGGTGTCACAGAAGTACCAAATATGAGATGACAACCTTTGCTTGCTTGCTTGCTTGCTTGCTTGCTTGCTTGCTTGCTTGCTTGCTTGCTTTCTTTCTTTCTTTTTTGAGATGGAGTCTTGTTCTCTCACCCAGACTGGAGTGCAGTGGTGCGATCTCGGCTCACTGCAAGCTCGGCCTCCTGGGTTCATGCCATTCTCCTGCCTCAGCCTCCGGAGTAGCTGGGACTACAGGTGCCCACCACCACGCCCGGCTAATTTTTTGTATTTTTAGTAGAGATGGGGTTTCACCATGTCAGCCAGGATGGTCTTGATCTCCTGACCTGGTGATCCGCCCACCTCACCCTCCCAAAGTGCTGGGATTACAGGCGTGAGCCACCATGCCCAGCTGTCAATCTTTGCTTTATAACCAGAGATGACTGTAGGAAGAAAGGATACATCAGTGGAATCTTGGAAAGTCAAGAGTTAGCCATGTGTGGGTGAAGTCATTAAAAGCAGACACCACAGCAAGGGAAAGACCTATTTCCTCATATATCATTAGTCACCCAGGTCCCAAATTCATCTGTAACATGAGAGAGTTGAATTAGATGAGTTCATGTCTCTCTCTAAGTTCAGTTCTCCTAGGATTTGTACAGTTCTGAATACCCACTACAGGTAAAACATGTACTGACTTCAGTGGTGAAAATGTTAGTGCTGCCCTTGAATAACTTATCCTCCAGTAAGACATGGTAAAAGAGGGTTCATTTCTTCAGCTGGTTAATTAATAGCAGTATTTGAAGCGCTGCCTTGAGAAGGATGATAAGATCATATCTAGGTTCATCATAACAAAAGCTGTTATCAATTACTGATGTTTGTTCTGATGAGGAGAAAGAAGTGGAGGTATGTGCATCACCTGTTTACCACCTCTGTTCTAGTCTTAGAGGTTAAATTTAGTAAGTTACTCAAAATCATATTAAAATAGAAATTTGAAGAAATGAATTAAAAAATAAGACTCTTACCCCGAAAACCAGAGTATTATTTTATGGATATTCATATCTGTAAACACAAAATCCTCAACTCAACGGCTTGTTCTTTTAGCACCTAGCCCAATATCTCGAGCCAATAAAGCTGATTATGTATTTTAGGGATGCAAAGAATAAAGGCAGTTTAAACTGCCTTGGACAAATTAGATTTCATATTCTGTCCAAAGAGCCTATCTTCCATTACAACAGCCCTTAGATGTGTCTCCTTCAATGAAGTACGTTCAACTGGAGGGCGGGAACCACCAGATGAGTATATTGACTCCTGTATTCCTGGCATGTAGCAAAGGACCACTACATGGGAGGTATTCAGTAGGTACCTGCTTCCTGAATGTCGGGTGAAAAAATGAAAGTTCTCTGAGATAGTTTGTGTAACTTTTTGGCTCATCAAGGTCCTGCAGAAAGTTCACATCTGTAGATCATAAACAAGACATGAGGGAATGTCAGATATTCAACTGAAGTCAACAATGCATAAGGAAGGAGAGTTTAGAAGTGATGTTATTTCAGAAATAAAACTTTATGAATCTTGCATATAGCCAAATAACAAGCTGGCTTTTCATTTACACAATGGAAATGAATGTTAAAGTATTCATAAAGACTAGTGGAGAAATAAAAAGTTATTCTGGTGGAGTGAAGTTTTAAATGCAAAGAATGAATATATTCTAGAGATTTATCTCAGCATGTAACAAATGTTGATGAATACAGTGCAGACCACGGGTATAAAATTCATTTATGCAGATTCTTAGGGCATAGCCTATTAGAATTCTAGAAATACCTTTAGTCCATGTTTAATAAAAACTCCAAAACATTTATAATTTTCTTTTGTGCCTCTGTCTTTCAATTTTTCCATTAACTTAGTTATACAGGCTACTCTTACTGTTGGGTGTAACTTTCAGAGACATTTTGTTATTCATTAAATTGTTTAGAGAAATGTTTCAATTCTAGGAAGTGCTTTCCTTCCAGTTAAACTTCATAATCTTGGAAAGTTAGAGAACCATTTCTTCCCTCACCAAGGCAGCAAAACTCCTATTTAGGCTAATAATATAAATTAAAATGTTAATTAGAAAAATTTCTATGAATGTGAAAACTTCAACTTAAATGTTTATTAATTATTAAGTCAGCCTCTTCATCTTCAAACATTAGCAAATTATTTTGAATTTTATTGCAATGGCTTTTCAGTAAGTTTTTCCTTATTCTACTTTTCTACAAATTTAGTATTTCACAGAGACACAATTTGTGACTTTGTAAGAAAGCTATCCTTGAACCTTTTACCATAGGATAGAGTTATAACAAGGGCCCTTTATTACTTCAGGCATAAACACCTTTGAATGGGCTGAAGATGGACCAGCTTTATTCTGAGCTTCAATATAGAAATGTCTTGTTATTTGAGTATATCTCAGATATCCAAACCTATCTATTAGGAACAATTTATAAGTATCCTAATTAAAAGCAATGATGCCTTCTAGAGCACTTTCTCACTGCAGTGTTTTTTGTATTCTTTCTTAGTTAATCTGGGTTAGGCCTCTGGGAGTTTATAAGCAGAATCAGTTAATGTGCAAAAAGGATAATGTGAAAGATTGCTAGAGAGAAGGAATTAACTTGAAAAGATGTGAATAACACATTCTCAAACATCCCCTTGGAGAATTTAAATTCAGAACATTATGGATAGAGATAAGGACGTTCCTGAACTTAGCTCTGAGGGGTTTAATTGACATTGGATTGACTATATTTCTTTAAGATGAAAACTTTAAGCATTTTTTTAAAACATAAAAATAGTCTAGAATCTACTTGCCTATGAAATTCACATGATTAAATATAACGAGGATTTTTCCTCCACAGAGTAAATAACCTCCTTCCCATGTGCATATTGATATAAACTTCAGTGCATTTGTTTTATGATTTAGCACAGATGGTTTCTCCCTTGTTTGAGGCCGAAAAATGGATTTTCTTTTTGCTCCCCTGGAGTTCTTTTTCTTTGATGGTTAGAGAATAGGTATTAGTGTTTCTTGAAAATCACACTTAACGGAAACCTATTTGTATGCCATTAAAATGTTTTTTATTTGTGTATATTTCAAAAAGAATTGTATTATCTTAGTATCTGTTGTTAGCACGTATTAGAATTTATGTTCTCATGATAAGAACAATTCCCAAAGCCTCAGAAGAAAGCCAGATGATTTTAAGAAAAATCACATGAAAATTTATTATATTTAAATAGACATTTGGCATTTATTATACTGTTTATTTCACATATTTTGTTAGTGTCAGCATAAGATTCAAAGGCACGCTATTTTATCTGTTTATCATGTTTAGATAGAGATAAAATTAATCAAAATAAGTAGGCTATAACCTGAAAATCTTTAGCAGTACGGTGAAGAAGATTTAAATAATTTCTCTATCTTATCTAAGCTATGCATAATTGCTAAATATGTTTCTAGGTCAATATCATTTAGTCTGGCATAAGTACTTGATATTTTCTAAACCATTTAAAGTCATTATTTCATATTTATTCAAAAGAATTCTTTGAAGCACACAGTGTTATGTTTTCTAATGTGATAGATATAAAGAAACAGGGGCTTGAGTGGCTTACCTTAGATAACCCAGGACTTGGGGGAAGGGAATTAAGTTAATATTAGTTCATAGTTTTTTTTTGTGGGAACAATTCTGTCTTCGAAGGCACAGCATTTAAACAGATCTCCTCATTCTTATACAATGTATTCCCAAATGGGAACATTCCTTAAACATATTGTGCCTGAGATGAGCCTTATGATAACAGTAGCAGGAACAGCTAACATTTATTGAGTGCTAATTATGTTTGGCAATGAATAAAAATTTTAAACTATTATTTCATTTAATTATATTAGTTATCTATGAGATAGAGGCTGCTGTCATCACCATTTTAGAGACAAGGAAATGTAGATTTAAAGACTGGAAATTGACCCAGTGTCATAAAATGATAGATACTATATTCTAAAGCCAGTTGTTATGCTTGTTACCAATATACTGTGCCATGAGAAAAATTTGGCTGAAGAGGAAAACCAGAACAAACCCTATCATTAATAAGGATATTGTAAAAGCCCTGTTATAATTCTTTAAATTACTGTTGCACAAATATAATTAAACATTCAAAGTAACTCATCAGATTAAGATCCTACATTATAATTTAATCCTTTTGGGTTTGGGTATTACCACAAGCACAGAGCTGTTAAATCAAACTGTGGAGCTTCACAAATCAAATGATTAGCAGTTCTAATTTGTTAATGGTACATTTACCAAAGTAAGTTAAGCAAACAAAGAATCTGCCTTTAGTATATGCATATTGGCCAAACTCGTTTCTTTCTGCTGCAATTGCGTTTTCAGATGTCCTCCTACTGTGGCCGGGTCTAGCTTTCCTCCATATTTTCACACTTGTTTCGTTTTAGTCCTGTTCTTCCAATCCCTCATGCCTCACTTATCACCACTTCAGCTCCTTTTCATGCTTTTTTACATCTGCTTGCTGTCTCTGAGAGACTTTGCAAATCTTTAAAGATTCTAAATGCAAATGATGTGTGATTGAGGCAGGGTCTGTGGAGTCAATAAGAATTTTAGAGCCAACTTTAGAAGTACTGTGATTCAGTAGCAGTGGAGAGTGAGGTATCATAAATAAAAAGCTATGCTGCAGATTGAAACTAAATCAATAAATGCTAAGTGATTGGATGTCTATATCCTTCATGTGGCTTTGTCAACTTTCTTTGTCCTTTGGGTTTACCTAAATCATCCATGCATTTGCTGTGCATAAATCTAAGTCCCTTTCTCTCCCACCTTAAAATTTTGAATTTGTAGTACCTTTGCTCATTTTAGTAAGGAGCAAAACAGCTTTGCAAAGAAACATCATCCATCAATAGAAAGTAATGAGATTTTTCTGTGTATAGTACACTGGGGCTTTCTTTTTCCACCGTAAGTTGCTCTTAAGCCACACATACTGTCCTTTACAAGTTGGGTTGAATATTATTTGCATTTACTCTGCTACAGATGAACTCTATCAGATTTTAAGATCGAAATCCCCAAATGGACTCCCTGTATAAAAGTGTATTAAAACTAAAAAATAAAATGCAATACTCCAACATGAGAGTAATAAAAAGTCATGTTTGATGCATTTGATAATTATTGAATTAACAATCTCTATTGGTTCCACTTGGTGTTAGCAGGGACAGGGGCACGGCAAATCATAAATCCATCTTCCTTCCCAGGAGAGCTCACAGCCCAAGAATTTTGTTTTATTCTTCCCATTATTTTCTTTCTTGTGAGCATTACCAGCACCCACATGTAAACTAAATAATTGATCTGCACATAATTACACATATGAAAGCATTAACCAATCTCTCTAATCTCTCCAAATGCCCTGATTCCTTGAAGGGTACAGTGTCAATAGTGCCAAGGGATATTTGTTCTTATCATCTACACATCATTTAAATGTTTCCCATGAATGTTTCACCCTCTTTGGTCCCAAATGACTAACATATGTTTTCTGTATTTTTTAAAGCAAGATTTCCACTGATCTTAAAAAACTGAATAAGTCAAGAGATCCTGAAAAGCTTATGGAAGCAGAAGAAAGGTGATGATCTATGTAGCAGACAATCTAGTGTGGGAATTAAAGATTTCCTCCCAATTGGGATTCTAAGACATTTCATCTGCTTCTACTGAGCAGTACAACAAAAGATACTACTAAAAGTATTTAAACAGGTATTTTGAATAAATGTAATGCTCTTACTAAACTAAGCCTACCTTTGAAAAAATGATTAGGCATTGGGAGTTTTGACTGACAAAATATAAAATGTTAGACAAGTTATTGTGGTCATCACAACTGGCACATGATGGAACAGCTGTAGTTCTTCTGTCTCTCACTATCTTTGCTTATCATCAGAGATGGCTGTGCCCACTACCCTCTTCTCCTTGTTAGTGAATATGAGTGGAAAAGTAGAAACCTGGGCATTATTTGATATAATTCCTTCAACAAGCAGTTGCATTCTCTGCAAGAAGTTGGAGTACAGAGAGAAATAAAACATAATCCCTACCACTAGGATCCACATTCTAATAGGAGAAAAGGTATTTAAGAAACAAAAAGCAACACAGTACAACATAATAGCTGAGAGAAAAGAGGTATGTACATAGTACAAGGGAAACACCAGGTAAAATGTGGTCAATTTCCCTGGAATGGCAATGGGGAGATGGGAAGGGCATCTGCAAGCGGATGTCTACCTGAACTTAACTTGATTGCCCAGGTCCAAGCACGGAGGTGACCTGAACACACCTACCCAGGCATGATTGGTTTGAAATGTGCAGACATGAGATTTGGGAGGGGCCACGGGTGGAATGATACGGTTTGGCTTTGTGTCTTCAGCTAAATCTCACCTTGTAGCTCCCATAATTCCCACATGTTGTGGGAGGGACCAGTGGGAGATAATTGAATCATGGGGATGGGTCTTTCCCATGCTCTTCTCGTGATAGTGAATAAGTCTCACAAGATCTTATGGTTTTAAAAATTGGAGTTTCCCTGCAGAAGCTCTCTTTTTTTGCCTGCCACCATCCATTTAAGATGTGACTTGTTCCTCCTTGCCTTCTGTCATGATTGTGAGATGTCCCCAGCCATGTGGAACTGTAACCCCATTAAACCTCTTTCTTTTGTAAATTGCCCAGTCTGGGGTATGTCTTTGTCAGCAGCATGAAAACAGACTAATACGCCATACTAGGCTTGAGTAAATTCACTGAGTAGTTCATTGCCCCAGAGAGGGGATGACAGATGTCACACAGCCTGCTACCATTTCCTTGACTTGTCACTTCCTTCTTTACACACCCCTGAGTTAAAGAAAATATCTCTTCTGGCTCTCTTCAGAGGAATCAAACCACATTTTAAAAATTTTGGCAGCAGTTTCCACTCATGCCCCAACATACTCACCTACCTTAATTGGGCTATAAGAAAATTTTCTCAGAAATGGCAGTTCTCCCTCAAGCAGGGATTGTCAGACAAGCTGCTAAGGGAAGCTTAGCACAAAGAAAGCTTCATTGTGATGATGCAAACTTGGCTGAATAAATGACTTGCCTTGGGTGATTTCTAAATAAATAATATTAGATAACGCTTATTGAGTGCTTATTAAGTACCACGTTCTATTGTAAGCATGTAAAGGATTGTAGCTCATTGCATTTAGCGGCAAACTTGTGTGGTAGCACTACTACTTTTCTGACTTTACTGAAAGCACAGAGATGTAAAATCGCATCACCAGGGTTTCACAGCTAATAAATGGTGAACCAAGATGCAAACCCAAAGATTGGCTTAAATCTGTGCTCTTACAAACTATACTTTATTTCACAAGAAGTGGGCTTTGAATGACACATTGAGTCTGTCAAAGTACTCTAAATGTATTGGGTATCAGTCTGGAAGTTGTAAGAGACATCCAAAATAATAACCCTTTAAGTAAGTTATGAAGAGATTCCCTCAAATTTAAAAGTGTAAGAAGAACCCATCACTTTTCACATCCATTGGCTGTAAAGTTGACACATGACATCTCATGTCCATTGGCTAGGTATAGTCACATGGTGATATTTAATCACAAAGAGGAAATGATAAATCATGTTTTTCTCTTGATGATCATGTGCCAACTAAAATTGTAACCCTATGTAAAAAGTGAGCAGATATTGGGGCAACCAGTAACCTGTCATGAAGTGTTCATGCTTCATATTTTTCCTCAAATTCTTTCAAGAGCCATTTCTTCTCTAAATAGTTTTACACCAGGTTTGAGTTACAAAGAACCTTGAGAGTAATCAGATACAACAGATGCATCCTCGTTTTGTCTTTCTGTATTTTCATACCTCCATCTCTGCAGAACATGGACATGTGGAATCATTTGGGTGGAATATTTAATGATGTATGGTTTTTTTTTTTTCCAGCTTAAAACAACATCACAAGAGAACAGATGTTCCCATAATGCCCACAAAGTACAACCTACTTCTGTGACAATGAGTTAGCCTGTGATTTTGCTCAAGTCAGGAACAGAAGCATAGGCAGGCATATGTTTTCTTAGGGAGGTAAAAACAGAGACCAGAGGCTTGACAAGCTGATAATATTTAGAGGAAACCTTTGGCCTTTCACTCTTAATGGGACACTAATTTTTCACTTCTTTTCATTGGACCCTGATGCAAGAGTTGGTAAGTAAGTAAATACTCTGAAAAAGGCAAACAAGTAGTCAAGCGTCAAATCTGGCACCGAGGAAGAGGCATTGCCTTTATAGAGTTGTGTGTCACTTACTAAATGATGAATCCAGTGCTGTGTTTGATACTGTGCTCATTTGACAAGGTTAAATTTGTTGAGGAGCATAACATATGACATCAGTGAATCCCTTGATTACCTCAACGGTAAATAGAGGGTAGATGGGTGGTGCAGGGTAAAAAGATATCCTGATTCTGGTACTGTATCCCAGACATTATATTATGTAATGAACAAAATTAGCATCCTTTGTGGATTTTATATGTTGGTTAGAGGAGAATAAAAATAATAATAAATATTATTAAATATTAAAATATTTTCAAAAATAATGGATACATAATAAGGATTTAATCTGTAATATGGTGGTATGCTAAGAAGAAAAATAGAGTAGGGTAAAGGTTAGAGAGAAATGACATGGGGTGCTTTAGAGAGAGTGGTCAGGAAAGGGCCTCTTATAAGGGGCATTTATGTAGAGACTCCATTGAAATGGGGAATGGGTCAAGCAGAGGTCACAGCAAGTACAATGGCCCTGAGTTGGGATAGTGCTTGGGTATTCGAGGAATACTAAGGAGATTAGTGTGACTGGAGCAGAGGGTATATAAAGGGGACTGGTAAGAGTTGAGGCCTGAAATTTTTCTGGGAAGCAGATCTTTTAGTCACCTTCCAGCCAAGTTATATGCTTTGCATCTAATTCAGAACAAGATAGGAAGCTATTGGAGGGTTTTTAGTGTGTTTTTTGCTTTTCTTTATATAACTATGACCCTCTCTGATCTCCCATACAGGGAAGAGACAAACTCAACAGTCAGTATTTCTATCTCTTGTTTATTCTCCTTCTAATTCATTTACATCCCACCTTAATGTTCTGTAACTTAAAGGTCCTTATATGATAAAAGAAATGAGAAGGGTGAGACAATTAATATCTTATTAATGAACAGAAAATAAGGAGAAAATAATATATAAATTTCTATTACAGTCCCCATTTGCATAACAACATGAGGATGTTGTTGATATTTATAACTCCCTGCTTCCATTACCCATCACATATTTCTCATTCCATCAGCCAGTCCTTCATCTGAACAGTTTTTAAATTGGTGGGTTAAATGAAGCCTTCAGTTCAGAAAGGTCTGAAAGGCTTGAATTCTCAGTGTCTGTGACTTTATGTTTTCTTGTAGCTTTCCAATAAGTTATACTATTGGACATAAAAATATGAATCGGTATCTTGAACAATCTCCTGGGTGCCAGACATATTACTCCTTGCCGCCATTGTCTGACATCAACCTGATTCCCTCTTGGGAAATTACATTGAGTACCCAAGCAATATTTAATCACCTTTGCCTATTACTTCAGTAGTACAAAGAGCCCAAAACGACCAAGTGGTGGTGTCAGCTTCCAGTCACGTGGAACTGTTGTTGTGTTACCTGGCCAAACCACTCTTCCCTTGGGAACTAAGATAGCTAAATTAGCAGAACCCAAATTTGGAGGAGAAGAAGACAATAATTTTATGAGTGGCAAGTTTGTTGTAATACTGAGAGAAACTAGTCTTTCTTCTACCATAGTATTCTGGTGATGAGGGAGAAACAGCATCGCATATTGCTCTCTGTTTCAAATACTATACTGGAAGCTGTAGGTTAATACTCCAAAGTTTTCTGGTGTTGTTTCCAATGAAGGCCACATCTGAGTCTTCAATAGGCCATTCTGCTGACCTATCAGGTCAGCTGCTCTGGATGATGGTGTATGTAGTAAAGCCAGTAAATTCCTTGTGCATGAGTCCATTTGCTCAGATTTTTGCTATAAAATTTAGTTGCTTCATTAGAAGAAATGTATTGTGAGATGATAACACTGTCAGAAGCATTGCAAATAAAAATACAAATCAGTAGCTAGAATAAGTGCATACACCTATGAGAACAAATCACTACTCCCATTGTGATAGAAGGGTCCAAATGTAATTCACTTGCTACTTGTTAGGTGGCTATTTGGTCTCCTTGGGATTGATATCATATAGGAAGTTCTGCCTTTCTTTCTGATGCTTGCAATTACTCAACAATGGTGAGAGTCTTATCAGCTTTGGTGGGGGATGTCCATACTTTGAACACATGGGTACCCTCTATCGTTTCAGCTTGGGTTATGTTTTCAATTAACACATTTAGCAAGCACTAGAATGACTAGAGAAAGAGGCTGATATCCACTGTGTATCTTTTGACCACCTGATTATTGAGAGCCTTTTCTGTAGTGGATGTCATTTATGTTATAACTCATATAGGACAAAAATATCTTTACATGTATCTGTTCGGGAAGATCTGTCACATAACTTCTCCACAAACTTTCTTGCCACCAGTCTTCCAAGTTTGTTCTTTTTGAGTCCCTGACCATTCAACCACATTATTAGCCACTGCCTATTCACCAGTATAGATCCTTTCCTTTGGCCATCTCTGAATCTAGAGAAAGGAGCACAGAATATACTGTTCAAATTCTCTCCAGCAGAATGTTCTCCCCTCACTTTTGTCTTTAAGAACTACCCAGATTGAGGCAGTGATACTGAAGCAATCTATGTCCAGTTGCTTTCAGGATATCATGCTGTAAACCAAGCCCAGGTTTTTATCCTTGGCCAAACTTTTCATAAGAACTTCCCATGAAGCCTTAAGTAGAGAGTGAGAGAGAGGAGACAACGTAGCAGGAGTAGGTGCTAGAGGAATCACTTACTCACAAAACCTACTTCTTCCTTCAGGGCCTGCTCTAAATCCATCTCTAATATCTCGTTTGCACTTAGTGGATCACTGGTGCATATGCCCAAACTTCTGATTTGATAGGCTAAATGAAACGTAGGCAGCTCAAGATGCATGGTCACTTGGTGTACCACGGTCAAGTGTACAGTATCCATGAGATCCCAGTAGTAATCTAGGAGCTGTTTCTCAAAAAGAGAATACTTTGTAAATAGGATAAGGCTTTGTCCTAAACCTTAAAAGTGTACAGTGTGGCTGTTCTATTAATGGATAATAGCAGGTTATGAAACACCCATATGTGCCACAAATCCCGTAAACTCATGGGATCTGATGGGTCATAAGGCCCAAAGGATACGGCAGCCTTCATTGCACTCTGAATCTATAGCAGAAGCTTCTCTTTCTCTAGGCCCCACTGTGGGCGGCAAGCCACCCAGGCACCGAGGCAAGAGACCGAGGACACGAGCTGTTCCAGTATAATAAAATATAAAACAAGAATAGTCATACCAGATATAGATCTTAGATATGATTATATGTGAATATCATTAATCATTAGTTGGTAGTAATTACTCTTTATCCCAATATTATAGTAATCCCCGCTCTATAACCATAACCTAGGAAAAACCAGGCCATACAGGGATAGGAGCTGAGGGGACATAGTGAGGTGTGACCAGAAGACAGGAGTGCGAGCCTTCTGTTATGCCTGGACAGGGCCACCAGGGGGCTCCTTGGTCTAGTGATGACGCCAGCACCTGGGAAGATGCCCCTTGCCAGGCGGACCGTGGTTTAGCAGTAGCAAAAGGTGTCAAGGAACAACACCCGCTACTTAGCACACCGGGAAAGGGAGTCTCCTTTTCCCCGGGGGAGTTTAGAGAAGACTCTGCTCCTCCACCTCTTGTGGAGGGCCTGACACCAGTCAGGCTTTCCCGCAGTTATCTGGAGGCCTAACCATCTCCCTGTGATGCTGTGCTTCAGTGGTCATGCTCCTAGTCCACCTTCATGTTCCATCCTGTACATCTGGCTCTGCCTTCTAGATAGCAGTAGTAAATTAGTGAAAGTACTAATAGTCTCTGATATGTAGAAATAATGGCGTAAGCTGTCTTTCTCTTTGTCTTCTCTCTCTCTCTGCCTCGGCTGCCAGGCAGGGAAGGGCCCCCTGTCCAGTGGACACGTGACCCACGTGACCTTACCTATCATTGGAGAAGACTCACATTCTTTACCCTGCCCTTTTTCTTTGTATACAATAAATAACAGCACAGCCAGACATTCAGGGCCACTATCGGTCTCCGTGCATTGGTGGTAGTGGTCCCCGGGGTCCAGCTGCCTTTTCTTTTATCTCTTTGTCTTGTGTCTTTATTTCTACACTCTCTTGTCACCCCACACAGGGAGAGACCCACCTACCCTGTGGGGCTGGTCCCTCCACCCCACCCAAAATTAGAAGCCTTAAAGTTACCCTTTACATTATTTGGAACAGCATACTCAAATGTGCTATATTTTGCCTTCAAAACCCAAAGATACCAAATTAGCATTCTGCCTCTTTCCTAATTTCATGTAGTGCAAGTTGCTACAATTTGTCTTTCACTATGCAAGAAGTAGTTCAACTTGCTCCAGACCATTGGAGTCTTAGAAACGTCACAGATAGTGGGCCTCAGAATTTTTGTGCTTTTTGACTATCCTCTGGCATTTATGTGTCCCAGTAAGGCACCTAAGGTTTGTTGTTTTTCATGTTCACTGGGTCTAAACAGCACAATGCCATCAGTGTGGTAGACCAATGTGGTGATCTACAGAACGTCCAGAAGAACAAGGTCCCTGTGGACTAGATTATGGGATTACAGCAGAGAGAAGGACAGATGACATATCCCTGAGAAAGACAGCAAAGGCATCCTGTTGTTCATGCCAATTGAAAACTAAAAACCTGTATAGAAGTTAATCAGTATAACAAAATTATTTGAAATCATGAGACTGGATAAATTCTCCTAGAAAGGGAAATGAGAAGATATCTGATGAATAAGTCTAGAGCAACTCTAATGTTTAGAAGTCAGATAAATAGGACTAGACCAATCAGAGTGACTGAGAAATGTCCAGAGAACTACTAAGAAAATAAGAAGAGTGTGGTATCTCAGAAGCCAGGCAAAGAAGCTGTTTTAAGGAGAAGGTATTGGTAGACATTCATGTTTTGCTGAAAGCCTGAGTAAAACAAGGATTGAGAACTGAATGTAGATTTGAGCAATGTGGGAGTCTTTAACAACTTGAGGATAGTTTCAATGGAGTATGAAGCAGGGGGCCAAAAATCAGATTGGAATGAATTCAAGAGAGAATGGAAGAGAACAAGTGACTACAGCAAATATAGAAAGGTCTTTCAATAAGTGTAATTGTAAAGATAATGAAAGAAATTAGTGTAAACTGGAGGGAGTTAATATAGCATGCTTGTGCACTAATGGAAACGATGTAAGAGAAATAGAAAAAAAATGTTTCAAAAAAGGAGAGAAAACTACATAAATGGAGACAGTGAGTAAACAAGAATCAGAAGAGGATGCTATGCTTAGGATCTAAAGATGCTCATAAGAGTTTGATGAATCCATGATGATCTTCAATTAGAATATAAAAGTGGGGAAGGAGGGCAATAATTTGAACTTAACATATGTGGTTATTTTATGAAAAGTTGGATCAGAATAGTTCTCCCCTTCTCCAGCCTACACGCACACACACACACACATGCACACACACACACACACACACATTTCTCTATGCAGACACAAATACATTAGCACTGAAGCATGGAAAACTTGAAGGCCAGGTGGAGGTGCTCATAAATATTCATCAGAATATCATATTGGTGTTTCCTGGTATTCTGTCCTCAAATATCATTGAAATGTTTCAGAACCAAGTATTTTTGCTGTTAGATTACAAATTATCTGAGGACCCAGAGAAATCTCTATGCAGTTTTAAAATTACAATGTACATTCCATGATTTAGCAAAACAAATACAAAATCGTTTAAAAACACAGATGCTATTGATGGCTTGTAGAAACAGCTGCCATAATATTATTGAAACAGGAAAAAGAACATTTTGCTTTTCTATATTATAGAGCTGAAAATTTTTTGACCTAGAGTCATTGATGTAGTTTGCCTATTTTGTCCAGATAAGGAGTCGGCAAAGTTTTTTTATATATATAAAGGTCTAAATAGTAAATATTTTAGACTTGTGGGTCATATAGTCTCTGCCACAACCACTCCATTTTGCAATTGTAGCGCAAAAAACATGGACAATACGTAAATAGATAGGTGTGTATTCCAATAAAATTTTATTTGCAAAAACAGGTGGCAGGCCAGATTTGGTCAGCAGGGTATATAGTTGTTTGCTAATCATTGTTTAACATAAAATGGGAAAACGAAAACATTTATTAGTAGTTCTTAAATTATAAGTAGTTATTTCCAATATGCAACAAAAAGCAATATAGTTTGTTAAAATGTTTTGTCATGTTGTATTTAACCACCCAAAGAACCGTAAGTAGCCTTGTGAGCTGTGGGCTTTTCCCTACATTTGTAAGCTGCTTGGCTAATGGAATATTGTTGGAAAGAACATAGTTTTTTAAAAAGAAAACTTGGGGCTTGGTGCAGTGGCTCACACCTGTAATCTCAGCACTTTGGGAGGCCGAGGTGGACAGACCACTTGAGGCCAGGAGTTTGAGACCAGGCTGGCCAACGTGGTAAAACCCCGTCTCTACCAAAAGTACAAAAATTAGCCAGGCATGGTGGCGCATGCCTGTATTCCCAGCTACTTGGGAGGCTGAGGCAGGAGAATTGCTTGAACCCATGAGGTGGCGGTTGCAGTGAGCCGAGATGGTGCCACTACACTCCAAACTGAGTGACATGGCGAGACTCTGTCTCAGAAAAAAAAAGAAAACTTACAATAAAACAGGAAGGGCATTACTCCCAAATCAACTGAGGGCCATGGCATTTAGTTAAGACAAAATATTTCATGCTATATATAAATTATTTCCAAGGATTTTAATTTTCTAATATAAATACATACATTGATTTCTACAATGCTTAGCTTGCCTTACCTTAACCTGGTCAAAATTAAGTATTTTCATATTATAAAATTACACTCTGTAAAACACTTCATTACTATTACTATTCATGCATTTTAGTGCTTTGAGAAGTAACTCTTGGCATTGCCTTAACAGTATTCTAAAGTCTAACCAATTAATATCAGTTCATCTTGATAAAAAGAACTTTACTAATTCCATAATGCCCCCCTTATCTATTTATGAATTATAATATAAATGTTTGGTTTTAGTTGATAGGAGTTGTTCTTTTCATGCATCATTCATTCCTCTTTTCCCTTTTTGGACACTCAATTCTTCTCCTATTTCAGTATGTGATTTGGTGTAGAATTAATCCCAGTTTTTGTTCTCAAGGTGGTCATATCATCCAGGTCTGGCCAATAGAGCACTACACATAGGCACATCATGAAACCAAATCAATCAATTTCAATCAGAAGCGTTTTTAGGATTTTCCCTTGACCACCTGGCAAAGAGGCATTTCATTTTCCTTGGGGACAATTATGAAGTAGAATATTGTCCTGGAGACTTTGGGAGACATCTTGCGTCTTTGAGAGTTACACTTGCCTGAGAATGGAGATGCTTCTGAAGGAAGCAGAGCTGAAAGATAGTAAGAGACCAGACCAAGATGACTGATTCAGCCTCTTCTTTTTTTTTTTTTTTCTTTCAGGGATTTATTTAAATGAGGAGAGTTTTATTGCAGTATCATGCAGTGGATAAATTAAAATGAAATATTTCCGCCTTTAAAGTCCCCCTCACTTCCTCCCATTTCTTACTTCCAGCCACTCACAGTGCTGCTCAGCTCAGCTCTGCCCCTTCTCCTGGATGCAGTGCGGCTTGCGCCCTGCCCCTTTCTCATTCCACCCTTTACTTCTATTCCAATCAGCATTTTACACAGCCCTGGACACAGCCTAGGGGCTCCATCTAAGGGGCCCAGGAAGCAGTCAGGGGAGAAGAAAGCGGAAGCATTCGCCAGCTTCTCTCTACAACTGCACCTGTTGTGGCAGTCCTTCCACGGAAGCTGCCTCCATGCCCAGAACCTCAAGGCTCCTGGAAGCTGGCACAGAGGTCCCCTCAGATGAACCATTTTTTTTCTTTTTTTTTTTTTTACTTTAAGTTCTGGGTTACATGTGCAGAACGTGCAGGTTTGTTACATAGGTATACATGTGCCATGGTGGTTTGCTGCACCCATCAAGCTGTCATCTAGGTTTTAAGCCCCGCATGCTTTAGGTATTTGTCCTAATGCTCTCCCTCCCCTTTCCCCCAACACCCCGACAGGCACCAGTGTGTGATGTTCCCCTCCCTGTGTCCGTGTGTTCTCATTGTTCAACTCCCACTTATGAGTGAGAACATGCGGTGTTCGGTTTTCTGTTCTTGTGTTAGTTTATTGAGGATGATGGTTTCCAACTTCATTCATGTCCCTGCAAAAGACATGAACTCATTCTTTTTATGGCTGCATGGTATTCCGTGGTGTATATGTGCCACATTTTCTTTATCCAGTCAATCATTGATGGACATTTTGGTTGGTTCCAAGTCTTTGCCATTGTAAATAGTTTCAGCCTCTTCTTAAAGCAGCAATCATAGGAGCTAATAAATTCCCCTTTTGCCAAACAAGTTTCAATCGGGTGGTTTCTTACTAGCAATCTGTTCACTACTGTTTCAACGGGTCATTGTGATGAGCACCTCCCATAATATATTGATTTAATGTCACAGTAAATCTCTGAGGTAGACTTTTTAATTACCATTTTACAAATGAAGAAACCAAGTCTTAATATTATCATAGAACCTCAGTCTCTTCATTTATAAAATGAGTTGCTCAGTAACATCCAGGATTCAAATTTAGGACTTTCTGCCTTCAAAACTCCTAGCCTTTATGATTCTCCCCCTCCCCCAAAATGGAAGGGGACATGTTAGCAACAACAAAGGTCCTTGTTTTTCCTTCCATTTTGTTCAGCCTCTGTCACTTACTGCTTTACCTCTAGAAATGAATCTATTTTCTAGTGGGGGAACATGTCAGAAATATAAGGAAGTCAACAAGGCTTAAAGCAAATATAAGCAATGGGATTGGATACTCCATAAATTACTACACAAAATATATCTACATCCGTTTTGTAGGTAACTCCATTAATGTGTCATTTTCTCATATTAAGAATTGCATTCTTCTAATTACTCATAACGCAACATAGCCTGGTAGATGAGAGCACATTTTCTGGAGTCGGCCTTCTTAGACTTAAATCTCAGCTCTGTTATTCACTACTCATGTGACACTGCAAAATTATATACCACCCTGTGCCGCAGTTTATTCATTTGATAATGGGAGGTAGCATTAGTATCTGCCTCATAGAGTTTTGCAAATAAATATGTTTACATTTGCAAAATGGTTAGAACTGGATCTGGCGTTAAAAAGTCCCCTCAGCCATTGTTGGTGATTATCATTACAACTATTGATACCTTTTGTATTGTCTGACACTTTCTCTCAGAAATTTTTGGCCTGGGTTTTTGTTTCATTTTGTAGTACTAGAACTGGTTATAGTTTATCCTAGAACTACGACCATCTTTACCTAAGCCTTCTCATGCTTTAGTATATGTGGCACAGATTAGCATCAAAATCTTCCTATACAGAGCAAATGGATCCAGGCTGGCTGGCTTTACCTCTCTTCATTTCTCCTTCTCTCTCTTCTTCCCTCTTCTGTAGAGGTTGATAGAGTGAGAGTTGGGAATGGTGTTTGTCAGAATCAGCTAGATATTACTATAGAAACAAAATACTCCTGATATTTTAGTGCTTTCATTTTAAAAAGATTTATTTATTGCGCTGCTCTCCTACTTTCCTGGAGAACTCTACTCCAAATAGTATCTCAGGCAATTAGACCATTAGAAGTCCTACCATCTCATCATGTGGCATCAGTGTTCAGAGGAGCCATGGAGAAAACACTGGTGATTTATTTTCTTCTTTTAATTTTTCTGTATTTTCAAGATTAAACTTTTTTAAATGTTTAGAAATGAAAAAATCTTATTTTAAAAATAAATTGGCCTCAATTACAGTAAACTGACTCAAACCAAAGAAAACCCCAAACAGGAAACCTCATAATATCTAAAGGAAAAAGGGAATTATTTGACGATATTTTAATTTAGAAGAAACATTTTTCTTCTTTACAATAACTATAATGACTGTAGTCCTTTTGTTTCATCATTGAGCACAAGATTCAAGAAATTTAGTAATTATCTAAAAATTCATACAGTACTGTAATATTGCAGCTGAAATCTTGAGTTCATTGAGAATTTAAATAAAATGTAGTGGTGATAAAAATTTTCCCAACACAAATAATATAGGAATAGATGAAATAATATTAGTGTGTACTACCGGTAATATTCAAGTTTAGTAACACATAAATGCTTGTGAATTTAGGAGATTTTTGAAAGTTGTTATTTTACTCCTCTAAAGCAGTAATAATGCTGGTAAATAAAGAGGTATTTAGTGTTATTTTATTTTTAAGAATGCTATGTGGCCATTAGAAATTATTTTTAATTCAGAAACAATCCCTTTCTTCATTGTTTTCACTAAGTACTTCCCAGCTTGCAGAAGAATATATGGTCCTTTTTCTTACACTCAAATAGCTACCATTAATTTTAGTGAGAGTTTCTAGTCTAAGAATGGAAGATGAATTAGAAAACAGCTATGAAGAATGAATAAACTCTCGATCTTTTCCTCAGAAGAATATTAATTGTACTTCTTAACAGATCTTTTATTAATTTTGTATCATTCTAAGAATGCCAAAGAAATAACGTTGTTGAATTCCTCCTTTCTGCCTCTTTAACGATGATGGAGACATAACTGTTGACTAATATTTTTTACTTCAAGTTCAGATGTTGAGGATATTTTCCCTTTCTTTCCTTCTTTAATTTTCAATGTTTTATCGCTATTCATATCTTTAGTTAATCCAATATATCTTTGTAAAAATGAGAAAAAATGGCAGTTCTCAGTTCTGCCTTTGCTTTCTGCTTCTAGGAGCAACTACTTGGAAATATTCCAGTAGTTTCCTGGAGAATTGTCTGTGTCATTCTCAGTAACATACCTTCCCTTCTATGTCTTAATACTTCAATTTTGGTATTATCTACTGGTTTTTTCTGTTACAGAAGTTTAAGCTTTAACTCTCACACATTCATAGACATACTTCTCCATCTTCTTTAAAAATAGCTATGTCTTAATGTTTTGTTAGATGATGATTTAGGGTTCATAAAACATAAAGCTTAACAAACAACTGTGCCATGTCTTATACTAGTGTTATATATTCTTTTTTGTAGTTTCTTGTATACCCTGAAATTAATAATCTCACTTTTGTTGTTGTTTGCTTAGTTTTCCCATTCTAATCTGGACAGTTGCTCACCTAACCTGCTGCAGAGCTGATGTCCTGGGATCTCCTTCTACAGTTCTGGAGATTCTCTTCTTCGTTCTTTCCTTCATTGAATCCTCTATCTTCTGGCACTGATGTCTTCCTTTCCCTTTGCTTACTCCTTTGTTTTGGGGGCATCTATCTTCCAATAGCTTCCCAAAAAGGGTTATGTGAGAGGTTAATTTTGCTTTATTCTTCATTCATATTTCATTGATAGTTTGGATATAGAATTCTAAGTTATAAATCATTTTTCTTCTTAGAATGTGGAATGCATTTCTGCATTGTCTCCCAGTTTCAAATGTTGATGTTCAGAAATCAGATGACATTTAGTTCCCAATGCTGTATATGTGGTCTGAAATCCACAATGACGTGGCTTGGTATGAGTAATTTTCATCCATTTTTCTAAGAAGTCAGTACTTTCTTAATTGGGAAAATCATGTTGTCATTCTGGGAATACTTTTGCATATATTTTGATAAATTTATTGCAGATAGAGCCTTGTAGGCCTGGATAAAAAGGGTGGATTTTACTTTGGTTACAGGAGGAAGCTATTGGAAAAGTTATAGAGGGTGATGTGATACAGCAAATACATAAATCAAACTATGATGCTATTAATGTTTTACATCATGCTTGAGTATTTTTCTACTCATCATGGGAAATCCATATGGCAACCATTAAAATTCAGTGTTTAAATATCTGTCACAATATCACGGTTCAAAAATCAAAAGGCATATAATGGTGTTCTGTGATAAGTCACACTCCTGCTCACTTTCTCCTATTTTCCCAGTTCCAAACATCCACCAACATGAGGTAAACACTTTTGTTATAAATGTTTGCATATGTCTCTTTATGCAAAAGTCAGAAAATATAAGTATTCTCATTTTCCCTCATTTTTACACAAATCATACATACAAATTCACCTACTTTTAAAAACTTAACATATCTTGGTATATTTCTATATCAGTAATTAGACAGCTTCTTCATTGTTTTACGCAATTATATAGTATTCAGCTTTATCCATGTAACATAATCTATTTTTCCAGTCCTCTATTTAGAGGCATTTAATTTGTTTCTAAATATTTGCTGTAAAGAATGAATAATCCTGTACATATGTCATTCTGCAGTTGTCAAAACATAGCTTTAAAGTAAATATCTAAGACTGAAATCATTAGCTCAAAACATTAATGTTTTTGTAATTTGGATAAATGTTGGTTAATTTTTTTTTTTTTTTTTGAGATGGAGTTTTGCTCTTGTTGCCCAGGCTGGAGTGCAATGGCACGATCTCAGCTCACTACACCCTCCTCTTCCCAGGTTCAAGTGATTCTCCTGCCTCAGCTTCCTGAGTAGCTTGGATTACAGGAGCCCACCACAATGCCTGGCTAATTTTCTGTATTTTTAGTAGAGACGGGATTTCACCATGTTGACCAGGTTGGTCTCAAACTCCTGACCTCAGGTGATCCACCCCCCTCGGCCTCCCAAAGTGCTGGGATTATAGGCATGAGCCACCACGCCCAGCCAGGTTAATTTTTTAAATGCTGTCTAACTTATTAGAATTAATATCTTGGGTTCTAGAATCAAACTGGCATGAGTTTAAATCTCAGCTCTGCCACTGCTGTCTTTGTAAAATGAGCAGGTTTTTTCTACCTCTCAGTGCCCAGCTAGAGCTGTTTCCATACAGACGGGCTTTTATTCCAATATCAAGTAGATTTAGGGTATAAATAAATATTAAATGTGGAGTACCCTGTTTCAAAAAAATGTGTCTATGTAATGAAAGAAGGAACGTAAAAAGCTTAGGATGATAGGTGAAGGGATAGTTGAAAGTGGGAGAGGCTTGAGCATGTTTAAATTCTGATGAACGTGATCATCAGTTGAGAAGAACTGGCTGGATATACAAAAGATAAGAAGCATAAAAGTTACTAAGAAGCAAGAAGATAATAGGAAGTGAAGAAGAAATAAAAAGGCTTATTTGGCTGGGATGGTAGAAAGGGCACCCCTCTGCAGTAAGGTCCCATTCAGTGAATGAGTAGTTTTTATACAAGGTAGCTGAGAGCATCTCCATCCAGCTGCTTCTACTTTTTTCACTAAAGTAGAAGGCAGGGGCTTCTGAGATTAAGGGGGCAAGACATAGTGGAAGGGTTAGAAATTAGATCTTTGAAAAGAGTAGAAAAGGTTGATGTTGTTGCAGACAGCGTGAAAGTGAGTTGGCCAAGGAAATGTACCATGATTCCCAGCCCGTGCTATGTTTCCATTTGAGATTAGTGATCATAAATTTACAGCAGAAACCCAGCTGTCCTTCTGAGGGACTTCAGCCAAGCTCAGTTACTTGTAGAATCTCTATGATTTGTTTGAGTTTCTAGATGAGCAGTAAGAGAGGTTATGGCTCTCCAAGTGCATTTTTAAAATAACAAACCACAGGATGTAAGCTAAATAAAAAATGAGCTGAAGAAAGCAATAGATTGAAAGAAAGTAGAAGGTAAATTGGGGGAGAGCAGTCTAACAAGCAGACAGAAGCAGAAGTTGTAATAACAGTTGTTTTCAGTATTAAATAAGATATCGAAATAAAAACATATAAAACTACTCCAGCACACAGTTAGTGTTCAATAAATGTTAAATGGTGTCATCACCATGAATAGAATTGTATTCTACGTTTATCCAGTCGAACACTTCTGAGTCCAAAAAGTACAACAATCTTTAAGCAGAGAAAGTAGAAGAGACAGCCTTCAAGCTAGCTGTGTATTTCAAAAGGACAAAATCAATTTACTTTTAAAAATCTGGCAAGCCAATGGGGCAGGTCATTTTTGTTTTCCTTTTTTCTATTGCAAACACGTTTTACTAGCTTTGAGAGTAATGAAAGTGCAAGACAAATGAAATTTGACCTGGTCAAATTGAGCATCTCAGTGATAGCCTTCAGAAACTGCCACAAATTGGATATCTGATTTAAAGAGGCGTGATTCCTTTCCTTTTACCTCCTCATCCTTGATGAGGTTGGGTTGTGAATTTTGACATAGGAAAGGTGGAAGAGGGTGAACCCATCTAGGTCATTTGATGTTGCCAGTACCAGAGTATGTATTGATCAGCTTTGGTTATTCAATCCTATTGTAATGGCTGTTATTTCAACATAATCAGAGTATGAGACTGTAACAGCAAGCTGTTTCGCTTGGGGTTCTCTTGTTTACTGAAGAGCTATAAGAAGAAGTGAGAGAACAAATATACAAAGCTGAATCCAAACAACCAAAATAGGTAACACAATGGAAATCATGTAATTTATTATCTATATGAATGTGAAAGCATAGAAGAGAGCAGAATTTTTAGTAGTCCTGGGGGAAAGATTACAATAATTCAGAGTGATTTGTTGCAAGTTATGCGACAGGTCAGCACATTTGAATCTCATTTGAATTCAATAACGTTCATGAGAAGAGGTGTAAGCAAAATATTTTCAGTTAGCTGTGCATGTTTTGTACTGGCAATGGAAAAAATAAACCGCTTGCCGTACATAGATCTTAAATTGGGTTGCTGTTAGATGCTCCGTTTTCTAGTGGATGTATTTATCTTCCCTGTTTATTCTTTTAATTTGGTTTGTTTTATGCTCTTTATTGTCTCTTCCCTATTAGACAGCATGGCCTACGATGGCTTTGCTCCAGTTCCTAAAACAATGCCTGGAGCATATTATTACATATTCACTAAATATTAGCTGAATAAATAAATTAGTGAATAATAAATAGATGTCTATATTGTGCTATCACTCTATAAATTTTATTTTTTTCAAGAAAACACTTGATTCAAACTATGTATAAAAATGTAATATTTTTGAATTGCTTTCACAGAACAGCAATTTAAGGAGATTTAGTGGGCAAATCCAAAATGTGTGGGGCAAAGGACTTGAACCGCTGTCAGTGATTTAAAGTGCCTGTTATCTGAGCTGTTGCCAACTAACACAGTAATATGTCATGCGGAATTTATGCTTTGCTTGATCAGAACAGAGGGTGACATTTTGTTGAAAATGTCTTCAAGTAAAAGTATTTATAAGAAAAATACTCCAACTATATAGACAATTCTTTTATTAGTTGAATGTGAGCTGGATTTCTTTAAATACAGAACTGAAAGCAAATTGTGATTTCAGTCACCAGGATTATATAATGCTCAAGACTCTTTAAGAGCATTACAAATAGTGTAAGGCTTACAAAGAAGGGCCTTTTGATTATTATTTTTTCTCTCACAGTTTCTTTCTCCAGTGAGTTCTTGACTGTGTAAAACACTGCATCCTGAATTCCTAACATAATCAAATATATTCCTAGAGTTTGTTTCTTATTTGTTTAGGAGTAGCATTTCTATTACACACCGAGTGTGGTCCTTTCTGTATTATTCCTTTGAAAGACTTTGAATAATCCATACTGACTTGAAAAATTCAATAAAAATGAGAGAGGATTGCAGGATAATGGTTACCTTCCAAGCAGAGATGAAGCTTTTGATAGTTTCCTTTCTCTATTTAAGAATATTTTGTCCTTTATCCTTGTTCCTCACCTTCTGTTTGCAATGATCCTGTATATAATGAGGTGTGGAATGCACAGTGTCAGAGAAGGGGCCAGATAGGAGAAAGTGCATCATCAGATAGTTCTTGTCTAACACACAGTATTTCTCTCCATTATCCTTATCTTCTACACTGTACTTTGATTACTATACCTTTTGCAGTTTAAGATGAATACATAACTATGCGGCTCTTGCACAATGATAATACATTTTAACAGCAGGACTCACAGATGTCACTCTTTTATCCATTCATGTAATTCCATGGATTAAAGAGCAGAACATTTTTTATTGAATTATCTATATACAGTTCTAAATTTTAGAAAAATAAATTGATTTGTAGGGGCACTTGCCTTCATTATCTTATTTTAGACAACTTTCAAGGTCTAGCTCATACCATATTTACATGTATATCCTTTTTATTGTTCTAAATTCTCTAATATTAGCTTCCTTCATGGTACTCCTAGAATTGCCCAGAGTAATTTTAATAACACTGCATCTGTTTTTAGGAAAATAATTTTCCCAGTAGATTTGGTATATTTCTAGATTTGAAAAAATTCATGGAAAAGCCAAGATTTGAAAAATGACTAATCATATTTTTCATTTTTTATTAAAGTATAATTTGTATAGAATTAAAAAATCACGATTTTTAAGGTACAGTTCTTTGAGGTTCGACAAATGATTATGTAACCATCACCACCTCCAAATTTTCCATACCACTTTTTAGTCAACCTCTATTCCCACCTCCAAGTCTTGTTAATAGCTAATTATTTTTTCTAGAATGTCATGTAAATGAAAGTATAAAATATGTATCATTTTGAATCTGGATTCTTTCATTTGTGATATATTTGAAATTTATCTATGTTATTGTGTGTATCTACTGATACATTCCTTTTTAGTGCTGGGTAATATTCTATTGCATGGGTATACCACAGTTGTTTGTTTATTAATTAATTTTTGAGTTGAGGAATATCTGAATTGTTTCCACCTTTTTAAAATTGCAAATAAGGCTGTTTAAAACATGTTTGTATAGGCTTTTATATAAATATAATTGTTTATTTCCCTTGCATAAATCCCCAGGAGTGGGATTGCCAGATAGTATGGTTGAGTATGTTTTACTTTATAAGAAAAAATTGCCAAATTGTTTTCCAGGGTAGTTGGACAATTTTGCACTTTCACCAGCAATGTATGAAAGTTTCTGGTGCTCTGACTTCTCACCAACAACTGATATTGCTTCCTGTCTCTGTCTGTCTCTGCCTCTCTCTCTCTCTCTCATTTGTAATTTTTTTCCAACCTCCCACACTCAAGCAATCTTCCTGCCTCAGCCCCCTGAGTAGCTGGGACTACAGGTGCATGTTAAATTTTTTTTTTTTGGAGAGAAGTCTCATTATGCTCTCCAGGCCAGTCTTAAACTCTTGGGCTCAAGCAATCCTCCTGCCTCAGCCTCCCAAAATGTTGGGATTACAGATGTGAGCCAGCATGCCAGGCTTCTTTTATTTCCTTTCTTTTCATTTTTCCTTCCCTTTCCTCTCCTTTTCCTTCCTTCCCTCCCTCCTTCTCTTCCTCCCTCCCTCCCTCCTTCCGTCCTTCCCTCCCTCTCCTTCCCTCCTTCCCTCCCTCCTTCCTTCCTTCCATCCATCCTTCTCTCTGTCTTCTTGTATTCCTGTCCTTCTCTCTCTCTAATAGATATGTAAGTGTATTATACTGTGGATTTTTTTTTAATTAGTGTTTCCTTAATGACTAATGATGTTAAGCAGCTATTCACATGTTTATTTGCATTTATATATATTTTCCTTAGTGAAATGTCTGTTCAAATAGTTTGTCCCTTGCTTGTTAAATATTATTACATTTTCATAATTCCTTATACATTTTGATAAGTAGTTTAGCAAATATATGATTTGTGAATATTTTCTTCCGATCTCTGACTTGTCTTTTCATTCTTTTAACAATGTCTTTCAAAAGGTAAAACTTCTTAACTTTTTGTCTTTTTTTTTTCCCCTTGAGACAGAGTCTCACTATGTCACCCAGGCTGGAGAGCAGTGGTGCAATCTTGGCTCACTGCAACCACTGCCTCCCAGGTTCAAATGATTCTCGTGCCTCAGCCTCCCAAGTAGCTGGGACTACAGGTGTGCGCCACCACACCTAGCTAATTTTTGTATTTTTAGTAGAGATGATGTTTTGCCATGTTGGCCAGGCTGGTCTTAAACTCCTGACCTCAGGTGATCCACCTGCCTCAGCCTCCCAAAGTGCTGGGATCACAGGCATGAGCCACCATGCCTGGCCTAAAAGTTCTTAATTTTGGTGAAGCCTAATTATCATCTTTTAAAAATGTGTTATGCTTCTGATGTTGTGTCTAGGAAATTTCTTAAAAGATTTTCTTCTGTGTTTTCTCATAGGAAGTTTATAGATTTACAGTTTACAGTTGGAGTTTTTATACAGGGTGCAAAATAAGGATCAAGGTTAATTTTCTGCAGTTGTATTCCCAACTATCCCAGCACCATTTGTTGAAAACACTATCATTTCTCCATTCATTTGCCTTTGTACCTTAGTGGAAAATTAATCGACCATATTTGTGTGTGTCTATTTCTGGACTTTCAACATGCACCATTAATCTGTGTTTTTCATTTCTTCTGTATCATATTGTCTTAATTGTTGTAACTTTATAGTAAGTCTTGAAGTCACATAACACCATTCATCCAACTATGATCTTCATATTCACAATTGTTTTGTCTTTTCTATTTACTTTGCATTACTGTATACATTTTAGAATCAACTTGTCAATTTCAGTTTTTAAAAATCCTACTGGGATTTTAGTTAAATTTGTATTGAATTATGGGTCAGTTTGGAATAAAATGGCATCTTTTTAGTATTGGGTTTTATAATCCAGGAACATGGTATGCCTTTCCATTTATTAGGTCTTCTTTGATTGTTTTCAGCAGTATTTTATGACTAGTCATTTTTATTTATCTCATTATGGCTTCTTGTTTCTACATTAAATTTTTCAAATACCAACATCCTTCTCAGAAATTCAAAATCATGCTTTCTAATATTGTTATACCATAACAACTTAAATTGTAATAGTAGGTATGACAAATAATTATCAAAAGAGTATGTAAGTAGACATTTCAATAATTGTAATCTTCTTGTAATTAAAACCTACAGAAATATTGATGGCTATCACTTTTCATCAGATTTCAATTTAAAACACCTCAAAGAGCTTTACATTTGAAAATAATCTGAGACGTATTACAGTCCCCGTATTTCGTAGTTGAGGAAATTAAAGCCTGACTGAAATAACATCCCCAAATCCCCCCAGCTGGTTAGTAGAACCATAACTAAAACTTATGTCTCGATCCAAAGTTCTTTTCTTAAATATTCCTTGAGTACTGACATATATTGGAAACCTAAACCTAATTTTCTATTTAAGAATGAATTAAATAGGTTGTATAATCTACATATATCCCAAAGTCTTTGTTTTTCTCTTTCCTTCTTTCCTTTCTTTTAAGAACTCTATTACTTCTTTTTAATAATTCCTTAGTTTAATTGACTCCTTTGGGACTTACTGTAAAACCTTGATATAAAACATAGCTCACATAGGTGCACTATTTGGATCATTTAGAAAAGTCTATGAAGGTTAAATTGGACACGATAGTAAATATGTGTTCAGAATCTGATTTGGTGTCCCATTCTGTGGCCTACTGCAAACAATAGTGTAACACCAGAGATAGTAATTTGCTGTTTATATTTGTAACAATTTATATTCTATCAAATTATATCAAAGGTGGATTTATCAAATTATGTTAAATTTTATTTAATTATATCCTGAGCTGTTTCTGGAAAGCTGACTACAATCTTACATATGCTTTTCCTGTATCTTCCACAATAGCCATCACCAAACTCCTTCCCTTGAGGCACTGATATGATGAGATTTTAATGGTTATTTTATGGGGGAAAAATGGACTTGTTATCAATGAGTTTGGGAGATTTTATTTTAAAGAAAAAATATACAAAATCTTTGTAAAGGACTTCTCAGAGCCTTTAACAGAAAAGTCTTGCAGGCTGCATACCATTCTAGGGTCTTGAGCTATGGCAGTAACAATACAAAAATTCCAAGAGTTCACTCTAATAAGAGGAGACAGACATTAAAAATAAACATGAGGGCTGGGCGCAGTGGCTCATGTCTGTAATCCCAGCACTTTGGGAGGCCGAGGTAGGTGGATCATGAGGTCAGGTGTTGGAGACCAGCCTGGCCCACATGGTGAAACCCTGTCTCTACTAAAAATACAAAAAATAGCTGGACGTGGTGGCAGGCACCTGTAATCCCAGCTACTCAGGAGGCTGAGGCAGGAGAATCACTTGAACCCGGGAGGAGGAGGTTGCAGTGAGCCTAGACCGCGCCACTGCCCTCCAGCCTCGGCAACAGAGTGAGACTCCATCTCGAAATAAATAAATAAATAAATAAATAAATAAATAAATAAATAAATATAAAAAATCATGGGCCAGGTGTGGTGGCTCACACATGTAATCATAGCACTTTGGAAGGCCAAGTCAGAAAGATTACTTGAGCCCAGGAGTTTGATTCCAGCCTGGGCAACATAGTGGACTCCATCTCTACACAATATACAAAAACTAGCTCAGTGTGGTGCACACTCATGCAGTCCCAGCTACTTGGGAGGCTGAGGTGAGAGGTTCCCTTGAGCCTCATAGGTTGAGGTTGCAGTGCGTGAGCCATGACAGCACCAGTGTCCGCCAGCCTGGGTGACAGACTGAGACCATGTCTCAAAAATTAAAAAATAAATATGAGAAGTAAAATATATGTTGAATTCAAAGGTGATAAATGCTACAGAAAAAGGAACACAAAGAGTAGGGAAAAAGGACTGGGCAAGGATGGAGAGCAGGATGTAAGCTTACATACTGTTGGTGAGGGCAGGCGTCGTGGATAATGTAACAATTCACCAGGACTTGGGGGAAGTAAGGAAATTAGAATGAAAGAACATTCCAGGCAAAGAAAATATCCCATGCAAAGGCTCTGAGGTAGGATTGTGCCTGGAGTATCTGAAAAATAACAAAAAGATTATGTGGCTGAAGTGAGTGTGAAGGCCATGTGAGGAGGTTAATAAGATGGGTGAAGTAGCTGGGGTTTGAGAGCTAATGGGATTTGGTATTACTGGCCATTGCAAGGACTTTGGCTTTACTCTGAGTGAGACAAGGGATGAAAAACAGAGACTTTAAACAAAAGAGTAATATAGTCTAACTATTTTAGAAAGGTCAGTGTGGCTGCTCTTTGGAGAATAGACTAGGGGGGCAAGGGTGGAAACAGGAAGACTATTTAAGGGTAATACAGCATTCCAGGTAGTGAAGAGGGTGGTTCTGTCCAAAGTGGTAGCAGTAAAGGCAGTGACAAGTGGTCAGATATTGGATATTTTTAATGATGGAGGTGAATTGATTTCTTGATAGCTTGGATGTGGTGTGTGAAACAATGAAAAGCATCAATGATGATTCCAAATTCTATGACCTGAGAAACTAGAGAGGTAGAGTTGCCTTTTACATTAATGGGGATACTGTGGGTGGAACAAGCTTTTGGAAAAAGACCAGGAGTTTGGTTTTAGACATGCTAAGATGGATGTCTGTTAGACATCCAAGTAGAGTTAGTAAGAACACAGGTGGATATGAGAACCAATCTGTCTTGGTTCAACTCTTACCTTTGCAACTTCCTGGCCAGCTATGTCACTTTGAAAGTGCCATTTGGCTTCTTTGTGCTTCCAATTCTAATTTTTCAAATTACATTATCATTTGATCAATTTGTTGTCAATAACACTATCGAGCTAATCTAGCTAACAAGTGTCTTAAATTGTTTAATTAATTGATATATAGTGATTAATTTATATATATCTGTAGCTATCTATACATCTATAGACATATATGCCTATAGATAAATATATGGTACAACAAATAAATTAATCACTGGATACATTTAGCTATTATCATTATTGTCATCACCAATTCAATTTGGAATCTGGGAGAGAGGGCTGGACTGGAGATTAAAAATTTAGAAGTCATCAGTTTATAGTTGTTCTTTTTTTTTTTTTTGAGACAGAGTCTGGCACTCTCACCCAGGCTGGATCTCCGCTCACTGCAACCTCTGCCTCCCAGGTTCAAGTGATTCTCCTGCCTCAGCCTCCCAACTAGCTGGGATTACAGGCGCCCACTACCACGCCCATCTAATTTTCTGTATTTGTAGTAAAGACAGGGTTTCACTATGTTGGCCAGGCTGGTCTTGAACTCCTGACCTTGTGATCTGCCTGCCTCAGCCTCCCAAAGTGCTGGGATTACAGGCGTGACCCACCATGCCCAGACTATAATTATTCTTTAAAGCCATGATACTGAATTCTTTCACCATGGACACCAATGGATATAGATTTTATAAACAGTGTATGCTTCATTTTCCAGGCTTTCTTGGTCCCAGTATTTTTTTTTCTTTTAAAGCACCTGTTCTAGTGTTTTTTTTGTTTTGTTTTGTTTTGTTTTTTGAGATGGAGTCTGGCTCTGTCACCCAGGCTGGAGTGCAGTGGTGCTATCTCAGCTCAGTGCAAGCTCGGCCTCCTGGGTTCACTCTATTCTCCTGCCTCAGCCTCCCGAGTAGCTGGGACTACAGGCGGCTGCCACCACACCCGGCTAATTTTTTGCATTTTTACTAGAGACAGGTTTCACCATATTAGCTAGCATAGTGTCGATCTCCTGACCTTGTGATCCGCCTACCTCAGGCTCCCAAAGTGCTGGGATTACAGGCATGAGCCACCGCTCCCAGCCCTGTTCTTCTAGTGTTTTATGAAAGTATCTTATGAAAGGTCTTGAGCGGATGCTCAGTGAAAAATTTTTGATTAGAAAATGACACATAAAAAGTTGTGAAGAAATATAATCTTCCTTAGGAAACTAGTTGTGTCTCTTGGGAAAAGGACCAGAGGTCTATATATCAGGAGGCAAAGTCAGTGGATAGAAATCAGTGGACTCATGTTGGAGGGTAGCTGCACTGTAGAAATGCCAGTTCTCTCTAGTTATTCCTGTCTGTCACAGATGCAGGCAGGATACAAATCCACAGTTATACTGTCTCCAACAGATGGGAAACTATGCAAATGAGTTTTGGATTATCAACAATTACAAGCAGTTCTCTTATTGGTCACTGGCCAGATGCTTAAATTTTGGGGTGGGAGTGGGAGAGAATGAAAAGTAGCAGCTCCTTTATGCCGTCTTGATGCTGTTCTGAGCTGTTTCTTTCCTTGTCAAATCTTTTTCACCAGCCATTTCTAGAGTCTCCTGAGATTTCCCTGGACATAAGAAATCCTATTCTTTATGCATGGTGATATAACTGATCCATGGTAAGCAGGTCATAGCTTGAATCATTCTCTGGTCTTGGTAGATTGATTTGCTGTGGTCCTTTCATGGGCTCACATCTGTTCTCACTTGTGGCCAGATACTAGAATTAACAGAGGGTTGGCTCTGGCTAAGGGTTTGGCCATTGACCATGAACCAAATTGAAATTGACTGACTCCTATGAGGCTCCATATTCTTGTTAGAACTATGTTCAATCTAGTAGCATTCAGTGCTTAGTATAATTTAGTATAATACTGACTTTTTATGAAATCCAGGATTTTCCATAAGAGCACTTACCAAATTGGCAAGATAATTAACTCTACGATCTTTTCATAGATTTAATACCGATGAAAATTTTAAGGTATTATTAATTTTTCTTTTCTCTGCCACCATTTTACTAAGCACTTCCTAGATATTATTTCACTTAATTTTCAGAAAAGGCTAGACGTTATCCCATTTACCTAATGAGGCAACTGAAGACCTCAGAGGTTAACAATTTCAGAGGGTCACATAGCTAGGCAGAGAACACTATGGGATTGACATACTTCCAGGGTTATCCTATCTCAATCCCCTGATCTTTTTTCTATGCTTACAGCAACTCCTATAACCAGAAATTTTAGGTTAGAGACCCAGAGATATTGAACTTAGTCAAGTTGACATAATTAATTGCTGAGTTTTTTGATGACTTTTCTGTCACCTGCACATGTGCTGTGAAGCATCTGTGGACAGCATTCTCCAATCAGATGTAGTTTCCCACCTGGAGGTGTCTTGCTGGTGTGTTCATCTATCTGCTGTTAAACAGTCCCTGTTTCCACAAGAGTCCCTGAGGCTTTTTTTCTTTGTCCATCCTGTTAGAAAGTCAATCTGTTCTGTCATGCAAAGAACCGTTAGGAAGGCTGCAGATTTAAGTTCTAAGATCTTTGATCGTTGATAACTTTGTGAAGCAACGTTTGGCTTTCATACGCGTACACACATAAGCACACATGTAGGTATCTACATACATGTATTTGTAGGTATAGATGCACACATATATGTATGTATGTATTTCATTATATATATTACATATAGATATGTAGAAACAGCATCTATTTACTAATTTATTAAATTAGTAATTTGGTAAATATATGTACTATATATATTTACTAAATAAATTTAGTAAATATATACTAAGTTATTTTTACATGTATGTTCATGTTAGTACCATCCACATCAAGATATAGAACATTTCTATCTTCCCCAGGGAGTTCTCTCATCCCTTTTCTATTCCACAGCAAAACACCACCCTAAATCCGCACTCCTCCACATACACCTAAATAGATACTTGGGTTAAAGCTGCTGTCTGCATTTTTGTGACAAGTCTTTGTGTGGACACAGGCCTCCATTTCTCTTGAAGATGTACCTGTGAGTAGAATCATTGGGTCATAGGGTCAGGCTTATATTTTCCAAATGCTATTTGGAATGCTGTCCAGAGTGGAGGACAGCATGTCAAATTATTAAAAAGAAGTACAAGCATACTTATGATGGAGAAAGAGAAATTGGGGTTACTCAGTCTGGAAGATACAGCTAAGAGGTGATTTCCTAATTCTCTTGAAGTATATAAAGGGTAATTTTAAGGAAGAAAGGAACACACTATCAATTTATACAAAGTACGAGATGAGAGAAAATGGGATTAAATTTCAACAAAAGAGTGCTTAGGCGGAGTATTATCATAATTAACATAGAAATAGGTTACTGTCCCAAGGGTGTCTTCAAACGTATAATGCTCTCTCCTTGGGTAAAAGATAGATAAGTATCGAAGCAAACTTTCCTTGCTATCTCATGAGTCTGTTTTTTTTTTTCTCCATTTGTCTTCTGGAAGATACAGTTTTTCTTTTGCTAAAATATCTTATATCTAGGGTGGCTATATATATTTTCTATTGTTGAAGCCAGAATACTTTAGTCCAGTACAAATGCTAAACTGCATGGTATGCCAGGACAAAAGCTTACGTATGCACACTAAGGTATGTGGTCATGCTTGTGCTATTTATAATTAACATTTCTGGCACAAAGCAGTAACACCTGGACACATTTGACAAAAGTAAAGCTAGTGAAAAGTCTGCTCCTAGTGTGGCAGAATAGCTCCTATTAGACCAGCCTTTCTGAAGATAACAAGTAAAAACTCTGGACAAAACACAAAGAACAGGTAACTAAAAGCACTGGACAGAGACTCAAGGCAGGCAGATTCTGGAGGAGAATAGAGAATGGATTTGGTTGGATTTTTCATTTTCATGGCTTCTAGCCCAAGAATAGGCTACAGTATGTGCCTTTGCTGGGTGGCTAAAACTTCCGAATTCATCTTCCACTTTTGTTTGGGACAGAGACTTATAATCTCCATATGGTTTCCTGCGAATAAGACACAGAGATCACTTTCATTTGCCCTAAAACACTGGCAAATCCAGACCTTAGCTTCCCTATTCATTTTTCTGTACCTGTCTACTGGCTATTTTGTGTATCAATAGCATAAAAAGTCAAGACGTATTCATTCCCAGTATCAGACTCAACCAGGATCACCGTTAGCATATGTAACACCCTTGCAAGAATTGGAAAATGCCACCCTCCTTGATAAAATAGCTTGCATAGAGATTCTTGGCAAGCAAACTGCAAAAAGATGTCTAGAGCCACTGCATAGCACACCTCTAGGGAATACTATTCTCATAGTGGTCTTTGTAAAGGACAGCTTCTGGAGTTATGTCAGGCAGAACCTGTTTATGGTGTTGCCTTCAAGGGGCCTCTTCCTCCAAGAGGTCACTGCTCTATGATGGAGCACATGGCTTTGTGAGCAGAGTGTGGCCTGGGTTTTAGCACACCTTGCCCATTGTGCAGTGAATGATTCACACAGATATAAATGTCAGCCTTGGGTCAACTTGTTCTTTCATGGCTAAGAAGATTTTCTGTTTAATTTATATCCTTGTGCTTCTTTACCTGTAAAGTACTGTTCTTGCACCACTATGGTCATTGGACTGAGATGAAGACTGTAACTCAGAACTTTCCTGATGTCAAAGTTAGACTTCAAGGGCATAACAATTTGAATACATACTCCAAAGGCTACATATGTGCAGATTTTTCATAGTACATGTTGAAGTCCTAAGATATCAAATCTGATGATCCAAACAGCAGTCATTATTTTGGAAAATGGCTTTATCTAAATTCCATTTGCGAAGAACAGTTTTCTTTTGTCTTGTGTAATTGATTTTCCATCTGTGCATGTTCTTTGCTAGGTAAGTTGTATTGTTGAACTTTCAAGGATAATCATTTTATTTTTGGTCGTGAGAACCCACGGCAGAGGCTCACTTTGGCCAGCCTTTCAAGAATGAGTACTGTATTTGCTTGCTACTATTGCCAAACAAATTGTCACAAACTTAGTACCTTAAAAGAACACAGATTTATCTCACACAGTTATGTAGGTCAAAAGTCTGGTAATGTTCTCACCAGGCTACACTCAAAGTATAGGCAACACTATGTTTCTTTCAGAGGTTCCATTTCCTGCTCATTTGAGTTGTTGGCAGAATTCAGTTCCTTGCAGTTACAGGACTGAAGTCCCCATTTTCTTGTTAGCTGTCAGCTGAGAATTGTTCTAGCTTCTGTAGGCCTCCACATTCCTTAGCTCATGCCTCCCTTCCTCTTTTCTCAAATTACATTTCACTGACTCACTCAACTTCCTTCCTCTTTTACTTTTAAGGATTTATGTAATTAGATTGGGCCTGCCTGGATAATGTAGTATAATTTCCCCATATCAAGGTCGTTAACCTTAAATAACATCAGCAAAATCCCCTTTGTCATATAATATAACATATTCACAGATTCCTAGAATTAGGATCTAAACATGTTTGGGGGGAATTATTTTTGTTTATCACAGCTTTCAGACATTCTGTCTTAATTGCATTCTTAGATCGATTTATTTAGTCAACATTTAATAAATCTTCAGTTAACAACAAAGAATATAGAGATGAATAAAATACGATCCTACTTCTAGGTGCTTATCACTACAGAAACCAGACTGATGTTTACATGTGCAAACTGAACTTACTATAATGTCAATTTACCTGGCTACCTCCTTAAAAATAAAGACAATGGCTTCAATCACTGAGTTCCCAATGTCAAGCTATGTGAAATAAAAGAACTATTCAGCAAGTATTGCTGAATTCATTAATTCTCAAAGTCAGATGGGAGAATTCCCTTGCCTCCTTCATGGGATTTGCAACAAGGGTGTGGCTCACTTAGCTGCCATGCTCAAACCCCCTGAAGGAGGGGCAGCATGCAGGTGAGCAGGTGCTGGGGCCGGGGCAAGCGGTTTTGGGCCCTGGCCCCATGGCAGCATCTAGGGGTGTGTTAAAATTAATGCTCTTTTAGCAGTTGCCATCTGCAGATGACTAAGTGTTAACCAGCTCAGTGGAGAGTCAGGGTGACAGCCTTTTATACCCTCTTCATACCCAGGTTCTTCTCCAGCATCCAGGAAGAATCACGTCATGGATTTGAAGGGTGCAGAGATTTTATTGAGTGATGGAGGTGGCTCTCAGTGGGATGGGGAGCTGGAAAGGGGATGGAGTGGGAAGAGAATCTTCTGCTAGAGTTTGGCTGTCCCCAGCTGAACTCCTCTCCCACTGTCCCCAGCTGAACCCCTCCCGATGTTCAGATGCTTCTTCTCTTCTTTCCTTTTCTGCTGTGCTGCTCTGCTCTTCTGCCAGTGGAGTTTGGGGTTTTGATGGGTATAAGATGGGGGCGGGGTGTGGTGGGCCAGGGTGGTTTTAGACAAAGCAACATTTCAGTGAGAAAACAGGAATAACTGTTCTCATTTAGGGCAGTTGTTTCCAGGCTTGAAGGTGGGGCCTTTGCCCAGGAACTGCCCTCTTCTACCCCGTATTTTCCTGCCTCCTGTCTGTATCAGAAGTATTTTTAAAGCATCTACTTAATGCCAATACTGTTGTAGATATTTGGTAAACACTAGTGAATAAAATCAACAATATATACCTACTCTCCTGGAGCTCATATTCTAGTGGGACACTTAGTATCTTAGGGGGGTACTTTCATCCTATTGCTGAATGATTACATGAGCACCTGAATGAATGAGGCTAAATAAATAAGTTGGTGAAAGAATATCAGAGATTTTGAATGCCTCATTAAGGTGTTTAAATTTTATTTTATAGACAGTGAGGAACTGGGGATTGTTCTTATGCAGAAGTAAATTGATGAAATCTATTTTTAGAAACAGTTGATAGAGAGTGGATTTAGAGGTGAAGAATGGCTTGCCAAAGGCTTGAACCATGACAATGACAGTTGGAATAGAGAGCAGGAAATAGACCCAAGAGATATTTTTAATACTGATATCTGGAGATGAAAAAAGGCTAGGAAAACTGGTGTGGTAAATCAGAGGCTGAAAACAAAAGTCATACATTTATAATCATTTGAGTGTAGGTGATAGTTACTTCTCTTTAAATTAGACTGGCTTAATGAGAAATTTCTTTTCCTGTTAACATATTAAAAGGTACACACACAGAGACACCTTAAATTAAAACATTCTGCCATTTTCTGTCACGTTACTAACATTACCAATAATGTGTTGAGCATCTGTAGAACATGTAGTATACTTCAACATTCAAACAGGGAATTTAGACAATTATTCTATTTGAAAGCAATAGGCTGTATGTGCAGAGCCATCAGAACGGAAAGCTTGACATGGGAAATTTAGCCGTTGAAATGCAACCAAGAACACATCAGAGGTGACCTACATAAAGAAACTTAGTACGAATGATTCCTCCTTTGGGGAATCTACTTTTGTTCTTTCTTGTTCAACTGGGGAGAGGGGAAAAATTCTGTCTATAAAAATGCTGAGAAAGAAACTAGGATGAAGAGTTGTTTTAGAAGGCCCATTTGTACTGCATCTGTGAGAATTTCTTGTAGTTAGATGTTAGAATTTATTCACTTCATCTTAATATGTTTCATTCTTATATGGATTTTCAATGATAGCTCTTTTGAGACTGTCTGATCACTGTTCTACATGTATGAAACCATTGATCAGGAAATTCTCCTGCAACAGAAAGGACTTGGTGGCATCCAGAAAGTCCAGTGGCATCTTTAAAATAGCAGCCTGTCTCCTGACCCTTCTATTGACAGGTTTTTTTTTTTCCACATTTAACATAGAACAGTCGTTGTACATCACAGCAAGAAAGGAAGCAACCACCCACCCTTGCATTGATATTTGCTGAGATAAATACACACACACAGACTCAAGAGATATCAGCAAAATCCCAACACAGTAGTATAAGTAAGAACCAAAAATTCAAATGCCTAAAATGTTTGTTTATATTATTGAGAACTTAATAAGATGTTTGGGGTTAACTAGCTTAACCAGCTGACTGGGAGTTTTAGGGTCCAAGAGTCAGTCACCAACAGTGTTATAACCAAATTAACTTTATTGCAGGATGTAAGGTTGGTAGGGTTTTACTATTTTCCATATAAAGGTATACAAACTCATACACACACATACACACACACGCGTGCACACACACACACAGTTAAGAAATAAATATATGGAAAAGAAACCTAGCTTTTATTTTGAAAATTATGAAACCGTATCAGATAATTCCACATTTTCCCTAGGTCAGGTATACTCTATATCCAGCACCTTGTGCAGTGGGCTACTAGAAAGACAGTTACACAAACTTTCAATAGTGAAATCTTAGAGCTGGAAAGGGGATTGTTCAATCTCCTCATCAAAAGAGTCATAGACTTTGGGAGGCCGAGGCCGGTGGATCACGAGGTCAAGAGATTGAGATCATCCTGGCCAACATGGTGAAACCTCATCTCTACTAAAACACAAAAATTAGCTGGGTGTCGTGGTGCATTCCTGTAGTCCCAGCAACTCGGGAGATGGAGGTTGCAGTGAGCCGAGATGGAACCACTGTACTCCAGCCTGGCGACAGAGCGAGACTCCATCTCAGGAAAAAAAACAAAAAAAGAGTCATAGAGAGTATCCAATAATTTTTTAATTTCATAGAGCTGGATAATTTCTGAGCTAGACTAAAACCCAAATATCTTGTTTTGAAGGGTATCTATTCAGTGTTCTTATATTTATTCATTTTTCAACTAGTGATTTATGTTTATAAGAAAATATGAAAAGTCATACTTCAGTAATGTGAAGTCCAGAATGAAGGAGAATTCAGAAATACCTCTGTTGTTCGCCTTGTCTTTGTCTTATAATCTTTCTTTTTCTCTCTCTTCCCTCTACCCCCTGCCATTCTGACTATTATGCCATGGGCTGGGTAGTTTCATTCAAATATTCTGCATATCTAAGTTTTCCTCCTCCTGAATATCAAAACCCTTGGCCTTTTGCTTATCATGTGAAGAAATTTTGAAAACTGGAGAACCAACTTTTTAAAGAATTGAAGATCCTTGAGGGAAAATTCTTGTCTTTTAAAATTAAATAATATTTTATGTTTCATCTATTACATAATTATAATGCTTTGAGGAAGATAAACAGTAAAAAAAAAAAAAAAAAAAAAAAAAAAAAGCAAAATCAAACGACCGAAAAGCAGACAACTGCCCAAAATTGAAAGGTGATGAAACTTGAAGTGTGAGGGTCAATTTTTTTCTTTCCTTAAAGCTTATTGTTGCATTAATCATAAGGTTGTAATATTCCCAACAGGTTAGGAAGTGATAAAAACAAACAAAAGAAAAACCTAAACTGATTGCACTAAGAAAATATTTATGCATCTTGGTTTTGTTTATTCCAAGCCTTCAACTTTCACTATTTGCTAAAAAGAAAAAATTTAAAGACATGATTCCTGAGAAAGTTGAGAATGATTGAAGAAATGATTGAAAAATTACAAGAAAAACTAAGGGAATTTTCAGTCCCACTGTAATGTGCTGAAAAAAACTTTGTTGGATTATTTCTTGCTATGATTCCCCGATCAAAAAGTTAAGAGCTAAATAGATTATAAGCTGCTTAAGGATAGGTTCCCTGTTTTATTTGATTTTGTTTCCTCTCAGGAATTTTACAGAGATTTCTCAACAGTTATTGGTTTCCTGAACTGTTACTGGCCTATAGTTCAGCTGTAATAATTGCAAAGAACATGTATCTATTGTTCCTGCCAATGTTTCGCTTGCCTTTAATAGTATAGACCAATTTCCTATAGACCATATTCACCAGCAAACCAGTCGATGTCTTTGGATTTAAATACATAGTACTAAACCATTAAATAAGCTTAACAATGCCAAACAGCCATCAAGAATTACTCCCATGAATTTAAAGTTATAGGAAAGAATTTTAGAGATGATTATCAAAATGTTTTTAGAAACTAAAACTTGAATTTATTACATAATTCTTTTTAACTTATATTGAGGTTTTAACCACAGTGTTGTATTTCAAATTTTCATTGATTATTTATTCCGGAAATTATTACAATTAAAAGGAAAGGGGAATAAACATCTACTTCTTTCTCTACCTTTTTTTTAAAGGGTAAAACAAAAACAGTGTTTGCATATTCCAATTCACTTCTTAGTTTATTCCCATTCCCTTCCATGACAATAATCTTGGAAAAGTGTGATGAGTCTTGTTACTGAGTGGAGCTGTAAGGGATGGCTGGGGAGTACCTGGATCTTACAGTAATATACATATTAATTCAAATAATAAATTGGCACATATTAACTTTGAGACCTATAGAAATGTTCTGAGTCTCTGTTACTCCACATGAAAAAAATAAAGCCTTTTTGAGGATGAATGATAAAACAAGTACAAGAATATCAGCCATATTTTCTGGCATAAATTTTTGCTTGCTACATATGAGTGTCCTTTCTCTGAATTAGCTGATGGTACTTATTTCAAGGAAATGAGTGATATTACACATGGAAGAGTTCACTTTCTGTGATCATTTAAATATAGAGCTGCGTATCATTTTCTACTCATACTATGTTGCAACGCTTTACCAAAGAGTTATTGGCAATGGAAACCAGCCTGTTTAAGATGAGTGACACACCCATTTTATTTTCACTATCCCTGCTACTAGTTTACCTATATTTCCAGAGAGCTATCCACCTTGAATACAAAGTTCTTAAAGGCAGTGGACATTTTTATATACATTCTGTACAGTGGCTACTCTCATATTTTAAACAGAAAATACAGATTTCTCTAATGGAATGAGTTGGTTAAAAATGGTAGCAGTTGGCAAGAGTTGTTAAGTGCTATTTTTGTTTTGTTTTAAGACAAATGCCATATTTTAACCAAGTGATAAAACTTAATGCCACCTATAATTGGACCCAAATAATAGCATGTGCCTGCTGACATGATATAACAGAAGGGGCATAATATAACCTGTGTAGTAATCCTGCCAAATGAAGCTTATCTTAAATCTAATCACATGCACAAAAAAATTAGACAAACCCCCATTGAGGAGCAGCTTAACTGGCTTGAACTGTTCAAGAATGTCAAGATCATGAAACTGAAAAAAAATAAAAATAAAAATGACTGGGTTTATTTTAGACTAAGGGAGACTAAAGAGACATGAAAACTAAATGATCCTTCATTAGAGGCTGGATTTTTTTAAAGCTGTAAAAGGACCATAAGAAACACTTTTGGGGGACAATCGAGGAAATTTCCATAGGGACTGTATTGTAGATAATGCTACATTAACGTCAACATTTTGGAGAATGAAAATAATATAATGGTTTTACAGGGGGCCGGGAGCCGTGGCTCATGCCTGTAATCCCAGCACTTTGGGAGGCCGTGGCGGACGGATCACAAGGTCAGGAGATCGAGACCATCCTGGCTAATATGGTGAAACCCCGTCTCTACTAAAAAATATAAAAAATTAGCCGGGCATGGTGGCGGGCGCCTGTAGTCCCAGCTACCCGGCAGGCTGAGGTAGGAGAATGGCGTGAACCCGGGAGGCGGAGCTTGCAGTGAGCTGAGATTGTGCCACTGCACTCCAGCCTGGGTGACAGAGCGAGACTCTATCTCAAAAAAAAAAAAAAAAGAAAAAGAAAATAATATAATAGTTTTACAGGAGAATACGCTTGTTCTAAGAGATATACTATATAATCAAGAAGGGAAGTGTCATGTCTGCTCCTTGCTTTAAAAAGTTTCGGCGGAAATGTGTGTATGTACATGTAGATGCAACAAAATGTTAAAATTGGTGAATCTAGGTAAAGGAAAATAGGGACATTTATAGTATAACCTTGCAACATTTTCAACAGGTTTCAAGTTTTCAAAATAAATGTTAATCAATGAAACAAGTATTTTCATTTTCACATATTAATACTTTTCAAGACAAAGTTAACTCAAGTAAGAAGACATAACAGAAGTATGGTTGAGAATGGTTTTGGTTTAAGGATCCATCTAGTTGCTCAACCAAAAACCACAATTGTCCTTTTTTTTTTTTCTTCTTATTCTTACCCTGACATTCTATTCATCAACAATCCTCTCTCCTCTCCCTTGAAAACATATCTGAAATCTAATAAACTGCCTCCCTCTCCACAGCTGCCACCTGAGTCCAATCACCACCATCACAGTCACCCAGCAGCAGAGGTGACTCATGTCCTAGCTTGCACCCCAGTTTTCCTAGATTCCTGTCTTCCCAAAAGCAGTCCTAGTAATCCTCTAAAACTTTAAGTTAACCTGTGCTCCCCACTCCTGCTAAAAACTCTTCAATGGCTTTTTATTTCGCTTTAAAAAATATAATTCAAACTCCAACCTCTATGATCAGTCTTCTACCTTGATTTCTGACCTCTGCCTACTCTTCTGAACTGTACCTTTCTCACCTCTCTGTTGCTCAACTATTTTAAGCTTCTTCTGGCTCAAGTTTCTCTGTCTCTGCCTGAAATACTCTTTCCTCTTCCATCACATAGCTGGTTCCTTCTAGTCTTTCACATCTCAGCTCAGTGAGGCATTCCCTGATGCTTGAATTTAAAGTAGTGCTCACTTTTTCACCCTCATATCACCTAGCTTTAAAATTTTCTGCATTACACTTATTACCATTATTTTGCGTTTTTTGATTATCTTCCTGAAACTTACAAAGTTTTAAGAGAACAGAGATATTGCTTGCTTTGTTCACTGCTTTGTCTCTAACAACTAAAATGATACCTGCCACTATAGGTACTCAATAAATATTAAATGAATTAAGACAAATAAATAGTGGAATTGTATCAGTCAGGGACCAGCCAAGAATACAGAATCTATGCCAATTATTTAAAGAAAAAACTTATTGCAGGGAATTTGCTACCCAGGTGGTGTTAAGAACTGAAGCCAAACGGGGCACTGGGAAGCCACTGAAAAATTATCAACAGCAGGAATATCAGCATAGAGCTGATGGCAAATGGAAAATGTTGTGCTGCTGGAGTCTCAAACCAGAGTCCACTGGTAGAAGCAAAAACTACAGAGAAGCTTCCTTCTAATGGAGAAGCCTCCAAAAGCAGAGAAGAAGGAGGAAATAGCCTACATTTTCCATCTTCCTGCTTCTAGTTTTCAGCCAGATGGAGCCAAGGCAGAAGCCCACTGGTGGAACCAAGGCAGATGCCAGCTGACACAGAAACCTGGGAAACAGGCTGCACATTGAGTCATCCTCTAATGGAAGATGGGATGGCAAGGAATGGACACAAGGGAGAACTGACGAGGGATCTACACATGCAGGAACTTTTCACTGGATGAGAAAAACATAAATCCATTCGGAAACATTTCTTCTCTATCAGTGAAGCTCTACTTATATTTAGGGGAATAGAAACATTTGAGGGTATCTAAAATATCTGGTAATAGAGGAAATTTAATATATTGTTTGGTGTACTTTTTACCCAATGAACAATTGAACCCATTATTTACAACTTAGCACTACTTTAGCTGAAAAGGTATCTGGAGATTAAGAAAAATTATACTGATCATATTGTTAAAAATGTAACTTATTTTTTATTCTGTGTTTCCAGACTTAGAGGATACCCTGTAGTGTTCTAGCCCACCCATATCTTTCTAATTTTTAAGTATGATCACCATTAGAACATGAAAATTACCAAATGGGGATTAGGCTTATTCACATGTTTCATTTATTTTAACCTACTTGAACACTAAACTTTCTTTTTTTGTAATTTGCAAAGACAAAGTCAGCATCGGGAGGAGGCCGTGCTGATCCCATCCATGCCATAACCTTTGCACTGCTGGCTCAACCGTGAGGTTGCAAAGGGATCAGTGAACTAGATGGCGGACCCCCAGCTCCTTCTGGCCATTTCTCACCTGCTCTCTTCTTCCTGCCCTTCATCTGCCCACCCATCCCTCTATTTTTCTCTCTGTTGCTTTCAGACCACAAAGAAAATAGAGTGCGGTGTCACCTTATGATATGGATTGGATGTTTGTCCTCTCCAAACCTCATATTGAAATGTGACCTCCAGTGTTTTGAGGTGGGGCCTGGTGGGAGGTGTTGGATGATGAGGGTGGATCCATTATGAACGGCTTAATGCTATTCCCTTGGTGATGAGTGAGTTCATCAGTTAATTCACACGAGATCTGGTTTTTTAAGGGTCTAGGACATCCCCCTTCTTTCTCTCTTGCTCCTGTTTTTACCATGAAATGTGTTTACTCCTCCTTCCCGACGCTCCATAATTGGAAGCTTCCTGAGGCCTTCACCAGAAGGAGATGCAGCACTATTCTTGGTGTACAGCCCACAGGACTATGAGCCAACTAAGCCTCCTTTCTTTATAAAATACTCTGCCTTAGGTATTTCTTTATAGAATGCAAAAATAGACAAATAGACGTCTTACCTAGTCATGCCACTGTTTCAGAAGCCACCCCCATTCCACTTAAATATCATATATGAGGGAAAACAAAACAAAACAATACACAAGGCAGAAAACATCCTAGATAGCAGCTCCTGAGGGAAGGTACACTTCTACAAAATGAAAATCAATGAGTTTATGTTTAGGTGATGTTATATAGAACAGACAGAGATTCTATTTAGGGTTCCAATTCCCTTAGGCCCATTAAGTAGGGGAGATGGGCATTAGAAGATATGCCTTTAAAAGTGGACATTAATGTACTTTTAAAAGTAATGGGTCTGACCTATAAATCATGGGAGGAATGTAGTACAAAATAGTGAATGAAATATTTATACGTTCCATTGAAGCTTCGTGTATATTCTAGAGGGAGAAGTCCCAGAGAGATGAGTCTTCCCCTTTGTTCTGAATCTATTTTCCAATTGCTCTGACACAGCTGTTGGCTTCACAGTCATTCTGAAGTTGATTAGATCAGAAAGCAGAGGCTTGCCTGCCCAGCATGACCAATGAAAAACATAAAGTTTGTCGGTATTTCAGGCCTGGAGCATGTATTTTGAAGTTGTTTTGGTGTGCATGGGCCTTCGAAGTGGTTCTTTAAATTTCAGTGCTGCTGCGTTTGTACATCATCTGTGTCCCAAACAGTGCAGCAAAATATGCAGTGCATAAACTTGCATAAAATCTACCAATCACATTTGGAAATGGCTGTCAGATTTATGGAGCATGGCTGTAATTACATTCACAAAAATGCTCAGCTGAAAGCAGTAACAAAACCTTATTACTTTTGTTTGTTTTAATAAAACAAAACACTTGAGTTTAAGGAAATAAATTGTTACCTATGGAGAAATCATTTGACTTGCTGTTGGAATGATTTAGTGTTTCTAAAACTTGTGCTGTAGGTGAGCCTAAATGCAGATTCCTTTTTGTCTGAAAGTCAGAAAGGTTTATAACAACTGCTAACAGTAATATGAGATATTACACTAACTGCTTTTCAACAATTATTTCATTTAATCTTCAAAATTAAAAGGCAAGGAGGGAGTATGATTTTCATTCTCCACTTACAGAATCCCTCCTCCCTACTAGCCGAGTCTGTCCTTAACCCTATTCTGACCCAGGTCCCTCTAAGCACAAAGTCATATAGATAGGGGAGCCTTTTAGTGAAGCCCTATCCTCCTTCGAAAGGAATTCTCCTAAGTGAATACTGGCCTCTGGACCCCTGTGACTATGGACACAACCTGGGATGCTTTGGGGCTTCATCAACGGGGAAACTTGAGTGGCACTTTGCCAGCAACAGCAACACTTCCGCTTGCCTTTCTCATTTAGTTGCCAGCTTGGCTCCTTGAAAGCCTTATGAGCTGGGTACGGTGGCTCACGCCTGTAATCGCAGCACTTTGGGAGGACAAGTCGGGTGGATCACCTGAGGTCGGGAGTTCGAGACCAGCCTGACCAATATGGAGAAACCCCGTCTCTACTAAAAAGTATACAAAATTAGCCAGGCATGGTGGCACATCTACTAAAAAGTATACAAAATTAGCTGTAATCCCAGCTACTTGGGAGGCTGAGGCAGGAGAATCGCTTGAACCCAGGAGGCAGAGGTTGTGGTGAGCTGAGATCACGCCATTGCACTCCAGCCTGGGCAACAAGAGTGAAACTCTGTCTATAAAAAGAAAAAGAAAAAAAAAAGCCTTATGTTGCCAAAGTTACCTAGTCTCTAAATATAGGATCCAGTACCAACATCATTTTAACTATGTCATCAGGAGTGGTCAGCTGAATTATTGAGTCATACAATTTTAGAGTTGGTAATGACCTTAAATTTCATGTGGTCTGCACCCCTCCATCTTCAGCTGAGGAGGCTGGCCTCAGGGAGTTGGGGGAATTTTACTAAGCCATGTAAGTGGGGAGGGTAGTCTGGAATAAGAAACAACATATATTCACTCCCGGTTCTGAACTTTTCTTTATAATGTATTGCCAGAACACACCATGAAATTTCACTCTGCAATAGATAGAGTTTCTTCTTGATACTATATTTTACTATGTTGATACTATGTTATGGAAACAATAAATATATATATAAAAAATAAGTTTTAATTTATTCATCTTTACAGAAAAGAGCTGGCTTTTCATTTATCATTTTAAACTTTATACCTGAAAATTCACTTTTTTCTCTTTTTTTTGAGGCAGAATCTCACTCTGTTGCCCAGGCTGGAGTGCAGTGGTGCAATCTTGGCTCACTGCAACCTCCACCTCCCGGGTTCAAGTGATTCTTCTGCCTCAGCCTCTCAAATAGCTGGGATTACAGGCACCCGCTACCACCCCTGGCTAATTTTTGCACTTTTAGTAGAGACAGTGTTTTTCCATGTTAGCCAGGCTGATCTCAAACTCCTGACCTCAGGTCATCCACCCACCTTGGCCTCCCAAAGTGCTGGGATTACAGGCGTGAGCCCCCATACCTGGCTGAAAATTCTTTATTATCTCCCTTCAAAGAGACAATCAGAAAACGAAATTGTTGTCTTAGAATATCTTACAATAAAGATTAGCTTACAGAAAACCAAGACTGGTCATGAGGTTTTCTTTTTCTACTCTTTGAAATGTTATATGTTTTGTAGGAATTTTGGCCAAGAATCTAGAGGCTAAATCTGCATGCATGGTTTTAAAAAACTGTTATAACTGCAACAAAAACTGGAGAGAGGGCAGTGGGGACATCACATCCTAGATATTGACATTTGAAATGGAGATACTTTCTTTACAAGTGTAGATTCCTAACCTTTAATGCATTCTGAGAATTTGACATGGATTTGTTTTATAGATCTCAAAGTATTCAATTTAGAACAACAACAAAAAATGCATTAGGAAACATACTATTGTTGGGCCGGCACAGTGGCTCACACTTGCAATCCCAGCACTTTGGGAGGCCAGGTGGGCAGATCACCTGAGGTCGGGAATTTGAAACCAGCTTGGCCACCATGGTAAAACCCCATCTCTACTAAAGAAAAAAAAAAAAAAAAAGAAAGAAAGAAAATTAGCCGGGTGTGGTAGTGCATGCCTGTAGTCCCAGCTACTTGGGAGGCTGAGACAGGAGATTGCAGTGAGCTGAGAACACTCCACTGCACTCCAGCCTGGGCAACAGAGCTAGACTCCATCACACACACACACACAAAAATTTATACACACACACACACACACACACACACACATACACATACTATTCTTTTTTCTCTGGGAATGCTTAGAGAGACTGTACCTTACACATGTTTTATGAAATAAAATCCTGCTGACTATGATGGTATGTAAGAGCCCTTTTCATGTCCCAGGAGAAATAATAGGACAAGTATGTAAATGCCTGAATACATGTGGCTATTGTATTATTTTCATTTTTGAAAAACTGGCTATTAAAATTGTTTTCTACATTAAAAAATGTTGTTTCAGATAAGTGATATATCTAAAGCACTTTAAAAAAATGCTGCTCTTACCGTGTTTCAAAATAGTTAAAGTGGGTTTTGGGAAAAGCAATGAGTAGCTTCAAGGGACTGAATTCTAAAGAAGGAGCCTGAATACCAAATATCACACAAACTAAATTTAGCCTTCTGATGCCATTCTCTGGAGATGAAGTTTGGAGAACTGAATGGAGAGAGAGAGCGTGGAACATTTCCTCCGATTTGTAATATTGGATCAGGCCCATTTTAAACTGTGCTAATTTATTCTTCATCGAACCATGGAGATTAATTAATCCTTTGTTTTGCTGGATTAATGAGTAATCAATATGCCAAAAGCGGGGAAAGACAATGATTTCTTCTCAAGGAGCAAAGCATTCAGGTAGCCAAGTCATTTTATCTTTCATGTTTACAAAGCACACCACAACCCTGATAAAATGTGTGCCGTTCAAGGAGATTTGGACTGTTTTTAAAGCTTAGGTATCATGAAGGAGCTTCTCTGAGAGAGACAGATTTGATGTGAGGGATTGTGTGGGAGAACTTGGAGCTCTCAGTGGCTTAAAATCTAACTGAGATATATTGAAAATATCACAGCACTTTAGGCACCTGTACTTGGTCTACAGAATACTATGAACCTTCTACATTTCCCTGGGTTAGGAGCTGGCCTGCCAAGAATTTCTCAGAAACCTTGGTCTCCTTTTTTGTATGCAGTTCAGGGATGGGATGACATGGGTTAAGATGGGTGGAGGGTATGTCTGTAAGAGATGCTCCTGTTACCTGTGAGAATCATCCTGATACTATTCAGTGTCTGCTGCCACCATATTAATTCCCTTAATATGATATCAGGCAGATTAACAACAGATACCAGGACATACCCTGTGGAATAATCTTTGTTAGTTTTGTAGGAATTCATCTGTACTCAGAAGCTCTGGGACAATATTTTAAAATCCTACCCTAACTTAATTACAACTTGACAGTCATCTTAATACTTATGTTTCTAACCTGAAGGGTAAAGATAGTAACTGTTAATGTATTTGTTTTTAGTTAGAGGGAGGAGTTTATGTTACAAAACATATAAATAAAATATCAAAGTGACATAAAGGGGTATCTGAAATTTTCTGACAGGTGTAATGTAGTTCCATAAAATTGTTTTTTTTTTTTTTTTTTTTTTTTTGAGATGGAGTCTCGCTCTGTCACCCAGGCTGGAGTGCAGTGGCGCGATCTCGGCTCACTGCAAGCTCCATCTCCCGGGTTCACGCCATACTCCTGCCTCAGACAGGCGCCCGCCACCGCGCCCGGCTAATTTTTTGTATTTTTGGTAGAGACGGGGTTTCACCGTGGTCTCGATCTCCTGACCTCGTGATCCGCCCGCCTCGGCCTCCCAAAGTGCTGGGATTACAAGCGTGAGCCACCGCGCCCGGCCTAGTTCCATAAAATTGTTAAGATATGTAATCAATTGCCATCTGAAGTGGCAAGCGACCCTAAACATCAAACATATATGTTTATGAATAATCATAACATTTATCTCTTCCAATAAAATAGAGACTGCTGTCTTTGGTCGCCTTTTCTTTAGGCCATTCTACTTTAGAGTAGGAAGTCAAAATCCATCATTTAAATTTTTTTTAATTATTGGTTTTTAAATTTAAAAGTCACTGTGTTTCCAGCCCTGTGGTGGCAGGCAACAGATACTATTCCTGGCTAATAGCAACAACAGCAGTTTTTTGAAGTAATATGTGGGTTGGAAAATCAACGCACTGTTAAAAGACAAGGTGAATTTGAGAGACCAAGGAACAGGAATCAATGAAGACTGTCTTCAAGGCATCAGAGTGCTGATGAAGACATGCCAGTTATTTTTTGTTTTGAGCTCATGTAAAACATACATTTTCAGGAAATGAATCTGCTTGGTTCAGCTAAATCAGGGTCAGATGCCCAATCTTTGTGTGGGTAGGAGACTAATGCACATTCAGAATTATAGAAAGATAGTTTCTTGGGGGAAAGAAAATTAGCATGCAAACGAACAAGTTAAAGAGACACAGGGCAGGCAAAATACAAATGTCCATTATAGTAACTAAGCTAATCCCATTAGGTTTTCATATTTTGTCTTCAGAAGCGTGAGAAATAGTCACTCATACTAATCACATCACCTTGAGCAATGATAAAAGAATAAACTTAGATTAAATCTTAGTGTTGATTAAAGTACAATGCAGCCAGTACTTTAAAAAGAAATATTAATTGATGGTGACAAGGTTGTAAAGTGGAAGTAAATTAATATTTGGAGAGAGCAAAGTACTATGCAAATTGCTTTACAGGAGCCTCTCATTTAATATTCATGATGATTATAGGGGGAAGACATTCTTAAACTCATCTCGCTGATAGGGAAACTGAGGATCAGAGTGATTAAGCAACTTTTTCAAGGTCACAACTTAATGACGTACAAATATAGTGATGCAGTACAAGTCTTGAATTACTGGAATACAAATTTGAAGGAAAACGCGGAATTGTTGGTCTTGCTGCTATGATGTTGCAGTTGTCATGGATAGTTACTACACAACTTCCCTCTGTTGGATCATTATGTTATCTTGAGACCTAATCAACTATAAGCATCTCTTTTCCTGCCAATATCTTTATGATTGTGAACATTATCACTGAATGGTATATTCTCTTTTCCTGCTGAAAATCTCAGTTGTCAGTTTTTATTTACAACCAGCCATGCTGTTTTTAATCCATTTGTCTAAGGCCAGGTTTCCTAGAAGCAGAGGTTGATACTGGGATTCAGGTGTATGTGATTTATCACAGAGTGCTTTTCTGGAAAAAAGTGAACAAAATACTTTAAAGGAAGCAAGAAAATGGAAAAGAGTCAAGTAAGGATGTGCGCTCAGGTAAAAACAAGGGGCCAGGTCCTGATCCACAAGGCATTCTAAAGTATACCATCCTATAAGATATTTCTCCCTTGAAAGGCGGGGGGAACCAGGCCATATATTGAATGAGGGTAATTATCCTGAGTAGGGCAACTGTGAGCCTTTTATTGGAGGGTATTCACAGAAACTGGCAGGTGGGTATGCCAGATCCATAAAACGAAGCCAGGCCAGTCATGAACACAGTCTATTCTCATTTTACATTCAGGAGCTGAATCTTTGCTTGGCGTATCCCCTCTGGTCAAACAAAGGTTAGATCTCACTTAAAGTTGTTTTTTTTTTTTTTGTTTTTGTTTTTTTTTTTAAAAAAATAAAGACTCTCCCTCTGTCACCCAGGCTGGAGTGCAGTGGTGTGATCTCTGCTCACTGCAACCTCCGCCTCCCGAGTTCAAACAATTCTTGTGCCTCAGCCTCCAGAGTAGCTGGAATTACAGGCGTGAGTCACCATGCCTGGCTAATTTTTGTATTTTTAGTAGAGATGAGGTTTCACCATGTTGCTCAGGCTGGTCTCGAACTGTTGACCTCAAGTGATCCACCTGCCTTGGCCTCCCAAAGTGCTGAGATTACAGGCGTGAGCTACCACAACCGGTGTCAAGTAAAGTTTCTACTCCTCAGGAAACCTACTTATTAATAGGAAGATTCACCTCACAACTGAGCCTGCTAATTCCTGGCAGTGGGGGCATGTGACCTTGAATACCTAAGGCAAGGCTTAGTCATTGGCTGGATTTAAGCCTGCTTCCATAGCTGTAATGATACAGAGGGCTCATCCTAAAAGACAATAAAGTAGAATCAATGCCGTATAGCCATGATTCACCACTGTAGTTCGTGCACCTGTGGTCTAACGAAGAAATCTTATAAGGGAAAATAGTACCTTTTTTGTTTGTTTTCTTAGCTTGCAGAGCTAGCCTAAACGTTCATATCTTACTTTTATGGTTTGAGTAGATAGCTTTTGTTTATGTCCCTATTCTCCTTTGCCTTATCTGCTTACCTTGAATTTTGTGAACTGACACACTTTTGTGGTTTAACCAGCATCAGGCTATTTAATATTACTTGAGTGTGCTAACACTGAGGTGTTTTTATGCATGGGGATTTTTAAAGTGGTGTAAATAGGTATTTTCTATTTTCTTCTCCCTTGCATCCAAATGATAACTATTTGAATTTATTTTCTTTTTACCAACCATATTTTTCAGTCTTTCCTCCCCTACCCACCTTTTTCTTTCCCTGGACCACTATTTTAGTTCACATCCTTTTCACTTCTTCCCTGGGATATTAGAATAGATTGCTATGTGCTTGTCAAAAGTGTAATGGTGATTTACTGAGAAATCAAAGGGTGTGAATCCCTTTAATGTAAGAGAAACAGGCAAGATATCAACTGCATAGAGATGGCTTTACAAAGCTGGAGATTCAGAAACATTCACCCCACTGGAGAGACAAATGTCTCTTGACTTCACAGAGGGACCCTGTCATCAGTAATTAGGTCTGATGGATGAATGAGCCCTTCGCTTTCTCAAGAATGTATTCTTACCTTTCTCACATGTATTCCACCCTCTAGCCTCTCTTGAATGTCTTAAAGAGTCTTACCTACTAAGTGCTTACTTACTAACTTACTTAGAGAGTCTTACCTACTACTGCTTACCTACTACGTGCAAGAAATGGAACAAGTCCAATGTGCATCTGCTTATGATAAGAGTTAATTTTAGATTAATTCTTCAGGGTCCTGTATCTCCTTAACACCCTGAGCTTTTGGCCCTTCCACCCCATTCCGGCGTCTTTTAACTTGTCTCCCTCCCTGCAGGTTCTACTCCATTCCTGCACGTTCTCCACACTTTCACTAGAATCCTGTTTACTAAACCCAATTTTTCTATATCTCTATGTTTTGAGTTTTTCACTGTGTATGCTTTACACAAAGTTAAACAACTAATTAAAATTAAATGAAATTGAATTACATCATTTTTCTGCTTGTGTTTTACTAGGTCTCCATCATACAATGATCATGAATTATATATATGTAAATATATGTATGGTGTGTATATCTCCTCATCTTGTGCCAATTTACATCTTATACCCTGCACACCAAACTACTTGCAGATTTCTGAACCCACCATGCTTTCTCAAATCTGAGTGTTAACACATGGCATTTTTTTTTTTTTCATTAAGCTTTCCCTGCCTTGTCTACTTGAGCAAATCTCAGGCATCTTGATGTCCCCATGATTAACTCAAATCTTACCTCTTCATTGAAGCTTTTGATGAATTCTCAGAAAAGTGTTAGTTATTCACTTTTCCCTGTACTTCTATCGCACCTTTTTTATATGTGCATTTTAATAATTTGTAGTTGTCTATTTGCATGTCTGTTTCTCCTCTGAGCCCCTAAGGGCAGCCGTATAACTACATAGATATGGTTCCCCAAGGTTCATCTGGTTGTTGTTATCACATGATTATGCTAGCCAAACGCATTGTAGAAACCAGTGAAAACATAAATACCACACCCAGCGGAAACCTGAGGAAACATGTTAGGTGGGATTGCCTATAAGCAGAGTCAGAGATGGTGGTTCTTGTATAATTGATTTAGTGAGGGAATGCTCTCAGGAGAAACCTGCGAGGAAGTGAGGGAAGCCAAGTATAATAGGGGAAAGAGTTTGCAAAAGAAGTGGTTTCAGAATTCTAGCTTCAGCCTGGTCCCTGGGGGAGCTCTGGAACATAAGCATTGCCTGCCTTTAGGCAAAGTAGTTGGGCTTTTATACTTCCTGGTCAGGAAAGTGGTCCTGTAGCGGAGGATATAGGATGGGGTGGGGTGTTATAACCTCCCAGGCAACTCTGAGTGGGGTGGTTCCGGTGAGATAGAAGCAAGTCTCCAGAAAAGATGGCAGTAACGGAACATGGGCTTGTTAAAGGAGTCCTGGCAGGGGCAGAGACAGAATTTGCTACACATACCCAAATATTCTCTTTATATATTAGGTTGGTGCCAAAGTCATTGCAGTCTTTGCCGTTACTTTTAATAGAAAAAAAGTGCAATGACTTTTGAACCAACCTAATGTAAAAGAAGGCAATAGTTGTCATTTATTGAGCGCTCACTTTTTACCAAGCACTGTACTAAGTGCCTTACATGCATGAGCTCGGGCCCTTCAGTGGCCTGTCCTGGAGTGTGTTTAACCACTTTCGGATGTTTCAGTACAACATCAGGTGCTTCAGTATAACATTATAAAACAAATCCAGGCCTTCACCCAGGGAAACAATGCCTATTCCTGCATTTTGTTGAATTTGGGAAATGCTGATTGCAAGATACATCATTAGTTTATGTTCTACTAGGAAGGAAAACACAAAGCTTCCTACCAAACTGTAGTGTAGTGCTTTTATGTTGTCCACTGTGTGACAAACCTGCTTTCAGATAAATTGAAACATAGGGAAAAAAATGTGCATGAAATTTGGAAATTTATAAATATTGATGACCAAATAACAAGTAGGAAGTTTATGTTTAGATTTATACATTTTTAGATCATTGATTAATACCTTTGAAATTAATTCTAAAAAGGGTTATTTAAAGTGATTATTATTTTAAAAATAATGGAATATATACAAGTGCTTGTAATAATTTTATGTGCTTCTAAGTCAATCACAGGGATAGACTCTTGATAGATTCTGATCTATTTTCTGAAACATATTTAGTCCAAGACAACTGTACGATGTTCTCACACACAATTATTATATGCCGTATCTGAGAAGAGGTTATTAATTATATTTATCAATAGTTTGTCAATGAGTATTATGATTTATTAGAATGGCATATAATATATTGGAAATAGTGTCTTCTTGTTCATATGTTTTTTAATTCTTTAGCATAAAGTGTAAAATCAGAGAAGTTACTGATAATTTCAAAAGAGTTTTAAATACATAGGGCCAATCATCCATGATCTTGTGTGTCACACCATCTTTAATTCCTGCTCTTTACTTCTGTGGTACTTGTCACATTTCAAAAGGTAAAAACTGAAGAACAAGGCCACCAATTTGATGAAAACAATATTTTTGGGTTAGTGTAATGGGTTATTCTATTGCAGATTGGTGTTTTCCTAATTTTTCAATATTAGTGTGAACATTATAATATTCATTATGATATTAGTGTGAACACTGTAAATATTAACAATGAAACATTTTTAATGAATGTTCTTTGAGCAACAGTCAAATGAAACAGCCATACTGGTTATGCTGAATTCAGTGAGTTAATTGAAATGTGAGAGATTTCTTTCTTTATTCTATGTTAAAAAGTGCTTATTGCCTTAGCCAGCTAGTTGCTATTACCAATATTAAAAACTACATAAATTATACAAAGCTACCCACAGAGGCTAGCATAAAAATTACTGCCCCTGCTGAGGACAAAATGATGTCTTTGGTTGAATTGCCAGATATGAAGTAACAGCAAGAGATAAATTATTTTCTGGGCCATTATTAAAGGATTAAAGGTGGGTCCCAAATCTCTGTTGACCAGATTCATTTTCTCCTGTGTGGTTGGTTTGTCTTTGCTCTGTTTGGAGTTATTATAGAGGAAATTGCTGCATCGTTAAATAAAGCTAAGAGTTGCAAAGAAAACGTCTCGCTTATCGTTTGTATTTGTTGCTTTGGTTTTCTGTAGCATCATCAGAGTCAGCTTTGCCATATTTTACAAATAATCAACATTTTAAATTGCTTAATGCCTCAATTGATCTAAAAAAATCCTTGAAAGCAGATTTAAAGACAGAGTTCAAATTCATTTATAATCACTAACATTTTTAGAACTGAAAGTCTAAGTCTTCAGAATTGCTCCTCCCTTGTGTGGGCATAGGAGGATTGGCAACACAGAAAAAATTTTCATCATGTAGTTTTGCCCTTAGATATAAGCTTAAATTTTTCTCCTGTCTAAGAAACAATATCTCAAAAGAAAGGCAAAAGGATAACCTTTTAAGAGAATGTGAGAGCATCTCTCTGCTGGACCATTTGACTTGGCCCATGATGAAATTGTATCATAGAAAAATTGAATAGCTTCAGATGTTATGAAACTGGGTCATCTCCCACCATCATGATTGATCAGAAACTACACCAAAATCAGTGGGAGTGGGAAAAACCCATGGAAATAACTGCAGAGTTTAGATGTGTTTTATTGGTGTTTGATTCAAGGATAGTTTAAACAGATTTTCTTTAGTTGTTCTTCAGTATGAATACAGAAGAAATTTAGTTTATTTTCCAGGCTAAGAATAAAGGCAATGAATTGAGCACATGTGATAAGTTTTTTTTCCTTTTATTCATTTTCTGGTTTTAATATTAATAAGGAAAATATAGATAGTTTATAGAAGAAAATTAAAATCGCATGTATTTCTACTACCCTGTGATTCATTTATTCTTTAGCATGTACTATGTGCTGGAGATTTTTCTAGGAACTGAGGTTATAGCAGTAAGTACAACAGACATTCCTGCCCTTATGGAGCTGATGACCCTAGAGGAGGAGATGGACAGTTTTTTAAAAGTAAATGATATAATGTATTAAAAGGTGATAAGAACTATGGAGAAAAATAAAGTGAGGTCTTCACATTCCACACAATTTCAGTAAGTATCATTCACATTCTATTTTATGAGACACCCATCCCCTGGAACCGATCAACATGGCTCTGGGAAGGCAGTTTAGAGACATTTGGCAAGACTAGAAGGAGGAGGGGGTGTGTTGAGGGGGTAGCTGGATTTCTTGAGAAGGTTACGTTAAAGGCTTGAAGAGACAGTGCTAACTAAAGGAAGAATTCTAGGCAGCAAGAACAGCCCGTGCAAAAGGAAGAACATGTTTGTCAAATCTAAGGACCCACAAGGAGGTCAGTGCGGTTGGACAAGAGTCAGTACAAGAACAGTAGCAGAACACAATGTCTGACTAGTTAATAGAGAAGCTTATGAAATGAGGGTGATGTACAGTCACTGGGAAGTTCTGAGCAGAGAAATCTGACTAAATGTCTTTGAAAGGCCACTGACTGCTGTGTAGAAACTACACCATGGGGCACACGGTGGGCAAGAAGGGAAGCCAGTAGAACTATTAGGAGGCTAATGCAGCAATTTGAGAAAAAAAAAAAAAAATGATAGTGGTTCAGGCCAGAGTGGCAGCAATTGTAGATAGTGTTTGGATTCTGGATATATCCTAAATAAAAGTCCAATTAAGTTTCTTCTCACCTAACATATGAAATAGTAAGAATAAAAATAACTTCACGGTTTTGATAAAGTTGCCATAATGGAGTGCAGTTGGCCCTCCATATCAGTGGACTCCACATCCGTGGATTCAACCAATCATGGATTGAAAATATTTGGGAGGAAAAAATGGATGGCTGCGTCTGTGCTATAAAGGTACAAACATTTTTTTTTATGATTTTCTAAACAATACAGTATTCCAACTATTTACATAGCATTTACATTGTATTAGACATTATAAGCAATCTAGAGATGATTTCACATATATGGGAAGATGTGCATAGGTTATATGCTAATACTACACTATTAAGGGTCTTGAGCATCCACAGATATTGGTATCACAAAGGGTTCTCGGACCAATCCCCCATGGATACTGAGTGCCAACTGTATATCTGAGCCATACTTTTGTATCAATTTTTGTGTGTTTAGTTGTATAAAATATTTTGAGGTTGTAACCCTAAATCACCTACTTGTTTACACATTTTTCACTTAATATAACATATAATAAAAGGATCTCTTACATCCTCAAATGTTAGTTGAGAATGTGATATTTAAAACAAAAGTTACATAGCATTTCACAAATCAAACTTGTGACCCAATACTCAGAATTGAGAATTAAAATGGGTTCTGTGAGAGATTGAGGGACAGTTTGCAGAATTCTTTTCAGAAAAGAAATCTGTTTGGGTTTGCTGTGCTTTTATTTGACCATTTCAGATCCCCTTAACTTGAGACATTTCCCAAAGAGTTTATCCTCTGAGTTTGGTGAGGAAACCCAGAGATAGGGGACCAGGGTCCTTCTCTTTGCCGAGCAAGGTTGACCTCGTTCTAAGATGATCCCTTTCCCATGTTGACTGGGCTCTTCTCACGTAGCATAGGCCTGGACAGGCTGGTCTTCGTGGTCCCTATCTCACAGTCTTCCCAGCAATACTAGTGGGGTTCAGATATTCACCTACCACCACTGCCGGCACACAGACAGTGGATGTTACTAGGTTCTGCAGGGATCTCTTTCATTTATAACGCACATAGGCTGTTCCCTCACCTGCCTATCACTGTAGTCTGGCTGTCTTCCTTTCAATCTTGTATATAGACTTTTCCATGTTTTTCTTCTGGCAATTACGTGTAGTATTCATATTGCCATTTTGCCTGGAAGTCTCTGAAACATTTTGTGTGTGTGTGGCTTAAGTACCACATCAAATGGAAATTCCAAGGCATACTAAACTTATTTTTTAAATCACTGTTGACTAATTATATTACCTTATTTCTTCAGGATTTTGACATATGTTTTTATGACTATTTCTTGCACATAAAATAAATGTGAATCAGAATTAAAACACATTTTCTAATTAGAGTATTATAAGTTGTAGGATGTGTCTCAGTCACTACTCTGTTGGGATTTGCCTTTTATTTCTTATTAGAATGATAGATGCTGTTCAGCTTTCAACATAAACAGCTCACCCTAAAAAATGAGGGTCTTGCTTAGAGGAAAGTAGATGAAAGAAGAAAAATATTGACTTACTTGGGCTTACTATGGGTATCACTGATTATCATAGAGAAAGATACCTGCACAGGATGTGGTACCTCTTGAATTCTGTTGTGATCTACGTTAAGGAACAGAAAGATCATCTAAGTTTCTCATGGCCAGTAGTCACCCATCAATTCATTCTATACATATTTATGACATGCCTATATGTGTCAGGCACTATACTAGGCTAAGAGGAACAAATTGTGAACAAAGTATAAACACTTGTCTTGTGGATAATTACTTACAAGGACAATAAATAAATGCACACCATGTCAGGCGGTTATAAGGGCCATAAGCATACGTAAACTCAGGTAATAGGACAAAGAATGACGTAAAGTTGCTATGTTACGTAAGATGGTCAGGACAAACCTCTTTAATAAGGTGGCATGTGAGCAGAGACTCATACTAAAGGAGGAATTAAGTCACATAGTTATATGAAGAAAGCTTGGTGTGGGCATAGGGAAGTAAAATACAAACGCCCCAGGGTGAGAGAATGCTGGCCTCTTAGAGGAACTGCAGAGAGGCCGATGCGGCCATAACAGAGAGTGCAGAGTAGTGTGGTAGGAGATAAAGTGAGGAGGTCATAGGAGCACACTGGGCCTTGAATCCTTTCTTGCCTGCCATACCCCCATGACTGCTTTATTCCTATAGATCTTGAAGATGTTTATATCTTCTAGAGCTTTCTTTTTAAAAATTTGTATACATTTAAATGGTGCAAATGCAGTTTTGTTACATGGATATATTGTATAATGGTAAAGTCTGGACTTATAGGGCAACCATCACCCAAATAATGTATATTACCCCTGCTAAGTAATTTCTCACCATTCACTCCCGTCCTACCCTCCCAGCTTTCAAGAAGAAACAAGACCTTAAGCTCATTATCACTTTAATGTTAATTATCACTCACTTTCTTGGAGTTTTATGGATGACCAGCAAAAATTTGATTTAAAAAGCCTTATTGGTGATGAATTAAGGTGAGAAGGGTAACAAGGAAAAAAATGTGATAAAGTAGATGGGAGAGTAACAAAACAAAGTTTATTTGGCACTGCAGACTATTGTGTTTTGCCTACCCAATCGTTTCCCTTTAATTTCCCCTTTCTTTCCTGGAGGACTGTGATTTTGTTTTATAGTTCATTCCTATCTTCAGCCATATGCAGCCGTTTGCTCTGAGGAAATGATCTTTCTCCAGGCTCAGGAGTGGTGAGTCTTAGGTAGTCTAATCCAGTCATGATAATTCTACTTCCCTCATCAGTAAATGACTTAAGAAATTCCATGGGACCGGCCGGGCGCGGTGGCTCACGCTTGTAATCCCAGCACTTTGGGAGGCCGAGGCGGGCGGATCACAAGGTCAGGACATCGAGACCACGGTGAAACCCCGTCTCTACTAAAAATACAAAAAAATTAGCCGGGCGTGGTGGCGGGTGCCTGTAGTCCCAGCTACTCGGAGATGCTGAGGCAGGAGAATGGCGTGAACCCGGGAGGCGGAGCTTGCAGTGAGCCGAGATTGCACCACTGCACTCCAGCCTGGGCGACACAGCAAGACTCCGTCTCAAAAAAAAAAAAAAAAAAGAAATTCCATGGGACCAAATTTGTCCAATGAAACATGAGTAGTAGTCTAGAGGAGGACCTTCTGGTAAAAGTATCCCACATTTTTAATAGATGAAGATGGAAAGGATAGATACCTCCAGATGTTGGTGGATTAGGATAACATGGCTGAAACTGCTGCAGCCATCTTGGGACCATCAGGGTCGGAATTAACATGCCCAGGAAGATTGCGGTGGTTAAGCGATTGGTCTTGGCATTCTCTGCTGAGAGATATTTGCCTCTTGCTTCAGAAAGGAGTTCCAGAACCCACACCAAAAGAAGAGAAGTCTCAAGACTCCTAGAAAGAGATAAATAAGATACTTGGAAGTTGTAGTCCCACTTATGATAACAAACATAAGAAATAATTTTTACGTCTATCTACAGAGAATCATCAAATATCATTAAATGTTACATGCTCCAAAAATGTTGTTTGCAAGAGAAATGCTTACAATGTGTTGTCAGAAGAAAGAAGTATATGAAAATTTTACAAAATCTCAGTAAAATAATGCTTTTTTCTGGATCTCGCACATAAAAGAGAAGGAGAGAAAATGAGAAATGTGTATTCATATATCCATATGGGAAAATGCCAGAAGCAAATGGACTTAATAGCAATTACCTCTGGGTGATAGAATCAAATGGGATTATATGTGTAAATGTTTGTGTTTATTTTTATATAATTTTGCATTTCAACATTGTGTAGTAAAAGAGTAAAGCTTTTACAGTCAAGTAAAAGTTAACAATTTTTCAAAAATCAAAGAAAGATGATCTCAGGTGTCCTGCAGGCCTTCTCTTATACAATTTTTAAAGTCTGGGAGTCCTTTTTCTGAAACTGAGAGAGACCCTCAGTTAACCTTTGCCCCAGTCCAGCTCCTAAGTCAGATTCTAGCCTCAATTTGAATACTTCACGGAAGTTGGATGTCTAAACTGTTCCAAAGAACTGATGAGATTCTCTGCAGTTCACTCATTCACTGCCTTTTCTATCTTATGGGGCCAACAGGCTATCCCTATAGTGAGTATGCAACTGTCAACTCATGGGTGGTCTGGCCTTCTTAGGCTGCCCTAACTTTCCTAAACTGCATTGACTTAAAATGGTGGACTATGGACTTCATAAGGCCCTTCTCTTAGGTTATAACACTACCTACTGATGATCTGCACAAAACAAGAATGGCAGTGACAAGTTTTACTGCATAAATATTTTTCTATCCCCAAGGCAAAGGCAGCATGAGGCTAAGCAGGCAGATAGTATTGCCAGGATTGCTGCATAGTACAAATTAGAATTCAAGTCAGCTTGAGTTACACAGGGGCTTGGGGCCTCTAAGCTAATGTATGGTGACCTGGAGAGGCTAAACTAAGGCAGAATCTAGATTTTTCCACTAGTTACAAGACTTTGAAAATAATTACTGAGTCATTGGTAAAATACAACATTTAGAGCTACCATTTAATATTTCAGAACACACATCGCAGCAGTCTTACTCTTCCTATTTCCTGGCATAAGCATAGAATATAATCTGTCAGCCTATATGTAACAGAGCACTCTTGGCATAATGTTTATCTGCTTCATGATAGGAAAGAAAATGAAATGGTGGCTGAACAGGCATACTGTGTTTTTATGGGGACAGTCTACCAGTGTGACTATCAGCATAGTGATGTCCCAAGTTGTCACAGTTTAGGTTACTCTAAAATCAATGTCTGAGGAAAAGACTTGGGTACAGATAGTTGACTTGGGTACAGATAATTGACTTGGGATGTGATGTCCTGAAGTAGGAGAGAGTGAGTAGGGATGGTGGAAGGAGGACAATTCAATATAATGGTGTGTTATCAAAGTCACTGCTAAAAGATTTTCAGCAAAATCCAAACCAAAACAAAAACCTAGAGTTGGTCAGTAGGGTCCAGTGTCACTGAAACTTCCAGAGAAGGTGCAAAGGACTCCCAGAGTTGTCTGCCTACAGGCTGGGAAACAGGAACATTTACCCACCAGCTCCTTTCCCATGCTCTTTGGTGCTGCATTGGTGCAATTGCTCTCTTGTTTCAGGCTACACTCCACCCAGGTATCCAGCATCTCTGAAAACCAACTCTGGGAGAAGGTCCTGGAGCAGAAATAGAACACTATGTGGCATTTGCTTGAGACGGGGTACTTTACGCAAGGAGAGTCTATGCTTTCATGGAACTGTTCCCTAGAGCTAAGGTGGCCAAGGGGATGTGACATGAGCTACTAAAGATCCTGGTGATTTACATTCCTTAGAAATAGCATTTTGGGAGTCAGAGCTTGGACAAATTGGATTTGGCCTATGTAGTCTGTATTTTGATTCATTTATTTAGTACCTATTAAGTTCTAGGTGCTGGGGAAACAGAAATGGATAGGATCTCTTTTAAGATTCTGCTTTAGTACAGCAAATAATCTCCTTTAAATTAAATATGTGACCTACTGTACTGAGGTATGCATAGGATGCCTAGTGAGGTTTCATGGAGAAAACAATTTTATCCCAGACTGATGAAGACTCTCAGCAGGTAAGAGTTGGGACACACACACACACACACACATACATATGCATATATATGTGTGTGTGTGTACAACTGGGTAATATGTATACATGACAGAGTAATGGTTGCCTGCATCATGTGAATTATTTATCCTTATTATCCAAATTCAAACTTCGAGGCACTTTAAGATTTATGGAGTACAAAAGATCACACTATAGAATGGCTTCAGTGAAAGTGTATTTTTCTCCCAGTTCGTATTTATGCTTTGGATACTTTTATATTTCTGGTTTTCTGGTACCTATATTTATTGCAAAAATAAAAAGCATTCATGAATCTTATTCCTAGGGCACAATTTGTATTCTGCAGAAGAAAACCTTTGCACCTGCCGCTAAAATGCATCCACTTCTGGGGTGGAATGCACCAGCTGTTCCCAGTCTCCAACGGCACGCCAGGCAGTTCAGCACCAAGAATGAGGCATCATATCCCAGGCAGATGAAACTGGTGAGGAAATTTCAAGTCGACAGAATGCAATTACCCAAACTGAAATTAGGCCAGGGGCATATCAGGAGGCCCTTCCCATCTGTTGGGGAAAAGGATCACCAGATATTTACTGAGGGCAAGTGGTCAGAATCTTAGCTTTAGGAATCATTTCAAAGGCAGAAATTTTAAAATATACCAAAGGAAAACTGCACCTGGTATAAAAATCATATCCCTTCTCTGGAAAATAAATAATATTAGGGCCTTGAGAAGCTCAGCCCTTTCCTGCTCTGGGAGAAAAGAAATGTTTATGGATGGGGTGGTTAAATATTTCCACATCAGCTACTCTTAGCAAGGACATGCTATAATGGACAATTGGTTATACTGGAACTGACAAAAAGAGATTTCCCAAACCAAACATATTGAATCCAATACATTTATCCCTGGTTATAATGGATAGAGCCTTCCATTATGAGCTTATGAAACAACACCATTCGATTTTTCTAGGGGCCTTGACATAAGCATTGTTTCTTTACCAGAAAAATAAGCTAATTTTTAGAGTTTGCAGCAAAAATAAATAAGCTGTTGTTGTATTGGCCTTGACTAGTTCCTGTGTGACAATTATACATCAGAACCATAGACTCCACAGGTTCATTTGGTACAGGTACAGGGGTCTTCTGCCTGTAATCCCTGTCCTTGGTAACATTTGTAGCTTTCTTCCGGGAGGATAACTGGTGAGGGAATAGATGCGTTTATCTTAGTCTTTGTACCATTGTAAACCCAAGCATTGGCATAAGGTCCACACAGCCCTTTAGAAATAAATGAATACAGCATTTCACACCAGATCATGGTTTGGGGGGAATCCATGTCTGTCATATCGAGCAAATAAACTAACTTTCTTTTATCGATTCCTCTCAAGAATTTGCCTTTTTTGGGGACAAAGAACCCAACATTTCCAGCCTGAGGGAGGAATAATAGAGGCACCTCTGGGCCAGACATCTTCTTTTCCAGCTGCTGCCTTTTGAAGATGTGGTGGCCTCGGGTTCCCATATGCCACACCCCAAAGTTGGTGCCAGGGAGTCTTCTCTGTACCGTCCCTGCAAGTGGCTATTTGATAGCACACTGCTAATCCTGAAAAACTCTCACATCTCTTTCCTATTGGATGTAAAGAGGAAGGAAAAGAGTGAGCTGGGTAATAAATCTTATTCAGTTTTAAAAGAAAAAACAATTTTTTTGTTGTTAGGGTGGTTCACTTTGCACTCTCTTTACTGCCTAAGAGGCTGCATGCATGTTGGGGAATATGAGGGAATGGCCCCAGCTGGAAGGGGTGAGATAAGTTTAACTGTCGAATTTAATGCAGCTGCCCACTATGAGAGGGAAGAAGCCAGAGGAAGGCTATCTACAGGCTGAGTCTCTCACTGTCTCTTTCCCCCAATAATGTCACCCTTTACTCATCACTATGGCAGTTAAGATCAAGAGTCGAGGCCAGATGTGGTGGCTTATGCCTGTAATCTAGTGCTTTGGGAGGCTGAGGTGGGAGGATCGCTTGAGGCCAGGAGTTTGAGGCCAGCCTGAGCAACACAGTGAGCCCTCATCTCTACAACAGGTAAAAAAAATTAAAACAAAAACAAACAAACAAAAAAACAGGAGTCCCATAGTCTTAGGGGCCTCACACTCACACTGGTTTCTTCACCACACAGTGCCAAACATTCCCAGAAAACCTCCTAAAATGAGCTCAGTACAACCCATCCTGGCCATAAGTGGATACTGTTCTAAACTCTTAAGAGGTACAAGCATTTCATCATACTTGCTAAATGCTAACCTGAGCTTTGCCACATTTTTACTAATTGGACAGAACACATTTCTTAACATTTCTGTTTTTGATTCTTGTTAATTGGTGAGTACCAAAGTACATCTCTCACAGAGGAAAACAGAGAACATATTAGTTAAGGTTGTTCCAGAACTCGCAAATGTTAAAACTTGGCATTATTTAGAGGTTTAGCTTGTACTAATTACCTCTTAGCATTACTAGCCCTATATAACAAGCTACCTTCTGCATATTTTATGTGAAAGCTGATTTTCTGAAAGAGTGAGAGTTGTAGGAGCAGGGAATGAAATAGGTGCTAAGTTTTATTTCCTGCTAAATAATTCTCCTCAAGGTGGGTAAACTTTTAGTAGTTAAATTGCTAAAAACAAAGATTCTACACCACAAGAACAAATCTCCAGTGACAATTATTTGTCTGTGTTCTTAGCATTTGTGAGTCTCAGTAACTAGTCAGTACATTTATGTTCCTCCCATTACCTTCGGTCATAAATTTCCTTAAAGAAAAATGAATAATTATGTTTCCTGACTGCACAATGAACATAAACATCCAGAATACTGAAGCCCTGGTGGGACGGATGGAGCATCTGGACTACCAGGAGTTTAACTGTTTTTGAGGCACTGGCAAAAGTGTCAGGCGGGCTGTATGGCCACGATTTAGTGCTGTTCACAGGGATGTCATCTCTAGAAGCCAAAACATAATTTGTGGTGTTTCTTTTTGGTGTCGGGACCTCCCAGTGTAAAGCTGCTGGGAGGGGCTAGGAGTCTGGCAAACCCTCTGGCTCAGGTGCGACAACCTCACGTTGCTGATATGAGCCTCGCCAGCCACCCCCTGGGGCCAGTGAGTGTATCTCTGTAGGCAGAGAGACGCAGGCCGATCTAAGTTTAATAGCAAGTGTATTGTAGCCGTCCAGGAATCTTGGAGTCAGAAGGTGACCTTCAATGACTAAGTACAACCTGCATTTTACACACAAGGCAACTGAGGCTCCAGCTGGGGGATTAATATTGCCAGGGACAGTCACAGCCAAGAAACCCTGCATGTCCTGATTTTGGGTTTGATACTCTTGAATTTCTTCCTCAGGGTCAGGAAGGTATGGTGCAGATTAGAGAGTAAGGACTAGACAAAGAAAACAGTTAAGAAAACAAGTAAAGTAAATGTGAGGGAATTAAATTTTTCCTTTGTAGTTCATGTGGGTTTACTCTTTGTACTGTGATCAGAAAACACAAGACCTACTATTTTATAGCACAATAAGGTGACTATAGTTAATAATAACTTAACTGTATATTTTAGAATAATTTTTAAAATGTAATTGGATATCTCATGTACCCCATACATATATACACCCATGTACCCACAAAAATAAAAAAAAAATTAGATTTTTGTTTAAAATAAGAAAACACATCAATGCAACTTTTTTACCACTAGAAGTGTAAAAATGAAAATGAAGGAAAATAAGAAAATTTTCAGCACTTTTCTATCAGTGGTGAAAGACTAGTGTTTTTAATCCCTAATTGACCCCAGCTGATATTTTTGTAAAAATAGAATGAAAATTACTAGAAAATGAAAAAGCATAAAGCAGACTTCCAAAATCCAAGTCCAACTTTTATCACTTATATACAAGAGACAAACAATTCTTTAGACAAATGACCATAAAGTTGCTAGACATGAATTCTTTATCCCTATACTCACTGGTCAGGGATGTGTAAGTTTGCCAGTCAGCACTTGTCTGCAGACCACACTTTGGGCAGCATTGCCCTTCATCTCCTTTTCTGTTCTGTTTTGCATATTTTTCTGGTCTCTCTAAATTGTACTTTTCTGATATCAGGGATGGGGATCTGGACATCTGTCATTCTAGATGGTACTTTATTGTGTTGAATAACAATTTAAGAAAACAATTTAAATTTTTCCTCATGCCAAAAGGAAAGATATCAGCTTAAAACTATAACAAAAACAGAGCTCCTGGAATACTGCATCACTTTATATCAGACACACCACTGGTGGTTTAAGTCCCTCTTAGAGGGCAGTTAATGTGGGGACACTTTTGGTTTACACAGTTTAAGTGTAGAAAGGATAGAAAATATTAACCATTGTCAATTGTCATTCCATTCAAAGACTCCGTCACATCTTCTGTGTCCTCTGAAAGGCCTGTAAACTGTCTCAGTACATCACTTGGGAGTAGGGTGGCCAGATTTAGGCTATAAAAATACAAAATACCCAGCTAAATTTGAATCTCAGACAAGCAATGAATAATTTTTATAAGTACAGTTCAAATTTTTTGAGGCATACAATATGTAACATTTTAGACATACTTATATTTTAAAACTGATTATTTTCTGAAATTCAAATTTAACCAGCTGTCCTGTATTTTATGTGGCAATTCTAATTACTAGCCTTTTGGCATGGACTTCTGCCACTCTAGATTTTTCTGGGGAGAAGAACCGGCCCTGCCAAATCAAATCTAGCCGTATCAACCATATTTGCTTAGCTATTGGCAGCTGGAAGCTAGAAGTCAATAAAAGTGAAGATATTTCTTTCAGAAAAAAAATGTGTTTCCCATGCAGCAAAGAAGTTACATATTTTTCCCTAGCTTAAGGCTTTCAGTTTCATGTTTTCTAATGCACTACTCCGCTGATGGTACTAATCATGGTAGAAGGCATGCTTTTGAGAAGGACCACTTGGAATCTACCTCCTCCATCAGGACAAAATTCACTCAATGGGCTGCAAGTAGTGGAATTTGTGGTATCAAAACATACAGAAGGCATAGTGAGAGACTGAAAAAAAAAAAACCCACTATTCTTATAACATTATAAATAAACTGCCAAGAGATGTATTAATATTTGAAAAAATATAAATTTAGTGAGAAGTACATGGCAAAAGTCCTATATTAGGCTGTTCTCGTATTGCTATAAGGAAATACCAGAGACTGGGTAATTTATAAAGAAAATATGTTTAATTGGTTCATGATTCTGCAGGCTGTACAGGAAACATAGGTCTGGCTCAGCTTCTGGAGAGACTTCAGGGAGCTTACAGTCATAGTGGATGGCAAAGAAGGAGTAGGCACATCACATGGCAAAAGCAGAATCAAAAGTATGGGGTGAGAGATGCCACACACTTTTAAACAACCAGATCTTGTGAGAACTCACCATCACGAAGACAGTACCGAGCCATGAGGGATCAGCCCTGATGATTCAAACACCTACCACCATGCCCCACTGGGGATTACAGTTCAACATGAGATTTGTGCAGGGACAAATATCCAAACTATATCAGTGCAAAGGTAGAATTAGAATGTTAAAAGTGAAAATATTGCATATTTATGCAGGTTTAAACCTTTCAAAGACTTATCCTTTGCCATTCATTGGTAGCTCTTATTATTTCATTAAGTGATATTTGTCTTTATGTCTTAAGAATTTTGACATCATTTTGATGGAGAACTAATGCTCCCAGATTTTAAAGAAAGACAAACTTTTCTTAAATTGATGTTTGGTTCAGATAGAGAGGAAATGACAAAAGTACACATGTGATTTATTTTTCTATTGTCACCTCGGCTTTTAAAAATGTCCTCTCAGATAGTAATAAAAATCTATACTTTGGAATACACTTACCCTAAAATTTCTTTTAAAATAATGTTCACTTTAAATAGTGAAATAACATGTTCATTTTAAGATAAATTGGAAAATGCCAAAATTTATCAAAAAGAAAAGTAAAATCACAAAATAACTAACCACAGAGGAAAAATTTCACGGTGGTTATTTTGGTATTGTTCTTCCATTCTCTTTGTATTTCATAGTTGAAAACCTGCATATATAATATCATATTCTGATTTTTTTCCGTTAGTTATTCAACCTAAACATTTTCCATATTGATAAATTTTTTCTCAGTATCATTTTAATGGTTGAATCATAATCTATTCATTGGTGATTTATTTAACCAACCTGCTAGTCCTGGACATCAGGTTACTCCAATTACTTACACTTAAAATGTTAATCTGATTATCTATTTTAGATTCTTAGAACTGAAATGACTGGAAAATGATCTTTAAGACTCTATGTTTTGTTTAAATTATATTAGAAGCATTATAGACATTTATTAGGAATGTATTAGAGTGCCCATCTCACTGACTTTTATAGCTGCCTTATTTATCTTTCATTATATTAGGATTTTCCAAAGAAGTAGAACCATATTTCATATATATATATATACACGCACACACATATATGAGAGATTTCAAGGAATTGTTCACACAATTATTGTGGGAGCTGGAGGGTCCCCACAATAACCTTCAGGGTGAACCAGCAGGCTGGAGACCTGGAGAAGAGTTGGTAAAAAGTCTTGAGTTCAAAGGCAGCCTGGGAGCAGAATTTCTTCCTTCTCCAAAGATCTTGGGTCTTTATTCTTAAGGCCTTCAACTGACTGATAAGGCCCACCTACATGACGAAGGGTAATCTGCTTTACTCAAAGTGCCCTAATTTAAATGTTAACCACATTTAAAAAATACCGCACAGCAACACTTAGACTAGTGTATGACCACACAACTGGCACCATAGCCATGCCAGGTTGACAGGTGGAATTAACCATCACATTTGTCATCCAAAGACATTTTTTGCTATGTGATAAAAAGACATGCTCTTTCTTTCCAGTTTTTTGTCTGTCTCCATGCAGACACAATTGACTTATTTAGAACTTTTACGTATACTGTTTTTCCATTTTAAACACAAAGGTTATCTCATCCAATTTTCAAATAAAGCATTTAAGATTGCCATCAGATGATGCTGAGGACTAAGCCTGTGGGCCCTACACAGACATGAGTCAGGAATGTTCCTCTACCATGTTGTAACTGGGCAAACTTGGATAGGGTAGTTACATCCTCTTCCTCTCAATTTTCTCTGTTGTAGAGTGTGAAAAATCGTACCTACTCCCCAAGTACTTGTGAATATTTATTGAGGAAACATTTATATTACTAGTAGTATATACTGTGTAGTAGGCCATCTATTAATATATTTTTTTCTTTTTTGTTTCAATCAGTTCAGGCTGCTGTAACAAATTACCACAGAGTGAGTGGCTTAAGCAAAAAACATTTATTTCTAACAGTTCTGGAGGCTGAGCACTCCAACATCATGGTGGCAGCAGACCTGGTGTCTGATGAGGGCTTGCTTCTGGGTTTGCAGAGGGCAGGTCTTCTCATTGTATCCTCACATGGCAGAGAGGAAAGAGAGATCACCTCTTCAATATCTCCTCTTATAAAGACACTAATCCCATCCGTGAAGCCTCTGCTCTACTGACCAAATTATCTCCCAAGGGTCCCACCTGCTAATACCATCACACTGGGGGTTAGTATTTCAACACATGAGTTTGGGGAGGATACAAGCATTCAGTTCATAACACTCTAACTTGTTTCTTTTTTAGTTCATCAACTCCAGTACCCATTTCCAACAGTCAGTGTACAAAAACCTTTCCCGGCCGGGCGCGGTGGCTCAGGCTTGTAATCCCAGCACTTTGGGAGGCCGAGGCGGGCAGATCACGAGGTCAGGAGATCGAGACCACGATGAAACCCCGTCTCTACTAAAAATACAAAAAAATTAGCCGGGCGTGGTGGCGGGCGCCTGTAGTCCCAGCTACTCGGAGAGGCTGAGGCAGGAGAATGGCGTGAACCCGGGAGGCGGAGCTTGCAGTGAGCCGAGATCGCGCCACTGCACTCCAGCCTGGGTGACAGAGCGAGACTCCGTCTCAAAAAAAAAAAAAAAACACTTTCCCTCTTCAGAATACCTAATACTTTAACAGTGCTCCTCCCAGAAAACCTAACATTTTTTACCTTTTGGGTATAAGCCTCATTTACCCTTTTATTTTTTCACAAAATAGTGTCCTTTAACCACTAGCACATAAATGAGATGATTTCAGAGAAACCATTTACAGTAGTTTCCTGCCCCCATAGCTTCTTCCCAGTTTTGTTTCCGTGGCTTCAGGTTTCGGTTACCAGTGGTACAGTATGACATTTTGAGAGACCGAGAGAGAGACTCATGTAACTTTTACTACAGTATATTGTTATAATTATCTTTTGTATTATTATTGTTGTTATTTTCATATTGTGCCTAGTTAATAAATAAATCTGTCACACATATGTACGCATAGGAAAAAAAACATTATGTATAGGATTCAGTACTATCCAAGATTTCAGGCATCCACTGGGAGTCTTGGAACATATCCCCCATGAATAAGAGGGAAGTACTCCATTTATTTATTTAAGAAATATTTATTAAGAGTGTATTAAATCCCAAGGACTCCTCTGTGCATTGGAATATAATGTGTTAAATAAACTCATTGCCCTGTGGAGCTTAGATATTAGTGGGAGAAATACCCAAATAAGAAAACCAAAAATGTATAACCAAATTATACGTAATGCTGTATTAAACAGGTGGCCTAGGATAATCTCTGGTAACAATCACCACATTTTACTAGTACACTGTAGCAAAGGTTTATTTCTTGATTATGAGAAGTCCACGGTGGCTAGTCCAGGCAGCTATCCAAATTTGCTGCCCTCAGCTTTCCAAGATGCTCCCTTCTTGTGGCTCCTTCATGTCAGCACGTGTTTCCACTAGAGAAGAATGAAACAGCAGCAGCTAAAAGCTTTTACATGTGTCACTGCTGCTTCATGTTTTATTGGCCTTGGCAAGTCACATGGCCAGGCCTACTTTCAGTAGAGTGAGAAAGTGTGAATCTTGGTAATCCCAGTGGTAACAAAGAACTGGATGTCCCTACCACAAGTATTAAATGGTATGAAAAATGGAGATAGAAAGAGAGGATACAGGATGTGTAGTTTTTGCAAAGACAATAGAAGAAAAATAGACATAAGCTTTCATGTGTATTTTTGCTTTCTAACAAAGTAAGTATTTCAGAAAAAAAATTAAGTCGATTTAAAGAAAACTATTTAATAACTGTTGTTACAAATTGGTTCTCAGATATGAGAAAAAACATAAAGATTATACATGAACGGCTGGTGTTTAGAAATACAGAGTTGTTAAATCCATTTGAGGACAGGGACAATATTTATATTGGTACCCTCAATTATTTAGGCACACAGTAAGTATTCAATAAAACTCTGTTGAAGTTAATAATTCTCATTGTTTTTAATTCTTCTTGCTTTTCTACCCGATTAAATGTCTCAAACTAAATTATGGTATAATTTTTTCCTGAGGTTTGATAGTGTCTTTCAAGGCCAATTTTAATCATCTTTACATTAATATTTTTATATTCAACTATTGTTTAAATTTGGACCACACACACTTGAATCACTAGTTGTCTCTCCTAATTTGTCTTGGGTGTTTTCCTAAACCATTGGTAAGTATTCTGCAGAGAAGAAAAAAGTTGTAACAGTACCTTAATGTTGGAATTTGAAATCTACCATTTTATATATTTTTTTAAACAACGTTTATGTTTAACATTTCCTTTGACAAGTGCTGCGTTGGAGAGGGATTTAATACATTTAAATAAAGTGGGCATAAAATGCAAAGATTTAAAAAAATTCTTTCAAGATCATGCATGTCCTTCTTAAAGATAGAAGGGTATATATATGTAGTTTTTAGGGTAGTAGAATTACGGTTTGTCTTTAGACTTCTGTTCTTTTCTCTTGCTTTTCACTACATCTTTTTTTTTTTTTTTAGATGGAGTTTCCCTCCTGTCACCCAAGCTGGAGTGCAATGGTGCAATCTTGGCTGTCTACAACCTCCACCTCTCAGGTTCAAGTGATTCTCCTGCCTCAACCTCCCAAGTAGCTGGAATTACAGGCATGCGCCACCACGCCAGGCTAATTTTTGTATTTTTAGTAGAGACGGGGTTTCACCATGTTGGTCAGGCTGGTCTCAAACTTCCAACCTCAGGTGATCCACCCGCCTTGGCCTCCCAAAGTGCTAGGATTACAGGTGTGAGCCACTGCACCCGGCCTTGCCTAAATCTTTATAATTTAAAACACAAATCATCCAAAGAAAGGACTCAGTTATTCTCTTAGTGGATAGGTCAAGAGCAAACTAGAAGAGTGTTCTCATCTCTACCCGGGTGACCTTCATTTCAGCATTTCGGTGCCATCGTTTCCCCATTTCCCAGTGGCAGGTCTGAGGCATCATCTCAGGCCCCTTAGTCAAAAGCTTGTCCTACATCAGTGCTTCATCTGGGCATGGTGGCTCAAGCCTGTAATCCCAGCACTTTGGGAGGCCGAGACAGGTGGATCACCTGAGGTTAGGAGTTTGAGAACAACCTGGCCAACATGGCAAAACCCCATCTCTACTAAAAATATAAAAATTAGCCTGGCGTGGTAGTGGGTGCCTGTAATCCCAGCTACTTGGGAGGCTGAGGCAGGAGAAACACTTGAACCCGGAAGACGGAGGTTGCAGTGAGCTGACATCACACCACTGCCCTTCAGCCTTGGCAACAGAGCAAGACTCCATCTCAAAAAATAATAAAAAATAAAAATCAATCGATCAATCAGTCAGTGCCTCTTCTGTCTAGCCTGTGAATCATGTGACCCAGTGAGAGTCTATGCCCTTTGATGCAGTTTGCTCTTCTTGGATTTGTATGAAATTTGTTGGTTAGTTGGCAAATAGGACACAGCTGTCTTCTGATTTAGAGAGTGCCTTAAACCAGTTACCTCCTACCTTAACTTGATCATTTAGATGGAAAGCGCTACTGCTCCAACAGAGCAGAAATTATATAAAAACTATTTCTGATGTGAGTATCTTGCCTCCTGAATTGCCATGGCTACTGGTGTCTCTGAGGGAAGAAGATAAAAAATAAAAACACAGGTTTTACAATTCCCACAGGTGGTAAACCTACTTTGCATTACTTAAGAAAAGCTTTAAAGGTGCAATGAGGGTTTTTAAGCTAATGACAATTTATGCCTAAAACATTACAATAATCCAACGAAATCAAACAGCATTTTAA